>NC_084563.2:23292098-23617098 GCF_033978685.3 Nerophis lumbriciformis | reverse complement strand
TACTACATTGTATTAAAACATGTATAGCCCGGTGGAAAAAAAAAAATGTAGTTCAAAAAGAACTCCACTAGAGGGCGGTGTGGCATCTGTGGTGAGTTTGCAACTTTGCAAAGGGGTAAAACTGCGAAGAAGCCAGAGTTGGATGAGAGACATGAAAAATGAAGTTGTGTTTGAGTGAACTCGTAACTTTGGGAGACACGTGTGTGTGCTTTTGTCGCTACTTCAAAGGTCATTCATGAAATTTTGGACAAATAAGGGAAGACAGCCAATGCAGTTATTTTATTTATCTATTTTATGCAATTACTGCCACTATTTAAGTTAAACCAAACTACCAAATTAGCAGAACGCCACTCCTGGTACCAAAATGTGTTATCAATCGTTATTAAGCACAGGACACAAAACTACTTGTAGGCAGGCCCGGCCCTAACCAATCTGGCGCCCTAGGCAAGATTTTAGGTGGCGCCCCCCCACATCGGCAGTGAAGTGTATATACTCACAAGAACCCGAATAGCTTTGTCTTTGACCTTTTTTTTTTACTTACAACTATACCTAATATATAAAGGGGTGGAAAAGTGACTATTACCTGCAGGGCAAACATTAGCTAACCAGAAGGCAATAACAATGTAAACAAAAAACACCTGCTTGAGAGAGATCTAATACAAACATTTATATACACGTACAACACTTAGAACTTTTAGCATATCAGTATGTGGAATTAAATTATGGAATGGATTAAGTAAAGAAGTTAAAAATTGTACTGATATGATCCAGTTTAAGAGGTTGTTCAAAATAATAGTGCTTACAGAGTACAAAGAAGAAGAATTATGAGAAATACTTTCAACCTTATTGAAAATAAGATATTCTTCATCTCAGTATGTTAATAATGACTGAATTAATTAATTAATTACATATTACAAAACTGTTGTATACTAATTCATAGATGTTATTTTATTATATAAAAAGGTCAGTAAATGATTCTATATATTTGTAAACGCTTTGAAGTGGGAAAGAGGTAGGATTAAATAAGCTTTGCTTCTTCCTACTCCTTTTCGGGCATGATGTAAAATGAAATGATATGAAATTGTGTGATGTATTATGATGTAAGTGTGTTCATGTTCGAAATAAACTAAAGAAAGAAAGAAATGTCCCTGAGGAATGTTAAGTGGGAGTACTGTAATTACCTAACGTTACATTATTATTTTCCATAACAATTTAGCCCCCTCCACAATAATAACCCGACGTTAAAACAGAACTATTAGCAATTGCCGAATCATGTAACATTAGCTTAATGCTAAAAAGCCAGGTTACTATCACATTCTGTAACAGACAAATAATTTCATGTAGGCTACGTTACCTACCTGCTACCTCTGTCTTTTCTCGTTTCTCCTCCTCTTCTTTTCTCTTTTTTCTTCCCTGGGCACCTGACAGTTTTGGCATCCAGGTAACACGCGAACGTTATGAGAACGTTAGGAGAACTTAGTGGCATTGTTATGGGAACGTTAGTTTGTAACGTTCAAAGAACGTTAGGTTGTGGAGTTCTTGCTTGGTTAGCAGAACGTTAGCCAAGAACGTTTGGCAAGAACGTTTAGGGAACTGTTTAGGAACATGCTATTTTCGTCTGTTTTTGCTCTATATTGTCAGGACTAACACTCAAACACAAAATTCAACAATAATTCTTTATTAGTGATAATTATAATACAATAGAAATGGAATGCAGTGGTATTTACGTCTGTTTTTGTGCTATATTGTCAGGACTATAACAAACAGAAAATTCAACAATAATTCTTTATTAGTGATAATTATAATACAATAGAAATGGAATGCAGTGGTATTTACGTCTGTTTTTGTGCTATCTTGTCAGAACTGACACTCAAACAGAAAATTCAACAATAATTCTTTATTAGTGATAATTATAATACAATAGAAATGGAATGCTGTGGTCTTGGTCGTGCGCGTCAGTGTACTCCTGCCCCTTCTTGTTGGTTCTCTTCCTGGAAGTAAATAATTATAGATATTCACAAATACAACAAAGACAGCACTGGAATGTAGATGAATTGAATTCAATTAAAACATGGCATAATTTACTCCTTGTTTACCTGCTCAATGCTCACTGGTCTCACTGGCGTTTGCTTGGTTCTTTTCCCTTTCCCTGTTTTCTTCTTCTTCACTTCCTGCAAGTATTTATAATTGCAAATTCAACACAGAACTGGGATCTTTATGAATTGAATTAAAACATTGGCATAATTACTTTATCATTTACCTGGTCACTCATCTCACTGTCCATTTCCTTTGTACACTTCCCTTTGCCCTTCTTCGCCGTCGCTTCCTCTTAATTCCTCCTCTTCTCCTGCAAGTAGTTATAATTGCAAATTCAAAAGACATGCAGTGGAACTTCAATAAAATGGAATTCAAAATTGGGATATCTTATCATAATTCTCCGTACCTCAAACTTTGAACCTCCCTTTCGAAAAGTGGCCAGTTTCAGGACCTCTCCAAGCTCACAATCTACTTCAGCTGTGGTCGTCTGTTTGTAAACACCCCTGCATGCCTCTGGAATCACCAGCACAATTTAGATTTCCCTTTAGAATAAATACCGTAATAATAACAGCTAGATTGACCTTGTGAGCATACATGCAACATGTTCAAAGATGCAAACCTATTATTAACACTTACTTACCGTATTTTCCGCACTATAAGGCGCACCGGATTATTAGCCGCACCTTCAATGAATTGCATATTTCATAACTTTGTCCACCAATAAGCCGCCCCGGATTATAAGCCGCGCCTACGCTGCGCTAAAGGGAATGTCAAAAAAACAGTCAGATAGTTCAGTCAAACTTTAATAATATATTGAAAACCAGCGTTCTAACAACTCTGTCCCAAAATGTACGCAAATGTGCAATCACAAACATAGTAAAATTCAAAATGGTGTAGAGCAATAGCAACATAATGTTGCTCGAACGTTAATGTCACAACACACAAAATAAACATAGCGCTCACTTTCTGAAGTTATTCTTCATTCGTAAATCCTTCGAATTCTTCGTCTTCGGTGTCCGAATTGAAAAGTTGCGCAAGCGTGGGATCCAAAATGGCCGGTTCCGTCTCGTCGAAGTCATCGGAGTCAGTGTCGCTGTTGTTGTCCAGTAGTTCTGTGAATCCTGCCTTCCGGAAAGCTCGGACCACAGTTGTGACCGAAATATCTGCCCAGGCATTTACGATCCACTGGCAAATGTTGGCGTATGTCGTCCGGCGCTGTCTGCCTGTTTTAGTGAAGGTGTGTTCGCCTTCGGTCATCCATTGTTCCCACGCCGTTCGCAGTCGTGATTTGAATGCCCTGTTGACACCAATATCCAGCGGTTGGAGTTCTTTGGTTAATCCACCCGGAATGACGGCGAGTGTTGTATTTGTGTGCTTCACTTGTTTTTTGACACCATCTGTGATGTGGGCGCGCATAGAGTCGTATATCAACATGGACGGAGCTGTGTGAAATAAGCCACCCGGCCTCTTCGCGTAAACTTCCCTTAACCACTCGCTCATCTTTTCTTCATCCATCCATCCCTTCGAGTTAGCTTTTATGATGACGCCGGCTGGAAAGGTCTCTTTTGGCAAGGTCTTCCTTTTGAATATCACCATGGGAGGAAGTTTCTGGCCATTAGCATGGCAAGCTAGAACCACAGTGAAGGACGACTTCTCATTCCCTGTGGTGCGAATATTCACCGTACGTGCATTTTGTAGTCTGGTCTTTACAGATGTAAACACACAAAGGAAATGAGACGAAATATCCTCGCGCTTCTTTTTCTTCCGGGGGCGGGTGGTAGCTTACAGTAGAAGAAGAAGCGCTTCCTGTTCTATGGGGGCGGGTGCTTACCTTGGCGGTTGCTTGCGTAGAAGAAGAAGCGCTTCCTGTTCTACCGGGAAAAAAGATGGCGGCTGTTTACCGAAGTTGCGAGATCGAAACTTTATGAAAATGAATCGTAATATTAATCCATATATAAAGCGCACCGGGTTATAAGGCGCACTGTCAGCTTTTGAGAAAATTTGTGGTTTTTAGGTGCGCCTTATAGTGCGGAAAATCAGTATTATTATTCTGTAAAAGGGCAAGTCCTCAAACGCCACTTTGCCTGTCTTTCCACGGAGACCAAGCTGCTCCAGGACTTTGTTTGTGGCAATTTTCCTCAGCATTGTCCTCACCGTGTCTGCCAAATTCTGCCCACCAAGAGCAGTAAGAGCTTTCACCTATACAAATAAATAAACAACAATATTGTACTTGATTAGAACATGTTTTTTGATAACTGAGCAAGACAATTTTGCAGTGGGGAATTAAAACTAATTACCAGCTGCTTTCTGAGCAGAAGATCAGTGTCGAGCTGTTCACAGAAGGTCTTAAGCTGCTCAAGAGTCTCGAAAGGCTTCTCAATGAGATCTTGAACATCCACAGCTTCTGGCCCCACAGACTGTGCTGCCAGCCCTCTCAGCATGCGCATAATTTCTCCCTGGTTCTCAACTAGTTTTTGAACTTTCATGTTTAACTGGAAAACTGCAAAGACAACAAAAGTCAAAGAGGTCATTCGTATTACTGCCCGTTGTAACAGCCTGTTTAACACCACCTATCAACAGTTAAATAGCCAACTAACGTTCACTTCCAAGGGCATTCCTGCTGTTTCTTGGAGTGGTCTGGTACTGACTCGTACTGGCTGGAGTGGTTTGGTACTGGCTTGAGCTGGATGCATGATTCCTGTCTGGACTGAGCCTGTAAGTGCTGCTTCTCGCTGGGCTGTGAGGTCGGCCTGGATGCCTTGGAGTGGTGTAGTATTGGCTGGTACTGGCTGAAGTGGTCTGGTACTCGCTGGAGTTTGGAAAGTTCAATGGTGGGAGCACTGGCAGTGGGGGTGCCTGGATGAGGATCTGTAATTTCTCTTTTCTGCACTTCTTTTTTGGCCGAATTTCCTCTTCGCCTAAACCAACGAAGACAATAACATTTATGCACCACTAAGTAGTGTTTGAGTATTGTAAGTAAACAGTCTTTGAAAAGTGACTAACCGTCAGCATCAAACACATCTTCCTCATCGTTTCTATAACGTTCAGGGGTGATGTGGCTCCATTTGGTTGACATTTCTTCTTCCTCTGAGCTCGAAAACATTTCAGCTTGTTTTTCATATTGAAGAGCCTTGTCAAAGTCTTCTGCAAAATTTCAAAGTATGCTGATGACTCAAGATGAATTATGTTGTTTAAGATATACATGATATGACTTTGACAATATTCCCTTACCAGTCAATGTTTTCCTGAAAACCCGAATTGGCAGCCTATCCCAGACTTCTTTGTCAGGAATCTCAGCTCTCCGGATTCTGGAGTGGGTAGGATTTGGCTTTGGCCAATAGCAGAAGCTATTCTGACGATAAAATAATCCAGACCTCAAAATATCTTCAAAGCAGTCACTATCACTCTCATTTTCTGAATCAGATGACAAGGTGACATGATGGTCGATTAGTCTCCAATCAGCATCATTTTCATCACTATCAGGGCCACTGTAGGTGGCATTGTCAGCACCCGCGGCAGTGCAGGAAGCAGTCTCCGCAGCATCCATGTACTGAAGGGTTGTCACTGTTTCTGGAGTTGTAAAGATTGTCGTGTCATTCTCTTGCTCGCTATCATCACTCTCTAATTCTAAAGTTGACTGTCGGCATTGCTTCTTCAAATGCCTAGTTGTGGCAGCCCATCTACGCTTATAAGCCCTCTGTTGAAACTTCTTCATTGTGTTGTTTATTCTATAAAAAAAAAAAACAAGGAAAATGGGTTGCCCTATTATCGCCCACATTTTTACTATATTTTGCTAAAAACATCCAAATTAATTGTATTTTTATTTGTATTTTTTTGTGACTCCTTATTACATCCAACCATAGAATTATACATTAAAACAAACATATTTGAAATAATTGATTTTAAATTATCATAATAATTCATTTAAAATTACCATATTTAATTATTAAAATAATAGCTTGTTTATCAACAACTTTAGCATTTTATTCATTACATTTTGAAACTCTCAGAAGCCAAGTTATGTTATATTCCTTAATATTTATCTATGCAAGTTTGAAGTGTCAATTATCTAAACACAGTTTTGTTTGCATATTTTCAGGATGTAGATATATATATATATATATATATATATATATATAATATGTATGAAATACTTGACTTGGTGAATTCTAGCTGTCAATATACTCCTCCCCTCTTAACCACGCCCCGCCCCACACTTGTAGGCACACACGCACGCACGCACACACTGATCAAGTCTCATTACCTACACGTGTAGGCACGCACGCACACACGCACTGAACAAGTCTCATTACCTACACTTGTAGGCACGCACGCACGCGTGCACACACTGAACAAGTCTCATTACCTACACTTGTAGGCACGCACGCACGCACGCACACACTGATCAAGTCTCATTACCTACACGTGTAGGCACGCACACACGCACGCACACACTGAACAAGTCTCATTACCTACACTTGTAGGCACGCACGCACGCACACACTGAACAAGTCTCATACAACAAAGAGCGGCCGTTTGGCGCCAATGTTAGCGATGTAATGTTACCTGTAATCTGAACTTAAAACTAGAGGACAACACAGGTAAACATATTCACATTCTTGGTACACACATTCATTAATTAAAGACCTAATTTCTACCGAAAAACAAGGAAAAGGTCGGTGGGACCGTCCAACCAAGACTCACCCTCAACCATGTGGAACTTTTCTGTGAGGGGAGAAGGGAGGGGCTACACAACCCAGGAGAACTACAGGAGCTCAGGAGGGACAAAAAGATATCAAACCGCATCTCATAGGCGAGCAGACAAGATAACTATTTGGAGATAAAATTCACAAACAAAATATAATAAATAACAAAGGTGTATTTTAACTCCGTTACACTTCATATTTCACTCTTTCTATCTACTTACATGTGATCAATGGATGGCGCACCGTATTGCCTGAGTATCGGGATTCTGGAATTTGCAGCGTTGTCGAGCTTCGTCTTTGTCTCACGGAAGCTTCTACGCGCATGCGTGCAGCCTTGACTCAGCTCAGCTGACGTCAGATTGTTCGAAAAACACAACACGTTCGCGGAACGTTAGGGAAACGTTACTACATAATGTATATAAAGTAAATTTGCGAAAAAAAACATTTCGAAAAGCCTAACGGTCGCCATTTCCATTGCAGGCAAATATTTTGTGTGTCAGATAGGTTATGATATGTTCGGAGAATGTTCTTAGAATGTTCTCATCTTGCATAACCAAACGAGAACCATAGAGTAACGTTACGCTAACGTTAGGTGTTACCTGGGGGACGTCCAAAAAGAGTCACGATATGGGAAGGGAGGGGGCGCACCGTGCGGGGGACGTAATGTTGTAACAAATAATATTTCTATTAAATAGGCTTTACTTTGCATTTTAATTAACGTGGGATTATTTTTTGTATTTAGAAATAATAGTACCAACTTTTTTTTCCTTTCTCCCAACATTTGTGGCACTGGCGTGGCGCCCCCTGATGGACGGCGCCCTTAGCATTTGCCTATACGGCCTATGCCACGGGCCGGCCCTGCTTGTAGGGATCTTTATTTTG
Source organism: Nerophis lumbriciformis (assembly GCF_033978685.3). NCBI lineage: Eukaryota > Metazoa > Chordata > Actinopteri > Syngnathiformes > Syngnathidae > Nerophis > Nerophis lumbriciformis. The sequence continues at coordinate 23,609,473 of NC_084563.2, read as the reverse complement.
AAAGGTAAACATTGGTAGTTGAACCCTATATAAATGAAATAATAAAGGTTTAGGTCTGTGTATATTCTCACAAGTTACAAAGGTGGTGTCCACCTTATGTTCTGAAACTATCAATTCTATTTAACTTTGGTATGACACAATCAAATAAAATACATGCAGTGGCTTTTTCCCCTCATTTGTCCAAAATATCCTGAATGGCATTTGAAGAAGCAACAAAAGTACTCACACGTTTCTCCCAAAGTTACGAGTTCACTCAAATACGACTTATTTTTTCTTGGGGTCTCATCCAACTCTGGCTTCTCCGCAGTCTTACCTCTTTGCTAAGTTGCAAATACACCACCGATGCCACACTGACCCCTAGTGGAATTTTTGCTGAACTACATTGTAAAATTCATTTTTTTCCACTTGGCTACACATGTCCTACACTTTCCATCTGATGACAACAGTCACACAGTCCTAAATTATTGAAGAATTGCTCAAAAATGGAAAAGGTGTGTCTCCTACAGAAAATATGTTTCTGTAGGAGGACAAACATGATACAAACCCTTCTAATTATTAGAAAGCCCACTGTTTAATATAGAGATGTCCGATATTATCGGCCGATAAATGCTTTAGTTAAAATGTCATATCTGAAATAATCGGTATCGGTTTTTTATTATCGGTATCGTTTTTTTTAATTTTTATTTTTATTTTTATTAAATCAACATAAAAAACACAATATACACTTACCGTACAATTAGTGCACCAACCCAGAAAACCTCCTCCCCCACTCATTCACACTCATTCACACAAAAGGGTTGTTTCTTTCTGTTATTAATATTCTGGTTCCTACATTATATATCAATATATATCAATGCAGTCTGCAAGGGATACAGTCCGTAAGCACACATGATTGTGCGTGCTGCTGGTCTACTAATAGTACTAACCTTTAACAGTTAATTTTACTCATTTTCATTAATTACTAGTTTCTATGTAACTGTTTTTATATTGTTTTACTTTCTTTTTTATTCAAGAAAATGTTTTTAATTTATTTATCTTATTTTATTTTATTATTATTTTTTAAAAAGGACCTTATATTCACCATACCTGGTTGTCCAAAATAGGCATAATAATGTGTTGATTCCACGACTGTATATATCGGTATCGGTTGATATTGGTTTTGGTAATTTAGAGCTGGACAATATCGGAATATCGGATATCGGCAAAAAAGCCATTATCGGACATCCCTAGTTTAATATGTTTGTGTTTATGCTTCACTGATGACAGTATTTGACGAGCGCCGTTTTGTCCTGCTAATTTCGGCTGTCCTTGAACTCACCATTTGTTTACACGCACAACTTTCTCCGACGCTGCCACAGAAAGACGTGTTTTATGCCACTCCCTTGTCTCATTTTGTCCACCAAACCTTTTATGCTGTGCGTGAATGCACAAAAGTGAGCTTTGTTGATGTTATTGACTTGCGTGGAGTGCTAAAAATCGACGCAACATGCTATTTAGGCTAGCTGTGTGTACATATTGCATCATTATTGTTGTGCATACAGGAGGAGGAGACGCACAGACAATAGGGGCTAGTATTAAGCTCCATTTATTTATAATATGAACTATATATATATAAATACCAAATAATAATATAAAATAAACAAGGGATTGGAGTATGACAAAATCCAAGAGTGTATGGTGTGTGACTATGTGTGGGAATAAATTCCTGAGTGTTACTGTGAGTGTTGAGCGAGAGAGGCAGAAGTCCAACAGGGGCAGAGCGGGCTCGTAGATCCGTGAGCAGGCAGGAAGTCGGGGGCTATAGCGAGGCGTCGAAGGTCCGTGTCTGAGCGGGAGGCCAAGATCCAAGAGGCAACCAAGGAAACAGAGGGAACACGGGAAAACGAGACGCACAGCTCGAAACATGGAATGAAGGCAGATGTACTGGAACAGATGACTACGTTCTGGCGCGGGATAGCAGGTTGTGCAGGCTTATGAAAACAGGCCCGATGATCAGCTTCAGGTATGCTGATTGATTGCAGCTGTGCACCGGCACAGGTGCGCTCTTGGAGGCGCAATCAGCCGAGCGCACAGATGAGTGCATTGGAATGCGTCCTTCGTGACAATTATGCCTCGTTTATATTAGAGCTCATTTAATTTCCTGTACTTATGTCCTCTGTGTATTTAATTTATATTTGCGTGTCTCATGAAACATTATCTGTATGTAATATTGGCTGCATTTCTGATTGTGTGCCATGTTGTTCCAGACCACAGCAAACGTTACCAAGCTTGCAACGATTGTAATAAATCCATTATAATTTATTGCCAATTCTTTTAACGTGGGCACACTCATCTTTACCTTTGGCAGTTTCAAGCCAGTCATTTCCAGGCGTTATCTCACCCTCTGAGACACTTACTTAATGTGTTGCCTTCATTATAACACTTACATTAGGCTTTTTACTTCTTGCGCCTCCAGACCGATTTGTTTTTAGTATTTTTGGTCCAATATGGCTCTTTCAACACGTAGGGTTGCCGAGCCAAGTAATGTTTTTGAAGCAGATTGATAAATGATGCATCCATAATCACTTACAGATCAAATTAATGTGATATACATTGCTTTCCAATCGTTACCCCTCAGAGCCCTCATAATATTTACCACCTTTTTACTTTTCTCCACAAGTTTACTGATGTGGATTGACCAGTTAACGTAAGAAGGTAAGGTCTAACGTAAAAGCTTAAAAAGCCAATCATAATTCATTCCGGGAGGACTTCCTCGACAAACTGCACAAGCACAGATTCGCTCTCGGTTTTGTCTCCGCTCCTGAATGCCATCAATCTCTTCATCCTTGTGACAGTTCCCCCTTTTTTCTCTTCTCAAACCTTCAAAATGTTCTCCTCTTGGAATTCTGTCAGGTTAAAGCACCGAACTGTCTATTAAACAGAACAAGAAGCAAGGAATTAGGCAGAGACAGGTTTCAATTTTGCTCATGAGGAGAACGCATGTAGCTGCACACTCAGTCTCACCCTACGCTCTGAGGAACAGCCCACGCGCTCCCCTATTTATTCAGTTTAGGAGCTCTCTAGTTACATCGCTGAGGCTGCTTCTAAAGGGAGGGGTCACACATTATGCAAGCAGCTCAGTACGCACAATACGTGATTATTCAGAACGGAAATGTGCTGGGGGCCTTGTGATTGCGCCCTGTCTCTGCTTTGTCTGCCTGCTGTTGCCTTATTTTCGTAGAGGTGCTTGAGGTTTCGTCCTTGGCTGTTTGCAGGCTGAAAGACAGAAACCTCTGCGGTGAGGCAACTCCTAACTTGCAGTGGAAGATAACAAGGTTTGTGCCTTTGCAAGAAAAGAAAAGTACAGCTTGAGCACAATAGATAATAACTAGAGCAACGGCCTTTAAGCACAAGAGTTGTGTGATAACTTCTATATAATTATTCTAACAGATTCCTGTCACTACTCCTTCAGCCCCATTTTGTTCCCCACTTCTATTTTTTCTTTATTATCTTATTGCACAGCTTTTGCAATCACATTTTTTTGCTGTTTTACTCTCCATTTTTACAAACCCCGTTTCCATATGAGTTGGGAAATTGTGTTAGATGTAAATATAAACGGAATACAATGATTTGCAAATCATTTTCAACCCATATTCAGTTGAATATGCTACAAAGACAACATATTTGATGTTCAAACTCATAAACTTTATTTTTTTGTGTGCAAATAATCATTAACTTTAGAATTTGATGCCAGCAACACGTAACAAAGAAGTTGGGAAAGGTGGCAATAAATACTGATAAAGTTGAAGAATGCTCATCAAACACTTATTTGGAACATCCCACAGGTGAACAGGCAAATTGGGAACAGGTGGGTGCCATGATTGGGTATAAAAGTATATTCCACGAAATGCTCAGTCTTTCACAAACAAGGATGGGGCGAGGGTCACCACTTTGTCAACAAATGCGTGAGCAAATTGTTGAACAGTTTAAGAAAAACCTTTCTAAACCAGCTATTGCAAGGAATTTAGGGATTTCACCATCTACAGTCCGTAATATCATCAAAGGGTTCAGAGAATCTGGAGAAATCACTGCACGTAAGCAGCTAAGCCCGTGACCTTCGATCCCTTAGGCTGTACTGCATCAACAAGTGACATCAGTGTGTAAAGGATATCACCACATGGGCTCAGGAACACTTCAGAAACCCACTGTTAGTAACTACAGTTGGTCGCTACATCTGTAAGTGCAAGTTAAAACTCTTCTATGCAAAGCGAAAACCGTTTATCAACAACACCCAGAAACGCTGTCGGCTTCGCTGGGCCTGAGCTCATCTAAGATGGACTGATACAAAGTGGAAAAGTGTTCTGTGGTCTGACGAGTCCACAATTCAAATTGTTTTTGGAAACTGTGGACGTCGTGTCCTCCGGACCAAAGAGGAAAAGAACCATCCGGATTGTTATAGACGCAAAGTTGAAAAGCCAGCATCTGTGATGGTATGGGGGTGTATTAGTGCCCAAGACATGGGTAAGTTACACATCTGTGAAGGCGCCATTAATGCTGAAAGGTACATACAGGTTTTGGAGCAACATATGTTGCCATCCAAGCAACGTTACCATGGACGCCCCTGCTTATTTCAGCAAGACAATGCCAAGCCACGTGTTACATCAACGTGGCTTCATAGTAAAAGAGTGCAGGGACTAGACTGGCCTGCCTGTAGTCCAGACCTGTCTCCCATTGAAAATTATGAAGCCTAAAATACCACAACGGAGACCCCCGGACTGTTGAACAACTTAAGCTGTACATCAAGCAAGAATGGGAAAGAATTCCACTTGAAAAGCTTCAAATATTGGTCCCCTCAGTTCCCAAACGTTTACTGAGTGTTGTTAAAAGGAAAAGCCATGTAACACAGTGGTGAACATGCCCTTTCCCAACTACTTTGGCACGTGTTGCAGCCATGAAATTCTAAGTTAATTATTATTTGCAAAAAAATAGATAAAGTTTATGAGTTTGAACATCAAATATGTTGTCTTTGTAGTGCATTCAATTGAATATGGGTTGAAAAGGATTTGCAAATCATTGTATTCTGTTTATATTTACATCTAACACAATTTCCCAACTCATATGGAAACAGGGTTTGTACATTTGATGAACAGTTTTCCATCCCTTAGCACTTTCGCCATCTCCACCTCTCCAATGTCCTTCTGTAACCCCTTAACCCAGGGGTGTCGAACTCATTTTAGCTCAGGGGCCACATGGAGGAAAATCTATCCCCAAGTGGGCCGGAATGGTAAAATCATGGCATGATAACTTAAAAATAAAGACAACTCCATGTTGTTTTCTTTGTTTTACTTTGGCCAAAAACAGAACAAGCACATTCTGAAAACGTATAAATCACAAATAATCTTCTGGACAAAACACTTCAAGCTTGTTGAAAATTCTGAAGAAATTGGTGCAGTTTCAAAAACACAATGAGCTTAGACTTTGTCTCAGTGTATCTACAAAGCCAGGATTAAAATTTAAGTCACAGTCTTATGTAAACTCTTCTCGGTATCAAATAACTCCTTTGTCATGTCCACGTATCAATCCAGCGTTAACTCAACAAACCGTAAGAAACAGAGGTAAAAACTATTCAAAAGGGTTAAGTTCACTTTTCTCGTGTTTGACAGAGACATTTTGGGGCGACGAGGGTGCCAAATGACGACATGTTCGAAGCAGAAGACATAAAACGGCAGGTTTTAAGTTTCATGCGGGTCGAGGAGGAGGAGCCTCAGTCACCCTTTACTGTGTTCCTCATAGGCGCCGATCTACATTTCTGCCAGTAGGTGCTCGGTGTGTGTGTATTAAAAAAAAAAAAAAATAGACGTTCAGCAAAGTTAATATCCCATATGATTTGTGGCTTTATTATTTTATAAAACGGACCAAACTCGCCACAAAATTAACTACAACAAGGTTGATTTTTGAAAAATTATTTTAAAGATTGAAAGTTGCCATCAATCCCCCGTGGGTGCTCGGCATTGTCCGTGGATGCTGGGGCCCCAAAGCACCCACGGGATCGGCGCCTATGCTCGGTATAAACCGTTTGCTTGCCTGACAGAATTGCTATTGTGACATCCAGTGGACACATTTAAAACTAGGGCTGCGAATCTTTGGTGTCCCACGATTCAATTCAATATCGATTCTTGGGGTCACGATTCGATTCAAAATCGATTTTTTTTCGATTCAACGCGATTCTTGATTCAAAAACGATATTTTCCCGATTCAAAAGGATTCTCTATTCATTCAATACATAGGATTTCAGCAGGATCTACCCGTCTGCTGACATGCAAGCAGAGTAGTAGATTTTTGTAAAAATCTTTTATAATTGTAAAGGACAATGTTTTATCAACTGATTGCAATAATGTACATTTGTTTTAACTATTAAATGAACCAAAAATATGACTTATTTTATCTCTGTGAAAATATTGGACACAGTGTGTTGTCAAGCTTATGTAAGCCACTGTGACACTATTGTTCTTTTTATTTTTATTTTTTTATAAATGTCTAATGATAATGTCAATGAGGGAGTTTTAATCACTGCTATGTTGAAATTGTAACTAATATTGATACTGTTGTTGATAATATTCATTTTTGTTTCACTACTTTTGGTTTGTTCTGTGTCGTGTTTGTGTCTCCTCTCAATTGCTCTGTTTATTGCAGTTCTGAGTGTTGCTCGGTCGGGTTTGGTTTTGGAATTGGTCGGGAAAAATATCGTTTTTGAATCGAGAATCGTGTTGAATTAAAAAAAAAAATATCGATTTTGAATCGAATCGTGACCCCAAGAATCGATATTGAATCGATTCGTGGGACACCCAAAGATTCACAGCCCTGCTGAGAAAGTTGATGAATGCTCATCAAACACTTATTTGGAACATCCCACAGGTGAACAGGCTAATTGGGAACAGGTGGGTGCCATGATTGGGTATAAAAGCAGCTTCCATGAAATGCTCAGTCATTCACAAACAAGGATGGGGCGAGAGTCACCACTCTGTGAACAAATGCGTGAGCAAATTGTCCAACAGTTTAATAACAACATTAGGGATTTCACCATCTACGGTCCGTAATATCATCAAAAGGTTCAGAGAATCTGGAGAAATCACAGCATGGCCGAAAACCAACTTTGAATGCCCGTGACCTTCGATCCCTCAGTTGGTACTGCATCAAAAAGCGACGTCGGTGTGTAAAGGATATCACCACATGGGCTCAGGAACACTTCAGAAACCCACTGTCAGTATCTACAGTTTGTCGCTACATCTGTAAGTGCAAGTTAATACTGTACTATGAAAAGTGAAAGCCATTTATCAACAACACCCAGAAACGCCGCCAGGCCAATCCGGCCTGTTGTAGGCGCAAAGTTGAAAAGCCAGCATCTGTGATGGTATGGGGGTGTATTAGTGCCCAAGACATGGGTAACTTACACATCTGTGAAGGTGTAATAGTGTGATGGTGTTGCTCTATATTATGAACTAGACAGGGTGTTGTATTTTATTTTGAAGTGTCGCTTTTATTTTTGAAGAACCGGATGTCTGGTGCGGGAAGTGTCTTCGCTGTTTTTTCGTTTGTTTACTTTCTCTTGCTACGGACTTCTGAGTTGGAAGGGTAATAGTTCTTCACTGCTCCGCGTTTCTTCACTTTCCGTTGTACATATTCTTCCTAAACGTTCTTAAATACTTGAAAAGTTAACACAATAATGCTGTGGGTACAAGTGACATGTTGTTTGAAGTTATTTTTCTGCACAATTCTGCTAATTAAGAAGTAGAGTGTCGACTGTGTGAATTGTTTGACTGGTCGCATAAACGCAACACAGGAGCAGAAATCAGTCCGCCAGAAAGCTGGGACCTGTGTGTGTGTGTGTGTGTGTGTGTGTGTGTTTTGTGTTTCCAACACGGGTATGTGGATTTGTGCATTATTATTTTTTTCCTGATAAAACGTTTTTGTTCATGGACTTTTGAGTTGGAAGGAGCACAAATCAGTCCGCCAGAAAACTGAGACCTGTGTGTGTGTGTGTTTTGTGTTTCCAACACAGGTCACCAATAAATAGTGAAACGACGGCATGGTGAAGTGTCTTTTATTAAAAAAAAAACCTCACTACTAAGACTCACTACAAAGGCACCATTAATGCAGAAAGGTACACACAGGTTTTGGAGCAACATATGTTGCCATCCGAGCAACGTTATCATGGACGCCCTTGCTTATTTCAGCAAGACAATGCCAAGCCACGTGTTACATCAACGTGGCTTCGTAGTAAAAGAGTGCGGGTACTCGACTGGCCTGCTTGTAGTCCAGACCTGTCTCCCATTGAAAATGTGTGGCACATTATGAAGCCTAAAATAGCACAACGGAGACCCCCGGACTGTTGAACAACTTAAGCTGTACATCAAGCAAGAATGGGAAAGAATTCCACCTGTAAAGCTTCAAAAATTGGTCTCCTCAGTTCCCAAACGTTTACTGAGTGTTGTTAAAAGGAAAGGCCATGTAACACAGTGGTAAAAATGCCCCTCTGACAACTTTTTTGCAAAGTGTTGCCGCCATTAAATGCTAAGTTAATGACTATTTGCAAAACAAATTAAGTTTCTCAGTTGGAACATGAAATATCTTGTCTTTGCAGTCTATTCAATTGAATATAAGTTGAAAAGGATTAGCAAATCATTGTATTCTGTTTTTATTTACCATTTACACAACGTGCCAACTTCACTGGTTTTGGGTTTCGTATTTTAAAAGTCTAATCAACCAAATAGTTCTCGACCCCTCTGCGGACTCCCGAGGGGTCACGGACCGCCTGTTGAAGACCACTGCACTAGACTTATAGACAGTCTATGAGTAAATCGGTAAATAAAACCAGAAAAGTCTGCCTTGTTTTTCTTCGGTGGAGGTTTTACAGCAGCCAAAACATCCATGAATCACACTGCTGCCATATTGTGGCTGCATTAGAGCTTAAGACGAGAGCTGGGGACAAAGAGCTGCACCTTTGAGTCCTACACACAGGATTCAACCTGAAACAGACAAAATGTTGCTATTTTCCAGTGATTTTAGATTTGTTACAGTATGGCGTCTGTATCTAGAAACTGTCGTGCTTCTCTCTCGTATTTCAACACAATACGAGTAAAATGTTGATTTAAACCAGTGGTTCTTAACCTTGTTGGATGTACGGAACCCCACCAGTTTCATATGCGCATTCACCGAACCCTTCATTAGTGAAAAATTAAATGTTGGGTTATTTTCAAATTCAAGACAAAGTTATATGTTTTTGGTAACACTTTAGTATGGGGGACATATTCTAAGTAACAGAGACTTAATTCAGAGTTTTTTGGACACTAGGGGAACATATTCTAAGTAACAAAGACTTAATTTAGAGTTATTTGTTAGGGTTAGGGTTAGAGCATGGGTGTCAAACTCTGGCCCACGGGCCAAATTTGGCCCGCCGTTTAATTTCACTTGGCCCTTGAGGCGATATCAAATTAACACTAAAGCTGGCCGCCGCGGTAACACCACATTCACCGCTAATTCTAATACTTGCCAACCCTCCCGGGAGTCTTCCAAACTTCAGCGTTCCTCCCGAGAATCGTCAGGTATGCTGTTTTTCAGCCAGTCCAACGAGTGCTGGCCCAGTCTCATAACATGTGCGGCTTCTGCACGCACACACAATTGAATGCAACGCATACTTCATCAACAGCGATACAGGTTACACTGAGGGTAGCCGAATAAAAAACTTTAACACTGTTAGAAATATACGCCACACTGTGAATCCACACCAAACAAGAATGACAAACACATTTCGGGAGAACATCCGCATCGTAACACAACATAAACACAACAGAACAAATACCCAGAACCCTTTGCAGCACTAACTCTTCCGGGACGCTACAAGGTGTGTGTGTGTGTGGGGGAGGTTTGGCGGTAGTGGGGGGTGTATTTTGTAGCGTCCCGGAAGAGTTAGTGCTGCAAAGGATTCTGGGTATTTGTTCTGTTGTGTTTATGTTGTGTTACAGTGCGGATTTTCTCCCAAAATGTGTTTGTCATTCTTGTTTGGTGTGGATTCACAGTGTGGCGTATATTTCTAACAGTGTTAACGTTTTTTATACTTGCACCCTCAGTTTAACCTGTATCGCTGTTAATGAAGTATGCGTTGCATTCACTCGTGTGTGCGTACAGAAGCCGCACATATCTTGTGATCGGGTCTGAACGATGTTAGAATGGACGAAAAACGGACGTGACGATAGCTTGTAGAGTACCATAAAGGCAGTGCATTTAAGGCACTCCCCCAAGACTGTGGTCCGGGTGGACGAGATATAATGACTGATGAACACCTTTGTTCGATAATAAAGGTGCATCAACTCAAAGCCTGAGCCCTGACATTAATGAACTAGCATCCAAGAAAAGATGGCAGGTATCTGGCTTGGGCACATCAGATTAGATCAGTGTGTTGCAAACTGAGCAGTTTAAAGTCCTGAATGGTTGTTATATTCATTGTTATTTTATTTTCAAATTTATTAGCCTGTGGAAAAAGTTAATGTTGATATTTACCTCAGAAGGCTGCAAATAGAAAAGAGGCATTCAATTTTTATTTAAATTGTATTTGATATGCCATTGATATTTTTTAAATTATTATTATTATTATTTGAAACTCGATTTTGCATGTCACTATAAAGTTATATAAGCCTTGCTTGTTCAATATTCAATGCAAAACTTGTTTGGGTCCCTATTAAAAGGTTAATTTGTTCAACCTTGGCCTGCGGCTTTGTTCAGTTTTAAATTTTGGCCCACTCTGTATTTGAGTTTGACACCCCTGGGTTAGAGGGTTAGGGCAGGGTTAGAGGGTTAGGGTTATAATAAGGCCATGCCGAATAAGGCATTAATAAGTACTTAATAATGACTTGTTAAGAGCCAATATGTTACTAATTTGCATGTAAATAAGCAACTAATTAATAATGAATATGTTCCCCATACTAAAGTGTTACCATGTTTTTGTACTGGTGCACAAAATGAACCGTGCATGAACATCACCTTGTTCAAAGAACAAAACCAACACAGTGCATAAACTCACAACAAATTACACACCTGCAAATCAGTCTGACTTCTGCTGTTGCCGTATCCGTATTACGCCGATAGGGAGAAGTTTTTATTTACACGATGAGTCGGGTGTGTCTCGACCTCCGCCGAACCCCTGAGCCCGACTCACCGAACCCCTAGGGTTCCATCGAACCCAGGTTAAGAACCACTGGTTTAAACAGTATGTAACAAAATCAGTGTCACCGTATTAAATGTATGCTGCACTTTTTTTTAATGAATATTTTTGAAAACAGCAAAGCACATTTCATGTACCAGGCTTCATACAAACACACATCAGAGGCCGGCAGAAAAAACAGAGAGAGTCTTCCAGAAGGCAAAGAAGGAAAGAGTGAGACAGATAACATAATAAATGTTCTTCAAGAATGAACTGATTGCTGCCATCATAAAGAGAGATAACATAACAAACACACTTTTGATGTGAGGGAAAACTCCAATGTTGTCCTCCACCAACCAGACTGTCTGAGCATGTTAGTCAACATTGTTTATTTGCTTCAGAGTTGATCTAAAATAATGTAGCTGCTGTTCTTAGTGGCACACTAACCTGGAACTCATGAGGGAATCCAGTGTCATACACACAACAGATCACCACTATCTAAGTGACGTGTAAATGACAGAAATAAACAATTATTATCAGCCTGGGATAAGATTACTTCCAGGTTTGTCTGGGGTGGCAAGAGACCGATGTGAGATAATCAACACTGAAATGATCCAAACACAAACATGACTCATATACTACCATACTTGCCAACCCTCCCGAATTTTCCGGGAGACTCCCGAAATTCAGCGCCTCTCCCGAAAACCTCCCGGGACAAATATTCTCCCGAAAATCTCCCGATTTTCAGCTGGAGCTGGAGGCCACGCCCCCTCCAGCTCCATGCACCTGAGTGAGGACAGCCTTTTTTCACAACGGGAGGACAACAAGGTGACAAGAAATAAATCATCCAGACGAGAGATAAATTGTATTATTATGTTTATCTTACCTAAAAATAAATATATTTATTAATTAAAAAAAACAAAAACTAAATACATTTTTACTATATTTTGCTAAAAACATCAAAATTAATTGTATTTTTATTTGTATTTTTTCTGACTCCTTATTACATCCAGGCATTAGAATTATTCATTAAAATAAACAGATTTGACATAATTAATTTTACATTTTCATAATAATTCATTTAAAATGACCATATTTAATTATTAAAATAATTGCTTGTTTATCAACAACTTTAGCATTTTATTCGTTACATTTTGAAGCTCTCAGAAGCCAAGTTATGCTATATTCCTTAAGATTTATTTATGCAAGTTTGAAGTATCAATTATCTAAACACAGTTTTGTTTGCATATTTTCAGGATGTAGATATATATATATATATATATATATATATATATATATGAAATACTTGACTTGGTGAATTCTAGCTGTCAATATACTCCTCCCCTCTTAACCACGCCCTGCCCCACCCCCGACCACGCCCCCACCCCCCACCTCCCGAAATCGGAGGTCTCAAGGTTGGCAAGTATGATACTACATACTATGGAAGACCTGGTCAAGAAAAGATGGTTGAAGTGGATAATTTATTTAGAAAAAAAAAAAAATCTAAATACTTATTCTTGGTAAAGAACCACCTTTTAGATGATAAGAAACCTAGTGTAAAGAAAACATATATTGATCCCACAAGCATGTTTTGTTACATTTATCTATGATTGTTAATACTGTTTTTATTTATTTTTTAATTATTTATTCAATTATAAACAAAATGTAATTATACTACTTTTTTTTTAGTTTAGATACCTATATATTTGTTTCCAATAATATATAATAATATACAAATCCCAATGAATATTAAGTATAAAAAAATAAAATAAACTGTTATTACTATTACTACTTCTACTACTGCTATTTTCCATGCAAGATATTCTACTTCTACAACTTGACAATCATATAGCACAAACTGGACAGGAAAACATTTATTCTCTGTTGTGTGCCGACGTTTGTGCTGTCAAACTTTGCTTTTCAGATTAACCTTCATCACGAAGTGGACAACTGAAAGGTTTTTATCCTGTGTGTTTTCTCATGTGAAATTTCAGGTTGGCCCTCTGAGTAAATGTAGCTCCACAAAATGAGCATTTAAAAGGTTTTTCTTGCGTGTGTGTTCTCATGTGTGCAGTCAAAGTGCCCTTCAGAGAAAATGTATTGCAGCAAACTGAGCACCTGAAAGGTTTTTCTTGCGTGTGTGTTCTCATGTGTACAGTCAAATTAGATTTCTGGGAAAACTTTTTACAGCAAACTGAGCAAATATAAGGTTTTTCTCCTGTGTGCGTTCTCATGTGTAGTTTCAGGTTGTGCCGCAGAGAAAATGCGTTGCCACAAACCGAACATTCGAAAGGTTTTTCTCCTGTGTGCGTTCTCATGTGCAAAATCAGAGTGGCCTTCTGAGAAAATCTATTGCAGCAAACTGAGCATCTGAAAGGTTTCTCTTGCGTGTGTGTTCTCATGCGTTGAGCATAATTACTTTTTTTACAAAACATTTCAGCACTATACAAGCAGGTAAAATCTTTTTTACCTGTCTTCTTTTCAGAGCATTCAGGGTGTTGGTTGTCAGTGTGAGTCCTCATATCACCCTCACAGTCTGTATGGCTGCTCAAAGGTACTTGGGTGTGGTACTCGTTTTCATCCTCAGCAGAGTGTGATGTTGTGTCGTCTGATAGAGGAGCAAATAGGTTGTCACCTTGTGGTTTGTCTTCATGGTCTTCAGTCTTCACAGAGAAACCAGTCAGAGGCAGGTTGGTGAGATCAGCCTCCTGCAGCCCTTGAAGACACTCTTCTCCTGACTGACTGATACAGTATTTAAGGTGGAGGGGCTGTGGATCCTCCTGCTTCAAAGTGGAGCTTCCGTCCTGTGGTGTAAAGGGATATTCTTCTTGATGACCAATCAGCTGCCGGACGTCTACAGAACACAAATACACTTTAGCTCAGACATGTCAGACTTTGTAGACTGTGCTCTCTTTGTTCAATGCAGTTTCAATTGCTACTTATTGTAAAAGGTAACACCGGCTATATTTTATTCTGCCCTCCCTGAATGTTGCCATTTAGTTTGCCAAATATGTAAACAATCCTCTGAGTTGGATTTGGAAAAAAAACCCTATTGTATTTTCCGGACCATAGGGCGCACCAGATTAAAAGGCACACTGACGAGGAGCGGGTCTAGTCAGGTCTATTTTCATACAAAAGGCACAGCGGATTATAGGGCGCATTAAAGGGGTCATATTATTCTTTTTTTTTTTCTGAATCAAAAACACTTCCTTGTGGTCTACATAACATGTGATGGTGGTTCTTTGGTCAAAATGTTGCATAGATGATGTTTTACAAATCATCTTCAAACCGCTTTCTGACAGTCGCTTCATTATGCGCCGTTTTGTGGGCGGTCTTATTTACGTGGCTCACCTTCGACAGCGTCTTCTCCCCGTCATCTTTGTTGTAGCGGTGTAGCGTGCAAGGACGGGAGTGGAAGAAGTGTCAAAAGACGGAGATAACTGTTTTAATGACATTCAGACTTTACTTCAACCAATAACAGAGCAGCATCTCCTCATCCGGAAACAACAACACCCATGAAAAAACGTCTGACCGGAACTCTCTAATAACTAAAGTTCCTTGGGTGAATAATGTAACCTCACTACACCGGTATGTTTTAGCACTTTCATGGCAAGTTTACTGACAGATATAAGTAAGAACTTTACACTACTTTATTTTAAAAATGGCAACAGCGGAGGATGAATGTCCCATAACAAGAGGATAGAGAAAAAGAAGAAGCTTATCAACTACGGTGTCGGCACAGACTACAAAGACGGACACACGCAAATTTTCAGGACTTTTGCGGATCCCAAATACAGATCAGCAGTTATCAGAAGGTAAGAAAAGTTGCTTTTACATAATATTGCGAAACAAAACGCCAGATAATATGTCTTACCTTATACACACACCATAATAATACTAGTATGTTGAAGCACAGTACAATCCATCAAGCGGTGCGGCTTCATAGCTCACTAAAGTCGTACTAAAACATTTTGATATATTTTTGATATACTTTCTATATTTTCAACGGAACATATAACATTTTAGTGTTGTTTACTTGAGTCATATTGCAGTCTACACGCATCTACACGAGGACGGCATGGAGCGGTTGGGAGAGTGGCCGTGCCAGCAACCTGGGGGTTTCTGATTCGATCCCCAGCTTCTACCAACCTAGTCCTAAGCAAGACACTTAACCCTTGCCCCTGATGGCTCGTGGTTAGCGCCTTGCATGACAGCTCCTGTCATCAGTGTGTGAATGTGTGTGTATACAAGTATAACCCATTTACAATGTATCTCTTATGTGTGACTGCCATCTACTGGTCCCACTAATCATTTCACCATGTACCAAATAAAATCGAGGTCGGTAAGCACAACCAAAATTATTCCGTACATTAGGCGCACCGGGTTATAAGGCGCACTGTCGAGTTTTGAGAAAATGAAAGGATTTTAAGTGCGCCTTATAGTCCGAAAAATACGGTAGGTGTTATGTTGATATTCTTCACAATGAAGTCACCGTAAAACCAACCATACTAGAGAAAGTACATTATATGTACACATGAAGTGCACATACATGTAGGAATCACGTCAGATTAATAATATAATTTGGAATAAACTGAAAAAAAGCAATACAATTATGCAGGATGAAGTTTGAGCTATAATGCTAACATACAATAGACTAGTTTGGAGACAAGCTAACTCAAATTAGCATGGCCAATCGCAGGCACTTGTACTGTATATAAACAATTATTCTGTTGAACATGATAATTTGATTGCGCCTTTACTTGCTATATTCTACGCTTTTATTTTGGAGCGCTGTGCACCAGGAAGTGACGTACCACTATGGTGCCAATATTGATTGATTGATTGATTGAGAAGTTTATTGACATCTTAAAGACTTGAATCCATGTCATGCTTTAAAAAAGGCAAATGGATGGCACAAAAAGCCAAAAGGCTTGTTTCCGTTGTGGTCCATTACATATTCATCACATTTGATGCATTCAATAATAAAAGTTATATAACCTGTAAAATGTATATAAAAAAATTACGTTAAAAAAATGGAAAAATTGTGTACATATACAAAGTATACATGTCAGGTGATTTGGGAGGGGGGGGGTATATACACACTATGTACATGACACTATGATATATAGATGGAAAAGAAGATAAATATGACCTATGGGAAACAAGGTTACTTGGTCATTTATAAATCTTAAAATTAAAGGAGACAATTCAGCAGAAGACAGAAGGAAAAATGCTATGCCGAGCTAATAAGGCTAATTGATGACAAGAGCTTGTCGCTGATTCGACATGAAGCTGCTGACGACGGCGGAAAAGCCCTGAAAATATTGAAAGAGCATTAATCTGGGACGAACGAGCCGAGAATAATAAGCCTGTACACATCGTTGACCAAGACAAAGAAGATGGACAATGAAAGTGTCACTGACTATATAATAAGAGCGGAAATTCTTATCACACAGAAGCCATGACTGATGGGCTAACCATAGTCATGATACTTGGCGGGCTACCAGACTCCTTCAAGCCAGTGTAGTCAGAGTGTGGTGCAGGTACTGTCAAAGCTGGACACAAAGAATCCCTATGTAAGAAAAATGATGGATGAGATAATGCCAGAAAGGTTGCAGGAGTTAAAGACCTACTGAAACCCACTACTACCGACCACGCAGTCTGATAGTTTATATATCAATGATGAAATCTTAACATTGCAACACATGCCAATACGGCCGGGTTAGTTTACCAAAGTGCCATTTTAAATTCCGCGCGGAATATCCTGCTGAAAACGTCTCGGTATGATGACGCCGGCACGTGACGTCACGGATTGTAGAGGACATTTTGGGACAGCATGGTGGCCAGCTATTAAGTCATGTGTTTTCATCGCACAATTACACAGTATTCTGGACATCTGTGTTGGTGAATCTTTTGCAATTTGTTCAATCAGAATGGAGACAGCAAAGAAGAAAGCTGTAGGTGGGAAGCGGTGTATTGCGGGCGGCTGCAGCAACACAAACACGGCCGGTGTTTCATTGTTTACATTCCCGGAAGATGACAGTCAAGCTTTACCATTGGCCTGTGGAGAACTGGGACAACAGAGACTCTTACCAGGAGGACTTTGAGTTGGATGCGCAGACGCGGTACCGTGAGTACGCATGCAGCTGCGGCTTCCAAACATTTGATCGCTTGCCCGTACGTGCGGGCCGCTATATGCATGTCACGTACGTAACTTTGGGGAAATATATGTGCTGTATGAACTTTGGGGAGGTGAACGGTACTTTGGGCTGTGGGATTGAGTGTGTTGTGCAGGTGTTTGCGTTGTATTGGCGGGTTATATGGACGGGAGGGGGGAGGTGTTTGTTATGCGGGATTAATTTGTGGCATACTTAATATAAACCTGGTTGTGTTGTGGCTAATAGAGTATATATATGTCTTGTGTTTATTTACTGTTTTAGTCATTCCCAGCTGAATATCAGGTCCCACCCGCCTCTCACAGCATCTTCCCTATCTGAATCGCTCCCACTGCCCTCTAGTCCTTCACTCTCACTTTCCTCATCCACAAATCTTTCATCCTCGCTCAAATTAATGGGGAAATCATCGCTTTCTCGGTTTGAATCGCTCTCGCTGCTGGTGGCCATGATTGTAAACAATGTGCGGATGTGAGGAGCTCCACAACCTGTGACGTCACGCGCATATCGTCTGCTACTTCCGGTACAGGCAAGGCTTTTTTATCAGCGACCAAAAGTTGCGAACTTTATCGTCGATGTTCTCTACTAAATCCTTTCAGCAAAAATATGGCAATATCGCGAAATGATCAAGTATGACACATAGAATGGACCTGCTATCCTCGTTTAAATGAGAAAATCGCATTTCAGTAGGCCTTTAAGTTAAAAGTACCAATGATTGTGTGGTAAAATGTGTCCTCTACAATTGACCCATCCCCTTGTTCACCCCCTGGGAGGGGAGTGGAGCACTGAGCAGGAATAATTTTGGTGATTTAACCCCCAATTCCAACCGTTGATGCTGAGTGCCAAGCAGGGAGGTAATGGGTCCCATTTTTATAGTATTTGGTATGACTTGGGTTTGAACTCACGACCTACCGATCTCAGGGCGGACACTTTAACCACAAGGCCACTGAGCAGGTTAGAAGGGCAAACAGGTGATGATAGAGACCATCTCTTCAAAGCCAAAGATGCAAAGCATGAAAGATCAGGGAACAAGGTCAAATTGAAAGGCATCATAGTGGAGGGAGGAGCAAATGACATCAACAAGTTTAAAAAGTGTTGATGACACGTTCCAACCGGAGACACGTTCAGTGTATGAAGATAATCAAGGCACACTTGCCAAAAACCCAGTGAACAGACTAAGGCAGGAGTTGGCTGTTAAGACAGATTATAACAAAAACAATAAAAAGTGGTAAGCAGCCTCTCCTCGGCGAGTCAGGCAGGGCTAAAGCAATAACAAATGTTTTTATAGCAGCAGATATAAGTCCATATTGCATTAAAAACTAGATTTTGACCCACTTCTATGGTGGAAGAACAATGAGTCCATATATCCTCTTACTGCCAAGTTAGCCGTTAGACGTTGTTATGTTTCTTCACATCAAAATATTCCGCTTTGGAGATTTTTGAGGATATAAACATAGTTTTCTTCAACAAAAAAGGCATACAACACACAAACACACACGGCATACAAAACATCAAAAACATAACTTATAATCGACAGAGAGATCGGAAATTGATTTAGACGCTTAAATGTTGAAAGAAAAAGAAGAAACTGTTAAAAACATTTAAAGTGATTTAGGTAGCCCTTTTTGTCTTTTTGGACATATATTTTATTATTATTATTTATTATATTTAATACACTATCTGTATTTGCTTTTGTTTTATTTCCTTGATGTTGAAAGTGCCTTGACTTTAGTGTGAATTATAAATGTTTATAAGAAATTAGATAAAAATGTATTGCCCTGTAAAAAAAAAAAAAGAAGTACCGTATTTTTCGGAGTATAAGTCGCACCGGCCGAAAATGCATAATAAAGAAGGAAAAAAAAACATGTATAAGTCGCACTGGAGTATAAGTCGCATTTTTTGGGGACATTTATTTGATAAAAGCCAACACCAAGAATAGACATTTGAAAGGCAATTTAAAATAAATAAAGAATAGTGAACAACAGGCTGAATAAGTGTACGTTATATGAGGCATAAATAACCAACTGAGAACGTGCCTGGTATGTTAACGTAACATATTATGGTAAGAGTCATTCAAATAACTATAACATATAGAACATGCTATACGTTTACCAAACAATCTGTCACTCCTAATCGCTAAATCCCATGAAATCTTATACGTCTAGTCTCTTACGCGAATGAGC
Source organism: Nerophis lumbriciformis (assembly GCF_033978685.3). Taxonomy (NCBI): domain Eukaryota; kingdom Metazoa; phylum Chordata; class Actinopteri; order Syngnathiformes; family Syngnathidae; genus Nerophis; species Nerophis lumbriciformis. The sequence goes on along the minus strand of NC_084563.2, from coordinate 23,589,941 downwards.
TAAATAATATTATTTGATATTTTACGCTAATGTGTTAATAATTTCACACATAAGTCGCTCCTGAGTATAAGTCGCACCCCCGGCCAAACTATGAAAAAAACTGCGACTTATAGTCCGAAAAATACGGTAGTTATTTTTTTATTTTTAAAACCTTTATTTATAATATTCAACATTCACATACAATCAAATAAATAATAATAATCAAAACAAGTACATGTTGCCGTGTTTTTTTAAATTATTTTTTTTTTTTTTTGAAGTAGAGAAGTACCGTATTTTTCGGACTATAAGTCGCAGTTTTTTTCATAGTCCAGTGCGACTTATATATGTTTTTTCCCTTCTTTATTATGCATTTTCGGCAGGTGCGACTTATACTCCGAAAAATACGGTAGTTGCCTGACTTGCTCGCCAGGGATGATGTCACTATTGTTGTGCCGCCCTCGATTTGTAAGAATATCTTTAATCAACGATAGTAATCTAATAGTTCGCAACTTTTTTTTCGCAAGAAAAAAACGTAAAAAATAAAATTTTTGTAACGCGATTGGACGTGGTCAACCTTCATTTAGCTGATTTATCGGACAAAAGTTGAAGGAGTATGTTACTTATTTGCTTAGGAATTAGTCCGGCGCGAATATTTGACTGACTGCCAAATTGTACTTAACTATCACACGTCTTTTTATTTGGGAGGCAAGTTTTATCGAGACGTTACGTCACTACGTCAGAGTGACGAAGTAACGGGAGATTGAAAACTTACTAAGCTAACTTCATGTCGTTACGCGGTTGTGTCATGTGACACTTGTGTAAATAACGGCGATACCTGCTTTTGGCGAGACGGCATTACTGGGATCAGCTTGCGTGGATGATGGCTTCTGTTGTGAAATGATCGTTGTTGTTACGAAGTGAGACAAAGTTAAGTTTATGTGCAGAATTCAGTGTGAAAGTTGGGGAAAAAGCCTCCGTTTTTTTCTTCTTTGACGTTTCCTTCGTCCTCCTCTTCCCCCAGCGAGCCAGGAGTTTGTATTTTTACTCGACTACAAAGGGAAATATTGTAAATATGTTTGAAAAGTCCTACACAAATTCAATAAAGACGTTGCTATGAGCGAGGAGGTAAAAAACAAAAATAATTAAAAAAAATAAAAATGTACGAATATCTTGGCTTTACCCAAACACATTTTCTTGATCAAACTCTGAAAAACGTCTTCTTGTCCACAGCTTTATTGACCGTAAAAGAGGTCAAACTGTAAACCTACAAGCAGAAAGGATGCTTACATTAAAGACACCAATTACCATACTTGCCAACCATCCCGAATTTTCCGGGAGACTCCTGAATTTCAGTGCCTCTCCCGAAGATCTCCCGGGACAACCATTCTCCCGATTTCCAGCTGGACAACAGGCACACCCCCTCCAGGTCCATGCGGACCTGAGTGAGGACAGCCTGTCGTCACGTCCGCTTTTCCTCCATATAAACAGCGTGCCGGCCCAGTCACGTCATAACATCTACGGCTTTTGGAGAGTGCACACAACAAGACGGAGACGAAGCAGAAGAAGGAAGAAGAGACAGTCATGGCGGCGGCGAGTGACAGAGAATAGAACGAGGATGGACAATTCAACCCTAAACTCACTCCTTTCCTGCAAATTAAATTTCACAGATGCTGCCCATACCTATGCTCCTTCAAAGGCTGTGCTACTGGCTGCAAAGCATTGCACTTTCAAATACAACAATGAGTAGAGGAGTGTTATGTGTGTGTATATGTGTAAATAAATGAACACTGAAATTACAGTATTTATTTTATATATATATATATATATATATATATATATATATATACACACACACCGGTATATATATATGTATATATATATAAGAAATACTTGAATTTCAGTGAATTCTAGATATAAATATACTCCTCCCCCCTAAACCCACCCCGCCCACCTCAACCCCCCTCAATCTCCCGAATTCGGAGGTCTCAAGGTTGGCAAGTATGCCTATTACACACACAAGCATACTACAATAACAAATGCTTTATATTCTGGATAAAGAAACACCAAAAAAATATGTATTTTAAGCACTCTACAGCAAACTATCTTACTATGCTAACTAGGGCTGCAACAACTAATCGATTATAAAAATAGTTGGCGATTAATTTAGTCATCGATTCGTTGGATCTATGCTATGCGCAGAGGCAATTTTTTAAATTTTAATTTATTATTATTATTTTTTTATAAACCTTTATTTATAAACTGCAACATGTACAAACCGCTGAGAAACAATAATCAAAATAAGTATGATGCCAGTATGCTGTTTTTTTTTAAATAAAATACTGGAAAGGATAGAAATGTAGTTTGTCTCTTTTATCCGATTATTAATCGATTAACAAAGTAATAATCGACAGATTAATCGATTATCAAATTAATCGTTAGTTGCAGCCCTAATGCTAACATTCACTTCACAGTATGAAATTACGAAAATTAGCACGACTGCCTTTTGGCCATAAAACGTCCCAAATTACATCACAGCCAACAAATAATACACCACAATCAAATATTACTGTAATATTCTGGGTTGGAGTCAATAACCAGGCGAGGTGATGAAGTTACGTCTCTTTTTTTATTTTATTTTTTTGTATTAATTTATGTATTAATTTATTTTTGTTACATTTCTTTACTTCATACTTCAGAACAGACTCACACACTCGCTGTCAGGCATAGACATGTTATAAGTAGACGCAGCATTGGCTGCTGTGAAGCGAGAAATTGGGCCGCCATCTTGAAGTGGTGATGAGGAGCCTAAACTGACAGGTTGACAGGTAGAAAACAAAGATGGTGTTCAGCGTTTTCCTACTCAAATGATGGGACTGTTGAAAATAAGAATCGGGGGATTACTTTTCACAAGTAAGATTTAACATTAACGTACTATTGGTTGTATTTTGTGAAAATAATATTACCACAGAGTGGAGAAGGAGCAAATATCTTCAATAGTACTGATTGTGATTAGGGATGTCCGATAATGGCTTTTTGCTGATATCCGATATTTCGATTTTGTCCAACTCTTTAATTACCGATGCCGATATCAACCGATATATACAGTCATGGAATTAACACATTATTATGCCTAATTTGGACAACCAGGTATGGTGAAGATAAGGTCCTTTTTAAAAAAGTTAATAAAATAAAATAAGATAAATAAATTAAAAACATTTTCTTGAATAAAAAAGAAAGTAAAACAATATAAAAACAGTTAACTAGAAACTAGTAATTAATGAAAATGAGTAAAATTAACTGTTAAAGGTTAGTACTATTAATGGACCAGCAGCACACACAATCATGTGTGCTTACGGACTGTATCCCTTGCAGACTGTATTGATATATATTGATATATAATGTAGGAACCAGAATATTAATAACAGAAAGAAACAACCCTTTTGTGTGAATGAGTTTTTTGGGTTAATGCACTAATTGTAAGTGTATCTTGTGTTTTTTATGTTGATTTAATAAAAAAACAAAAAAAACTAAAAAAACAAAAACGATACCGATAATAAAAAAACGATACCGATAATTTCCGATATTACATTTTTAAGCATTTATCGGCTGATATTATCGGACATCTCTAATTGTGATGCATTCTCATTTAAAAGTTAAAGTTAAAGTACCAATGATTGTGTCACACACACTAGGTGTGGCGAAATTATTCTCTGCATTTGACCCATCACCCTTGATCACCCCCTGGGAGGTGAGGGGAGCAGTGGGCAGCAGCGGTGGCTGCGCCCGGGAATCATTTTGGTGATTTAACCCCCAATTCCAACCCTTGATGCTGAGTGCCAAGCAGGGAGGTAATGGGTCCCATTTTTAAAGTCTTTGGTATGACTCGGCCGGGATTTGAACTCCCAACCTACCGATCTCAGGACGGACACTCTAACCACTAGGCCACTGAGATAGGGTATTTTAGGCAAAGTATACAACAATACTTTCTTAACTGTATAATTGTAACCAAGAATAAGTCTTCAAGTAACAATATTCAAATACTAACATTGTTGGGTAAGACAGAATTTGGTTTTATTCTGAATCCAGTGAAACAGATTGGTGGTTTTAGCTGATATAAAGACTTTAAGGTGTTTATATATGTTTATGTTTAAGTATTTGGCAGACGCTTTTATCCAAAGCGACATACATAAAAAATACATATAAAACAATCACTGGAAACATGATCATTTAAGGCAGTGGTCCCCAACCACCGGGCCGCGGCCGGACCGATTGGTACCGGGCCGCACTAGAAATGTAAAAAAAAAAAAAAAAAAAAAAAAAAAAAAAAAAAAAATTATATATATATATTTTTTTTAATTAAATCAACATAAGAAACACAATATATGGATTATATATCAATATAGATCAAAACAGTCTGCAGGGATACAGTCCGTAAGCACACGATTGTATTTCTTTATGAAAAAAATAAAATAAAAATAAAAATAAAAATACCCCCCCCCCTCCCCCACCGGTCCATGGGACAAATTTTCAAGCGTAGACCGGTCCACAGCTACAAAAAGGTTGGGGACCACTGATTTAAGGGAAGAATGTAATACAAAATATCAATACAAAGTGTCAAGACAGAATAAATTCTCTGCTGCTGCAGCAACAGAGATACAGTCTATAAGATACAGTATATAGATATCTAATGTATTCATACATTGTTTATGTAGCGTGTATATATAACCTAATCATATTGTTTCTTCAATTTAAAAATAGCTGACCGTTCCCCCCCCCCCTTCTCTGGGATTATATTCCCAGTTTTGATCTGGGACGTCTGGTCATTTATAGCATATAAGAATATTCTATTACTGTTAAGCAAACTGTGAATAATAAAACATGTGTCCTTTATCATAGCTACAGGTATCACAACAAAGCGCGTGAACATCAGTGGTATTCAGTGAGGTAAGATTAATTAAATGTGCTGACAGTTCATGGCTCCTGCCAAATGAATTGCACTGAGTGGAGCGGATCACCACTCCAAGATGGCGGCCCCGTGTCTCGTCAGCGCCAGTAGGCAGTAGCGCTCCATGCTGTGTACCCTTATAAGATGTCTATGGTCGTCAGGTAGCTCAATATCGGTTGTAATATCGGTTCTCACTTCTCTGTGAAGCGCTTTGAGTGTCTAGAAAAGCGCTATATAAATCTAATCCATTATTATTATTATTATTATTACAACGTAAATCGTTGGCCAACCAAAAAGTAACCACAGAACACTATAACCAACATTCACCAGGAGATGGCACCACAACAACTTACATCACTCTATTACAATTACCATGCTACTCAACGATACATACCGATGATACTTAGTTTGGCATGAGAATTGAGCAGATGGAAACGTTTGCAATAGTCACTAAACTTGCTTAAACTAGAACAGGAGCCGTGCCAAAATGTGAATGCCTGCCAAAAATGGATTTCCTGTCGCGGGAGCGCGCAGCGCTCGCTAAACCTGAATTTCTTGGCTTGGTCTGTCCACAGCGGATTATTAGGTGTGAGACAAACACTTTATCTTGTTGTAAATTGACCAATTTGAAAAAGAAATATAAGATATATTTTTTCTCTCAGCACGTGTACATCACACGAAGACATTCAGTGACAGTTTTCCAGTGTTTATCAGGGATTTTTCTTTAGGTATTTAGAATTTTGGTACAGCAAAAACCTTTTAAACAAAGTGTTTGCTCGTGCAATTTCTGAAATTTGTAGGTATATTCTTGCTATCATTCACATTTTCAGAATGTATAATATTGGTTTTTTTTTTTAGAGAGATGCTTTGACATTTTGTTATTATTATTAATATTATCTGGAATAAATTTTTGGCAGCAGCAAAGTGGCCATTTGGGTAGTTTTTAGCTCTAAAAAGGGTATTTCAACGAATAAACAGTACAGTAGGTACTTGATTTTGATATATGTAATTCCCATAAGGGTATTCTAGTAGAATATGCAGACATGAGATGTGTCAGTATCAAAATATTACTTGAAACCAATTTTTGGCAGCAGCAAAGTGGTCGTTTGGATAGATTTTAGCTCTAAAAAGGGTATTTCAACAAGTAAACAGTACAGTAGATACATGATTTTGATATATGTAATGCTCATAAGGGTATTCTGTTAAAATACGCGTGTGTAAATATCAAAATATTATGTTGAATCACTTTTTGTCAGGCAATATTACATTTAATGACAATTTTACATAAATGAATACATCCAAACACTTTATATACATATTTATTATGTGCAGGAAGAAATAACAGTTACAATTGTGTGTATCTTCCAAACAACAATGAGGTTTTATCACATCAACATTGGACTAACAACAGTCCTTTAAATGTCATTAATACCACAGAAAAGGCAAACTGTCATTTTCCGGACACGATAAAGTCTTAAATAATGTCACACACGCAGCATTACTATAACCACAAAGATCAAGTGTTTGTCTCACACCGGGTAATCCGCTGTGGACAGAAAAAGCCAAGCAATGCAGACTTAACGACAGGAAATAAATTTTTGGCAGGCATTCACATTTTGGCACGATTGGCACTGTATGAAAAAGAAAAAAATTTAAAATGAAATTTTCCTTTGCAACCTCATTATACTATTGGCTAAGTTTTATATTCATAAATGTAAGTTTCTCCCAAACTGTTTTGTGTGCCTTTAAAAAAGAATTAGAACTCTACGTTAAAACACTCTCTAGCTGTGAAAATGATGATGCTGTGTTCCAAATTTAAATTATTTACTGAACTTGTGTGAACCTATGGCTTTGCACTTTGTTATTTATATATATATATATTGCATTCTATTTTAGTTACTTTATGAGTTTACAACCCCCTCGTGCTGATTTGTACTGTTTTTGTACTATTTTTGTACTTATTTTGATTATTATTATTTCTCTATTGTTTATAAATGTTGCAGTTTATAAGTAAAGGTTTATAAAATAAATAACAAATTATTTATTTAAAAATTTAAATTCACATTTTGGCACAACACCGGAAAGGAACTGCTTGTTGTGCACTTGCTAACTTGGGCATTACTGTAAACTAGGCGATGCTGCCCCCCGCTGTCTAAAGGAGGAAGTGCACCTCACTGTTGAATTCCAAAGTGAATTTAAACACGGGTCTTACATATAATCTTAATACATTCAACAAACAAAGACAGAACAATTGTATTGTTGCTTGCTGCAAAAAATAAAGTGGTTTATCAAAGGTAAGACCGAGTTTATTTGCTTCTGCTTCTCTGGAATGACAGATTAAACGTGTCGTGGTTTGCTTTGTTACTACTTGCCTTATCACGTGATTGTGCGCCGATTCGCTAGATCAGTGTTTTTCAACCACTGTGCCGCGGCACACTAGTGTGTCGTGAGATACAGTCTGGTGTGCCGTGGGAGATGATCTAATTTCACCTATTTGGGTTAAAAATATTTTTTGCAAAGCAGTAATTATAGTCTGCAAATGATGTGTTGTTGTTGTTGAGTGTCGGTGTTGTCTAGAGCTCGGCAGAGTAACCGTGTAATATTCTTCCATATCAGTAGGTGGCAGCCGGTAGCTAATTGCTTTGTAGATGTCAGAAACAGAGGGAGGCAGTGTGCAGGTATAATGCTTAAACCAAAAATAAACAAAAGGTGAGTGTCCCTAAGAAAATGCATTGAAGCTTAGGGAAGGCTATGCAGAACGAAACTAAAACTTGAACTGGCTACTAAGTAAACAAAAACAGAATGCTGGACGACAGCAAAGACTTACTGTGGAGCAAAGACATAATGTACATCCGAACATGACATGACGATCAACAATGTCCCCACAAAGAATAATAAAAACAACTGAAATATTCTTGATTGCTAAAACAAAGTAGATGCGGGAAATATCGCTCAAAGGAAGACATGAAACTGCTACAGGAAACTACCAAAAAAAGAGAAAAAGCCACCAAATGAGGAGCGCAAGACGAGAACTAAAACACTACACACAGGAAAACAGCAACAAAGTCCAAATACGTCAGGGTGTGATGTGACAGGTGGTGACAGTACACCTACTTTGAGACAAGAGTTATAGTGATGCATGCTTGGTTATGCTTTAAAGCAGGGGTCCCCAAACTTTTTGACTCGGGGGCCGCATTGAGTTAACACAATTTGGCCAGGAGCCGGGCTGTATGTATATGTATATATATATATATATATATATATATATATATATATATATATATATATATATATATATATATATAAATAAATAAATGTATACATAAATATATACATATATATAAGTATATATGTACATATTTATATACATATACATATACATAATGTATATACATATATACACATATGTATATACATATATACATATATATATATATATACACACACATATATATATATATATATATATATATATATATATATATATATATATATATATATACCCATTTTGAGACCATATGATTTGCTTGGGCGGCTAGGAGACACCGAGAGTAACAAACGGTAGAAAATGGATTAAGAAGAACAGATTAAAAAAATAACAATAAAAAACTTTAAAAAAAATAAAATAAATATATAAATATATATTTTTTTTTTTAACTTTGGACTTCCCCCGGGCCGGATTTTGGACGCTGGTGGGCCGGATCCGGCCCGCGGGCCGTAGTTTGGGGACGCCTGCTTTAAAGTCATATCCAACAATCGCGACAACGACTTTTTACTGTCAATGATTTCTGCTGGTGGTGTGCCTCCGCATTTTTTCAACGGGAAAAATGTGCCTTGGCTCAAAAAAGGTTGAAAAACACTGCGCTAGATCTCGTAAAAATCGCGCTTTTTCGCTGCATGACAGAGCAACAACAGAACGGCGGTGGTGGTTGCCAGTCGGCAGTTTACCAACATTCCTATTTAATTATTTTTTTCCTATTTTGTCGCAACGTGTGGGAGCAGATTCCTTCAGACCGTCGCTGCGCTAAGCTCAGCAGCGAGCAAGCTGATACACCAAGCACACTTTTGATGTGAGGGAAACCTCCATCCATGTTGTCCTCCACCAACCAGACTGTCTGAACATGTTAGTCAACATTGTTTATTTGCTTTAGAGTCCATCTAAAATAATGTAGCTGCTGTTCTTAGTGGCACACTAACCTGGAACTCATGAGGGAATCTGTTACCATACACACAACAGATCATCACTGATCATTTGGTTTTGTATTGTGTAGTTATATTTATATGGTCATTATTATTCTGTGACTGTACATTGTTTGCTTGTTGATGCTTTTATTTGTTTCTGTATTGTGTAGTTATAATGATATGCTTTTACTTGTAATTGTATTGAGTTTGTGGACCCCAGAAAGACTAGTTGGTTGTTGTGGCAACCAGCTACTGGGGATCCTTAATAAAAAATCAAAATCAAATCACTATCTAAGTGACGTATAAATGACAGAAATAAACAATTATTAACAGCCTGGGATAAGCTTAGGTCCAGGTTTGTCTGGGGTGGCAAGAGACTGAGGTGAGATAATCAACAAACACAAACATGACTCATATACTACATACTATGGAAGACCTGGTCAAGAAAAGATGGTTGAAGTGGATAATGTAGTTTAAAAAAAAAAAGGTATTCTTGGTAAATAACCACATTTTAAATGATAAGAAACCTTGTGTAAAGAAAACATATATTGATCCCACAATCATGTTTTGGTACGTTTATCTATGATTGTTAGTACTGGGTTGTTTATTCGTATTTATTTATTTTTAAATTATTTATTCAATTATAAACAAAATGTAATTATACTACTTTTTTTTTTTTTAGTTTAAATACCTATATATTTTTTTCCAAACAAGTCTATGTATTTTATGAAAATCCCAATGAATTTTAAGTTAAAAAAAGAAATAAACTATTAGTACTATAACTACTTCTACTACTGCTACTTTTCAGGCAAGACATTCCACTTCTACAATTTGACAATCTTAGAGCACACACTGTCCAGTTTGTGCTCTAAGATTGTCAAATTGTCACATTTATTCTCCGTTTGTGCTGTCAAACTTTGCTTTTCAGAATAACTTTCATCTATGCTTCTTCATTTATCCTGTGTGTTTTCTCATGTGAAATTTCAGGTGGGCCCTCTGAGAAAATCCACAAAATGAACATTTAAAAGATTTTTCTTGTGTGTGTTCTCATGTGTGAAGTCAAATTGGATTTCTGAGAAAACGTTTTACAGCAAACTGCGCAAATGAAAGGTTTTTCTCCGGTGTGTGTTCTAATGTGTTGTTTCAGGCTGCCCCTCTGAGAAAATGCATCGCTGCAAAATGAACATTTGAAAGGTTTTTCTCCTGTGTGTGTTCTCATGTGCAAAGTCAAAGTGGCCTTCAGAGAAAATCTATTGCAGCAAACTGAGCATCTGAACGGTTTTTCTTGCGTGTGTGTTCTCATGTGTGAAGTCAAATTGGATTTCTGAGAAAACTTTTTACAGCAAACTGAGCAAAAATAAGGTTTTTCTCCTGTGTGCGTTCTCATGTGTAGTTTCAGGTTGTGTCTCAGAGAAAATGTATTGCCACAAACTGAACATTTAAAAGGTTTTTCGCCTGTGTGTGTTCTCATGTGCAAAGTCAAAGTTGCCTTCTGAGAAAATCTATTGCAGCAAACAGAGCATTTGAAAGGTTTTTCTTGCGTGTGTGTTCTCATGTGTTGAGCATAATTACTTTTTTTACAAAACATTTCAGCACTAAACGAGCAGGTAAAATCTTTTTTACCTGTCTTCTTTTCAGAGCATTCAGGGTGTTGGTTGTCAGTGTGAGTCCTCATATCACCCGCACAGTCTGTATGGCTGCTCAAAGGTTCTTGGGTGTGGTACTCGTTGTCATCCTCAGCAGAGTGTGATGTTGTGTCGTCACTATCTGATAGAGGGGCAAAGCGGTTATCAACTTGTGGTTTGTCTTCATGGTCTTCAGTCTTCACAGAAAAACCAGTCAGAGGCAGATTGGTGAGATCAGCCTCCTGCAGCCCTAGAAGACACTCTTCTCCTGACTGACTGATACAGTATTTAAGGTGGGGGGGCTGTGGATCCTCCTGCTTCAAAGTGGAGCTTTCGTCCTGTGGTGTAAAGGGACATTCTTCTTGACGACCAATCAGCTGCCGGACGTCTACAGAACACAAATACAGATATGTCAGACTTGGTAGACTGTGCTCTCTTTGTTCAATGCAGTTTCAATTGTTACGTATTGTAAAAGGTAACACAGGCTATATTTTATTCTGCCCTCCCTGAATGTTGCCATTTAGTTTGCCAAATATGTAAACAATCCTCTGAGTTGGACTTGGAAAAAAAAAACTCGGTGTTATTAGACTTAGACTTCCTTTTATTGTCATTCAAATTTGAACTTTACAGTACAGATAAGAACGAAATATTGTTGCATTCGCTCGTTGTAGTGCAGGATAAAAGAGCAATAAGGTGCATATATAAATAAATAGATTGCTGTACAGATAAATATATTGCACTTTTGCATATGCATCCAGGTTCATGGATGTATGTTATATTGTCTTTATATTCCAGCGAGTTAATCCGTTTTTGGGGGGGGGTTTGAGGGGATTATTATGATGCGTTCAAGAGTCTTAAGGCCTGAGGGAAGAAGCTGTTACAGAACCTGGAGGTTCTGCTACGGAGGCTGCGGAACCTCTTTCTAGAGTCCAGCAGTGAAAACAGTCCTTGGTGGGGGTGGGAGGAGTCTCTGCAGATTTTCTGAGCACTGGTCAGGCAGCGGCTTTTTGCGATTTCCTGGATAGGAGGAGGAGGAGTCCTGATGATTTTTTCCGCCGTCCTCACCACTCTCTGCAGAGACTTCCAGTCAGAAGCATTGCAGGCTCTAGTCCAGACAGAGATGCAGTTGGTCAGCAGGCTCTCTATAATGCCTCTGTAGAATGTGGTGAGAATGGGCTGAGAGAGCTGTGCTCTTTTCATCCGACGCGAAAAGTGCATGCGCTGCTGAGCTCTTTTTACAAGAGCTCCGTTGTATAGGGACCAGGTCATATTGCCTTTTATCTGCATCCCCAGGAACTTGGTGCTGCTTACTATCTCCACTGCTGTGCCGTTGATGTAGAGTGGAGTGTGACTGGACTGGTGCCTCCTGAAGTCGACGATGATCTCCTTGGTCTTGTCGACGTTCAGGACCAGGTTGTTGGTTCTGCACCAGTCAACCAGATGTTTCACCTCCTCCCTGTAGTCCATGTTGTTGTTGTCATGGATGAGGCCCACTACTGTCGTGACGTCCGCATAGTAGTGGACCTGGCGCAGCAGTCATGGGTCATCAGTGTGAACAGCAGCGGACTCAGGACGCAGCCGTGGGGGGAGCCGGTGCTCAGGGAGATGGCACTGGAGGTGTTGTCGCCCACTCTCACAGACTCGGGTCTGTCTATGAGGAAGTCAAGCAGCTAGTTGCATAGGGGGGTACTGAATCCAAGGGGGGCCAGTTTGCTCACCAAGTGCTGCGGGATGATGGTGTTGAACGCCGAGTTGAAGTCCAGAAACATCCGCACGTGTGTGTCCTTTCCTTCCAGATGTTCTAAGCTCAAGTGGAGTACAGAGGAGATGGCGTCCTCTGTGGAGCGGTTAGGGCGATAAGCAAACTGGTATGGGTCGAATGTGGGGGGAAGTCTGGAGACAATGTATTCCTTTACCAGCCTCTGGAAGCACTTCATTATGATGGGGGTGAGTGCAACGGGGCGGTAATCATTGAGGGAGGAGATTGTGTGTTTTTTAGGCACTGGAATTATTGTGGCCGTCTTAAAGCATGATGGTACCACAGCTTGGGTCAGCGAGGTGTTGAAGATGTCTGTGAGAACCCCAGCCAGCTGGTCTGCACATCCTTTAAGCACCCTGCCCGGAATGTCATAAGGTCCCGCTGCTTTCCGGGGGTTCACTCTCCTCAGTGTTTTCCGGACATCCGCTGTGTCCAGGTTGAGCGGCTGCTTATCAGGGCGAGGGATGGATTTCCTCGCCGGAGTGGTGTTAAGTGCCTCAAACCTCGCAAAGTGGTTGTTGAGGTCGTTCAGAAAGCTGATGCTGTTGTCACAGGGACGGGGGGCAGTTTTATAGTCTGTGATGACATGTCTGCCCTGCCACATTCGTCTAGTGTTCGTGGGGTACTCGAAAAAGTCCTGCACTTTCTGACTATGTTGATATTCTTCACAATGAAGTCACTGTAAAACTAACCACACTAAAGAAAGTACATTCTATGTGCACATGAAGTGCACATACGCGTAGGAATCACGTTAGATTAATAATATAATTTGGAATAAACTGAAAAAAGCAATACAACTATGCAGAATGAAGGTTGAGCTATAATGCCGCGAGCTTAATGCTAACATACAATGGACTAGCTCGTAGACAAGCTAACTCAAATTAGCATGGCCAATCGCAGGCACTTGTACTGTATATAAACAATCCTTCTAGACTACTGCAACGCACTTCTTGTCGGGATCCCCAGCAAGAACATCCAGAAGCTGCAATACATACAGAATAGTGCTGCTAGGAAATATGACCATATCACACCAATTCTCAAATCCCTTCACCGGCTTCCTGTTCCACTCAGGATTGAATATAAAAGTCTCCCTACTAACCCACCAGTGCCTCCATGGAAATGACCCCCTCTATCTCAAAGAACTGCTCACCCCCAAATCCTCTACACGACACCTCCACTCCGGACAGGCTAACCTCCTCCAACCTCCAAGGACAACGCTATGAACAATGGGAGACCGGGCTTTCTGCTTTGTCGCTCCCAGTCTGTGGAACACTCTCCCTGACCACCCGAGGGCACCACAGACTGTGGATGCTTTTAAAAAAAGGCTTAAAAATCCTTCTTTTTTTTTTTTTTTTAAAACAAAGCCTTTTTTTTTTTTAGATATATGCATACCGTATTTTTCGGACTATAAGTCACAGTTTTTGTCATAGTTTGGCCGGGGGTGCGACTTATACTCAGGAGCGACTTATGTGTGAAATTATTAACACATTACCATAAGATATCAAATAATATTATTTAGCTCATTCACGTAAGAGACTAGACGTATAAGATTTCATGGGATTTAGCGATTAGGAGTGACAGATTGTTTGATAAACGTATAGCAAGTTCTATATGTTATAGTTATTTGAATGACTCTTACCATAATATGTTACGTTAACATACCAGTTGGTTATTTATGCCTCATATAACGTACACTTATTCAGCCTGTTGTTCACTATTCTTTATTTATTTTAAATTGCCTTTCAAATGTCTATTCTTGGTGTTGGGTTTTATCAAATAAATTTCCCCCAAAAATGCGACTTATACTCCAGTGCGACTTATATATGTTTTTTTTCTTCTTTATTATGCATTTTCGGTCGGTGCGACTTATACTCTGGAGCGACTTATACTCCGAAAAATACGGTACTAGTTCTAGCTATTAGGTTGTTGTAGTTTTTATTTTTATTATCTTTTTATTTCAATTTTTTTTAATACACTGTAGCACTTTGAGGTTGTTTACTCAATGTAAAGTGCTTTTTACAAATAAAATCTATTATTATCATTATTCTGTTGAACATGCTAATGTGATTGCGCCTTTACTTGTTATATTGTACGCTTTTATTTTGGAGCGCTGCGCATCAGGAAGTGACGTTTCACTGTGGCGCCAATATATGTGTGTGTATGATAACGACATGGCGGACATGGCGCTGTTCGTTGTTGCAGTCTGCCATTAATAAATGTTCCTATCATACGTCTTGACTTGATGCTATTACGCAAGTCGAGGTTCTAACACCTTCACACTAACATTCATACATGTGGACAAATTGCAGTCTGCAATGGAGGTAACATGAATATTTTTGGAACATGGGAAGAAACCGGAGTGCCCGAAGAAAACCACGCGCGGGGACAAAAGCCCACTCTGTCTTGTTTCGTACTGTGGAAAATAAGTTGACGACGTGCTGCTAACTGTAGTTTTATTCACGACTCTTGGGAATAACCTATCACATCTCTGGCAACGATAAAGAGGAAGCCTCATGTCACGTGGGCCAATCACATGTGTGTATACTTCAGGGACCGATCGGAGATCGTAGTACCTAAGAATATTACACACGCCCATACTAGCCAACCCTCCCGAATTTTTCGGGAGACTCCCCAATTGCAGTGCCTCTCCCGAAAATCTCTCGGGACAACCATTCTCCCGAAAATCTCCCGATTTCCAGCCAGACAACTGTATTGGGATAGTGCCTTAAAGGCACTGCCTTTAGCGTCGTCTCTCACCTGAAAAGGAGACTATTATATATGTCTCCGTTATCCATAGGTTTATCTATAACCCATAAAGTAGGCAGGCACGGAGCTATTTCTCAGCGTGTGTTTATTCCAGCCGGCACGTTAAAGGGGAACATTATCACAATTTCAGAATGGTTAAAACCATTCAAAATCAGTTCCCAGTGGCTTATTATATTTTTCAAAGTTTTTTTCAAAATGTTACCCATCACGCAATATCCCTAAAAAAAGCTTCAAAGTGTCTGATTTTAACCTTCGTTATAAACACCCGTCCATTTTCCTGTGACGTCACACAGTGATGCCAACACAAACAAACATGGCGGAAAGAACAGCAAGCTATAGCGACATTAGCTCGGATTCAGACTCGGATTTCAGCGGCTTAAGCGATTCAACAGATTACGCATGTATTGAAACGGATAATTGTAGTGTGGAGGCAGGTAGCGAAAACTAAATTGAAGAAGAAACTGAAGCTATTGAGCCATATCGGTTTGAACCATATGCAAGCGAAACAGACAAAAACAACACGACAGCCAGCGACACGGGAGAAAGCAAGGACGAATTCGGCGATCGCCTTCTAACCAACGATTGGTATGTGTTTGTTTGGCATTAAAGGAAACTAACAACTATGAACTAGGTTTACAGCATATGAAATACACTTGGCAACAACATGCACTTTGAGAGTGCAGACAGCCCAATTTTCATCAATTAATATATTATGTAGACATACCCTCATGTCAGCAGGCCAGGGAAGCTAGGGTCGATATTCTTCTCTTGATCATCTTCGGTGTGAGCCAAGACATCCAGGGGGTTTAGCTCGCTCGTCTGCGGGAACAAACTGCCGCCATTGCTTGCCGTGCTACCGAGGTCCTTTGTCCCTGAATTGCTCACACACTCCGGCAGATTCAATGGGGGTCTGGCGGCAGATTTCTTTGACTTTATCGTTGGAAATGCATCTGCTTTGAGTGTCGCGGGATATCCACACATTCTTGCCATCTCTGTCGTAGCATAGCTTTCGTCGGTAAAGTGTGCGGAACAAACGTCCAATTTCTTGCCACTTTCGCATCTTTGGGCCACTGGTGCAACTTGAATCCGTCCCTGTTGGTGTTGTTACACCCTCCGACAACACACCGACGAGGCATGATGTCTCCAAGGTACGGAAAACAGTCGAAAAAACGGAAAATAACAGAGCTGATTTGACTCGGTGTTTGAGAAAATGGCGGATTGCTTCACGTTGTGACGTCACGTTGTGACGTCACGTTGTGACGTCAGCGCTCCGAGAGCGAATATTAGAAAGGCGTTTAATTCGCCAAAATTCACCCATTTAGAGTTCGGAAATCGGTTAAAAAAAAAAAAGGCCTTTTTTCTGCAACATCAAGGTATATATTGACGCTTACATAGGTCTGGTGATAATGTTCCCCTTTAATACTGTAGCGGCTGGCTACTGGGTGTTAGCCAATGACGTTGGCTGGGGGGCGGGACTTCCGGGAGAGATAGGGAAGTGACGTTGTTAATAGGAAGTGGGTGTTCGAGTTTTGCCGGGAAAAGGGATAGACACACATTGGAGCTGTTGTGTGGTTGAATTACATCTTGTGCAATAAAGACAAGACAAACAAAGAAGTCGTATGAGCCTACATTCCTGGGATTATTACAATACGCTGACACACAACATCCGGATTCCCATCATGCATTGCTTCATAACTACGGCACGTTGTAACATCCAAAATTTCCAGCCGGACAAACAATATTGGGGGCGTGCCTTAAAGGCACTGCCTTTAGTGTCCTCTCTCACCTGAAAAGGAGACTATTACATATGTCTCCGTTATCCATAGGTTTATCTATAACCCATAACACGGTGGCCGAATGGATATAGTCACTCATGAACGGTCAGAGAAGCACAAGGCGGCGGCAACGCGGTATTATGGGCCACCTTGCAAGCAACATTCCGTTCTCATTTGCGGATGTTTTCAACAAATCCGTGAAGGATTTGTTCCCGGATTCAAAGATCGCTCGCCAGTACTCAAATGGCAGAACAAAAGCTACTCAAATAGTGAAAGGTAAGTGTTATTTTTTTTTTAGTAAGCAGCAAGTACCAGAGGTGTGGACTCGAGTCACATGACTTGGACTCGAGTCAGACTCGAGTCATGAATTTGATGACTTTAGACTCGACTTGACAAAATGTAAAAAGACTTGCAACTCGACTTAGACTTTAACATCAATGACTTGTGACTTCACTTGGACTTGAGCCTTTTGAATTGACATGACTTGACATGACTTGCTACTTTCCCCAAAACCCAAAGATGAAAAAGTTATTCGGGAGCGCTCCGTATTTTTCATTGTGTACTTGTTGTCTATCAGCGTTGCGTGTGTCAGCTGGTGTGCGCTCAGTACAACAGCCAATCAAATTAGATCTACTTTGTTTTCATCACACAGCATTCATCCAATCAAATTGCAGGACAACCAACGAAGAAGACATGTCCAAACCACACGCCAGTGAACAAAAAATGAGACCTAAAATAATTTCGTTTTGGTATAAAAATTATGAGGTGGTCAACACAAAACGGTTTGCAGTATGCAACACATGCGGTTCGAAAATTACTGATGGAGAGGCAACAACTTCCAACTCCGTCCGGCATTTGAAGTTGCACAAAGAACGGTAAGTTTTGAATGTAAGATAACGTTTATTGGCTAAGTAACGTGACTTTTATTTGCTGTGTAGTTAAATCAGTGAGGCTGTAAACTCACTGCTAACGTTATAACGTTATTGCAAACACGGGAATCTGTTGCAGTTCATTACCTTATTCATACTTTTTGTTCAGTGATTTTTTTTTAAGCAGGGTTACGTTAGTCAATATATCACACGTAACGTTAGACGGCGGTCAGCAGCACCGCGTATTTTAGCCACCTAAAAAAAGACAAAAATAGTAAAATAAAGGTCAGTTAAAATGTATACTATATTATGAATATGTGTACCGTTTTAGCTAGCTTTCTGACATACTGTTGGTTGTTTACCTCAGTGGTCCCCAACCATTGGTTGGTCCGTGGATCGATTGGTATCGGGCCGCACAAGAAATATATATATATATATTTTTTTCTTTTTTTAATTAAATCAACATAAAAAACACAAGATACACTTACAAGTAGTGCACCAACCCAAAAAAACTCTCCCCCCCTTTTGTTCTGGGCATTGAACATGAAGACTCTTCCTTCACTGTTCGGAGTGGCCATGAGAGTCTTGGCAGTGCCTGCCTCCAGTGCTCCAGTGGAGCGAGTTTTCAGCCATGGTGGCATCATACTACACCCCCATCGTGCACAAATGACTGACAGACTCTTGGCTAATTTGGTCTTTTGCAAATGCAATGCAGCATAGGGCCCTGACATATAAAAAGTACAACTTTTTTGTTATGTTCACGTATATGTCATGTTTTTTCAATGTTAACACTTTTGTACAAATAAGTACATTTGCACTTTATTTTTCAATGTGTTTGTTCTGTAAAGGAATGAGTTAATGTTTAAAATGACTGGTTAATAGTGCTATTATAAAGTGCAATGTCAGCACAATTTTCTTTCCTGCAATTTAAAATGCACTTGTTTTAATAAATAAATACAGCGTTTGAAAAGCATACACAATCTGTGTTAATATATTAGTCTGTGGTTAAAAGGACTTGAAAGGACTCGAAACTCAAAATGCAGGACTTAGGACTTGACTTGAGACTTTCCAGTCTTGACTTTGGACTTGACTCGGGGCTTGCCTGTCTTGACTCGGGACTTGACTCGGACTTGAGGGCAAAGACTTGAGACTTACTTGTGACTTGCAAAACAATGACTTGGTCCCACCTCTGGCAAGTACAGTACAGTTAGTAGAACAACTGTGTTTTCATTTGAAGGATTGATTGAAACTTTTATTAGTAGATTTCACAGTGCAGTACATATTCCGTACAATTGACCACTAAATGGTAACACCCCAATAAGTTTTTCAACTTGTTTAAGTCGCGGTCCACTTAAATTGATTCATGATACTAGGGATGTCCCGATCCGATATTTGGATCGGATCGGCCGGCGATATTTGCCAAAAAATGCGTATCGGCAAGGCATGGGAAAATGGCGATCTAGATCCAGTTTAAAAAAAAATCTGGTCCGTGTTTTCCAACGCACAGATTCAAATAATACATTCCACTTTTCTGCTGCTCCCTATTTCCGTTCCGCATTTTCCAGCACACCTTCAACCCATCCACAAGTCTGGATTCTCACGCAGTTGCTTTTAGCTGCTGGCATTACACGACAGGCTCTTCTCACTCCTTCTTCTGTCTCCTTCTCACAGACAGCAAGCGCAACTTCTTACACATGTCACATACTGTCACGTCATACGTCACATACTGTCACGTCATACGTCACATACGTATACGTCCTCCCCGAGCAGAGAGGTAGCAGCATGGCTAACGTTAGCTGTGATGCTAGCGCAGCCGCTAAGGTGCGCGCCTGCTCAAACGTCCTCTGCGCACGGCAAATCTATGCCACGCACAAAATGAAATAAAAAAATAGCGCATAACAATTTTCAACACACGGACACGACAGACTCCTCTCTGAGCTGCCACCTTACCGTGGTAGAGGAGTTTGCGTGTCCCAATGATCCTAGGAGCTATGTTGTCCGGGGGCTTTATGCCCCCTGGTAGGGTCTCCCAAGACAAACTGGTCCTAGGTGAGGGATCAGACAAAGAGCAGCTCGAAGACCTCCATGAAGAATAAAAATAAAGGACCCAGATTTCCCTCGCCCGGACGCGGGTCACCGGGGCTCCCCTCCGGAGCTCCCCTCCGGAGCCAGGCCCGGAGGCGGGGCACGATGGCGAGCGCCTGGTGGCCGGGCCCGGCCGGGCACAGCCCGAAGAGGCAACGTGGGTCCCCCCTCCAATGGGCTCACCACCCATAGCAGGGGCCATAGAGCTCGGGTGCAGTGTGAGCTGGGCGGCAGCCGAAGGCAGGGCACTTGGCGGTCCGATCCTCGGCTACAGAAGCTAGCTCTTGGGACGTGGTACGTCACCTCGCTGGGGGGGAAGCAGCCTGAGCTAGTGCGCGAGGTCGAGAAGTTCCGGCTAGATATAGTCGGACTCACTTCGACGCACAGCAAGGGCTCTGGAACCAGTTCTCTCGAGAGGGGCTGGACTCTCTTCCACTCTGGCGTTGCCGGCAATGAGAGGCGACGGGCTGGGGTGGAAATTCTTGTTGCCCCCCGGCTCAGAGCCTGCACGTTGGAGTTCAACCCGGTGGACGAGAGGGTAGCTTCCCTCCGCCTTCGGGTGGGGGGACGGGTCCTGACTGTGGTTTGCGCTTACGCGCCAAATGGCAGCTCAGAGTACCCACCCTTTTTGGAGTCGCTCGAGGGAGTACTTGAGAGTGCTCCCCCGGGTGATTCCCTCGTTCTACTGGGGGACTTCAATGCTCATGTTGGCAGCGACAGTGAAACCTGGAGAGGCGTGATTGGGAAGAATGGCCGCCCGGATCTGAACCCGAGTGGTGTTTTGTTATTGGACTTTTGTGCCCGTCACAGATTGTCCATAATGAACACCATGTTCAAGCACAAGGGTGTCCATATGTGCACTTGGCACCAGGACACCCTAGGCCGCAGTTCCATGATCGACTTTGTAGTTGTGTCATCGGATTTGCGGCCTCATGTTTTGGACACTCGGGTGAAGAGAGGGGCGGAGCTTTCAACCGATCACCACCTGGTGGTGAGTTGGCTGCGATGGTGGGGGAGGAT
The DNA here is from genome assembly GCF_033978685.3 of Nerophis lumbriciformis. Lineage (NCBI taxonomy): Eukaryota > Metazoa > Chordata > Actinopteri > Syngnathiformes > Syngnathidae > Nerophis > Nerophis lumbriciformis. Next base: position 23,568,936 of record NC_084563.2, on the reverse strand, counting down.
GCCGGACAGACCTAGCAGGCCCAAACGCATTGTGAGGGTTTGCTGGGAACGTCTGGCAGAGTCTCCTGTCAGAGAGAGTTTCAATTCCCACCTCCGGAAGAACTTTGAACATGTCACGAGGGAGGTGCTGGACATTGAGTCCGAGTGGACCATGTTCCGCGCCTCAATTGTCGAGGCAGCTGATTGGAGCTGTGGCCGCAAGGTAGTTGGTGCCTGTCGTGGCGGTAATGCTAGAACCCGTTGGTGGACACCGGCGGTGAGGGATGCCGTCAAGCTGAAGAAGGAGTCCTATTGGGTTCTTTTGGCTCATAGGACTCCTGAGGCAGCGGACAGGTACCGACAGGCCAAGCGGTGTGCGGCTTCAGCGGTTGCGGAGGCAAAAACTCGGACATGGGAGGAGTTCGGGGAAGCCATGGAAAACGACTTCCGGACGGCTTCGAAGCGATTCTGGACCACCATCCGCCGCCTCAGGAAGGGGAAGCAGTGCACTATCAACACCGTGTATGGTGAGGATGGTGTTCTGCTGACCTCGACTGTGGATGTTGTGGATCGGTGGAGAGAATACTTCGAAGACCTCCTCAATCCCACCAACACGTCTTCCTATGAGGAAGCAGTGCCTGGGGAATCTGTGGTGGGCTCTTCTATTTCTGGGGCTGAGGTTGCTGAGGTAGTTAAAAAGCTCCTCGGTGGCAAGGCCCCGGGGGTGGATGAGATCCGCCCGGAGTTCCTTAAGGCTCTGGATGCTGTGGGGCTGTCTTGGTCCACCAGGTGTGAACGAATGATGGGTTCTACATGTAAAGCGACTTTGGGTACTTAGAAAAGCGCTATATAAATCCCAGTTATTATTATTATTATTATTATTGGTTGACAAGACTCTGCAGCATCGCGTGGACATCGGGGGCGGTACCTCTGGATTGGCAGACCGGGGTGGTGGTTCCTCTCTTTAAGAAGGGGAACCGGAGGGTGTGTTCTAACTATCGTGGGATCACACTCCTCAGCCTTCCCGGTAAGGTCTATTCAGGTGTACTGGAGAGGAGGCTACGCCGGATAGTCGAACCTCGGATTCAGGAGGAACAGTGTGGTTTTCGTCCTGGTCGTGGAACTGTGGACCAGCTCTATACTCTCGGCAGGGTCCTCGAGGGTGTATGGGAGTTTGCCCAACCAGTCTACATGTGCTTTGTGGACTTGGAGAAGGCATTCGACCGTGTCCCTCGGGAAGTCCTGTGGGGAGTGCTCGGAGAGTATGGGGTATCGGACTGTCTGATTTTGGCGGTCCGCTCCCTGTATGATCGGTGTCAGAGCTTGGTCCGCATTGCCGGCAGTTAGTCGGACACGTTTCCAGTGAGGGTTGGACTCCGCCAAGGCTGCCCTTTGTCACCGATTCTGTTCATAACTTTTATGGACAGAATTTCTAGGCGCAGTCAAGGCGTTGAGGGGATCCGGTTTGGTGGCTGCAGGATTAGGTCTCTGCTTTTTGCAGATGATGTGGTCCTGATGGCTTCATCTGGCCAGGATCTTCAGCTCTCGCTGGATCGGTTCGCAGCCGAGTGTGAAGAGACTCAGCACCTCCAAGTCCGAGTCCATGGTTCTCGCCCGGAAAAGGGTGGAGTGCCATCTCCGGGTTGGGGAGGAGATCTTGCCCCAAGTGGAGGAGTTCAAGTACCTCGGAGTCTTGTTCACGAGTGAGGGAAGAGTGGATCGTGAGATCGACAGGCGGATCGGTGCGGCATCTTCAGTAATGCGGACGCTGTATCGATCCGTTGTGGTGAAGAAGGAGCTGAGCCGGAAGGCAAAGCTCTCAATTTACCGGTCGATCTACGTTCCCATCCTCACCTATGGTCATGAGCTTTGTGTTATGACCGAAAGGACAAGATCACGGGTACAAGCGGCCGAAATGAGTTTCCTCCGCCGGGTGGCAGGGCTCTCCCTTAGAGATAGGGTGAGAAGCACTGTCATCCGTGGGGAGCTCAAAGTAAAGCCGCTGCTCCTCCACATCGAGAGGAGCCAGATGAGGTGGTTCGGGCATCTGGTCAGGATGCCACCCGATCGCCTCCCTCGGGAGGTGTTTAGGGCACGTCCGACCGGTAGGAGGCCACGGGGAAGACCCAGGACACGTTGGGAAGACTATGTCTCCCGGCTGGCCTGGGAACGCCTCGGCATCCCCCGGGAAGAGCTGGACGAAGTGGCTGGGGAGAGGGAAGTCTGGGCTTCCCTGCTTAGGCTGCTGCCCCCGCGACCCGACCTCGGATAAGCGGAAGAAGATGGATGGATGGATGGATGGACACGACAGAGAAAACAGTTTTCGTCATCATTGTTCAAATATTGCAACGTCTGTCGAGACGCTTATCTTCATTCGGTGCCACACGTCCACACCATCAAAATGCAAGGCAAAAATTTCCACATCAACACCGTCTGAAAAAATTTGTGATTTTTTTAGTTGTGATTTCCTTCTCTGCATGAAAGTTTAAAAGTAGCATATATTAATGCAGTATGAAGAAGAATGTTTTAATGTAGACATGCAAGCCTTGAACGAACATTTTGAATACCAAGACTACATTTCCTGCAATTGGGTGCATTTCTACCCTATATTTTAACTTTAGATTTATTCTCATATCAAACTCTTTTGGCTGTCTTTTTGACACTTACATCAGGCGCCCCCCTCCACACCCCGGATTATAAATAATTCAATGTGATTATCTTGTGTGATGACTGTATTATGATGATAGTATATACCGGTATCTGATAGTATATATCTGTATCATGACCCCGACTTAAACAAGTTGAAAAACTTATTCGGGTGTTACCATTTAGTGGTCAATTGTACGGAATATGTACTTCACTGTGCAACCTACTAATAAAAGTCTCAATCAAAACACATAGAATCATCATACTGCTGTGATTATATGCATCAAGTGTTCATTCAAGGCTGAGGCAAAATATCGAGATATATATTGTGTATCGCAATATGGCCTTAAAATATTGCAATATTAAAAAAAGGCCATATCGCCCAGCCCTACTTTCAATGATGCCATTTCTGTTTGTCATGTATAATTTTGTCTATTTTGTGCTTATCCTTGAATAAACAGGTCAGTTTCTTGTTACCAACCATTGTGTATTATTCAAACTCCCCTAATTCAGCTGGCTAGTTGTTATCAAGAGTACTAAAACCCTTTTCAACATGATTCTGACAACTAAGTAGGCTAAATAACTTTAAACTTTAATACATGCTCGGATAGGCCAGTATCGGTCAGTATCGGTATCGGTCAGTATCAGTATCGGATCGGAAGTGCAAAAACAATATCGGTATCAGATCGGAAGTGCAAAAACCTGGATCGGGACATCCCTACATGATACAGATATATACTATTTTCATAATACAGTCATCACACAAGATAATCATCAGAGTATATACAATGAATTATTTACATTATTTACAATCCGGGGTGTGGGATATGGAGGGTTGGGGGGGGGGGGGGTTTAGGATTGGTTGGTATCAACACTTCAGTCATCAACAATTGCATCATCAGAGACATGGACATTGTAACAGTGTAGGTCTGACTTGGTAGGATATGTACAGCAAGTAGTGGACAGAGAGAGAGAGAGATCAGAAAGTATAAGAAAAAGTGTCTACATTTGATTATTTATAATCCGAAGAGGTATTATGTGGAGGTGGGAGGGGGTTAGTTTAGGGTTGAAGTTGCCTGGAGATGTTGTTTTAGTGCGGTTTTGAAGGAGGATAGAGATGCCCTTTCTTTTACACCTGTTGGGAGCGCATTCCATATTGATGTGGCATAGAAGAAGAATGAGTTAAGACCTTTGTTAAATCGGAATCTGGGTTTAACGTGGTTTGTGGAGCTCCCCCTGGTGTTGTGGTTATGGCGGTCATTTATGTTAAAGGCCTACTGAAATGAATTTGTTTTATTTAAACGGGGATAGCAGATCCATTCTATGTGTCATACTTGATCATTTCGCGATATTGCCAAATTTTTGCTGAAAGGATTTAGTATAGAACAACGACGATAAAGTTTGCAACTTTTGGTCGCTGATAAAAAAAAGCCTTGCCTGTACCGGAAGTAGCGTGACGTCGCAGGTTGAAGGGCTCCTCACATTTCCCCATTGTTTACACCAGCAGCGAGAGCGATTGGGACCGAGAAAGCGACGGTTACCCCATTAATTTGAGCCAGGATGAAAGATTCGTGGATGAGGAACGTGAGAGTGAAGGACTAGAGTGCAGTGCAGGACGCATCTTTTTTCGCTCTGACCGTAACTTAGGTACAAGGGCTCATTGGATTCCACACTCTCTCCTTTTTCTATTGTGGATCACGGATTTGTATTTTAAACCACCTCGGATACTATATCCTCCTGAAAATGAGAGTCGAGAACGCGAAATGGATATTCACAGTGACTTTTATCTCCACGACAATACATCGGCGAAGCACTTTAGCTACGGAGCTAACGTGATAGCATTGTGCTTAACTGCAGATAGAAACAAAAGAAATAAACCCCTGACTGGAAGGATAGACAGAAAATCAACAATACTATTAAACCATGGACCTGTAACTACACGGTTAATGCTTTCCAGCCTGGCGAAGCTTAACAATGCTGTTGCTAACGACGCCAGTGAATCTAACTTAGCTACGGACCTCGACAGAGCTCTGATAAAAACATTAGCTCTCCACCTACGCCAACCCTCATCTGCTCATCAACACCGAAGCTCACCTGCGTTCCAGCGATCGACTTAGCGACGAAGGACTTCACCCGATCATCGATGCGGTCGGTGGCTAGCGTCGGATAGCGCGTCTGCTATCCAAGTCAAAGTCCTCCTGGTTGTGTTGCTGTAGCCAGACGCTAGTACACCGATCGCATCTACAGCTTTCTTCTTTGCAGTCTCCATTGTTCATTAAACAAATTGCAAAAGGTTCACCAACACAGATGTCCAGAATACTGTGGAATTTTGTGATGAAAACTGAGCTTTTTGTATTGGATACAATGGCGTCCCAATACTTCCGTTTCAACCATCGGCGTCACGCGCATACGTCATCATACCTAGACGTTTTCAACCGGAAGTTTCGCAGGAAATTTAAAATTGCACTTTATAAGTTAACCCGGCCGTATTGGCATGTGTTGCAATGTTAAGATTTCATCATTGATATATAAACTATCAGACTGCGTGGTCGGTAGTAGTGGGTTTCAGTAGGCCTTTAAGGAAGTAGTTTGACATGTACTTCGGTATCAGGGAGGTGTAGCGGATTTTATAGACTAATATATATATATATATATATCAGTGACGTGCGGTGAGGTTCATGGCTGGTGAGGCACTGACTTCATCACAGTCAGATTTACAAACATATGAACCCTAAAGAGTATCTTATTCACCATTTGATTGGCAGCAGTTAACGGGTTATGTTTAAAAGCTCATAACAGCATTCTTTCCTGCTTGGCACTCAGCATCAAGGGTTGGAATTGGGGGTTAAATCACCAAAAATGATTCCCGGGCGCGGCGCCGCTGCTGCCCACTGCTCCCCTCACCTCCCAGGGGGTGAACAAGGGGATGGGTCAAATGCAGAGACAAATTTCACCACACCTAGTGTGTGTGTGACGATCATTGGTACTTTAATTTAACTTTAACTTTACACATACAAACTGTAGCACACAAAAAAGCACATTTTAATAAAAAAACGTTAGTATGGTCTTACCTTTACTTATAAAGTCCTTGCGCCGCTGTTGTGCTGGATTAATGAACCCCCTGACGGGAGTGTTATATCAACTAAAGCCCTCACTTCAACTTTCCACGTGCAAGATTTAATCTATTTAAAAAAGTGTAACCGAGGGTTTATAAATGTCGCCTATACTGTATGAAACTACAAAATAACAAACACGGAGGCTCCAGTTTACACAAGGACCACTTTATTTACCTTCTTTCAAAAACCTACGCTCCACTCCGTGTCATCACTTCCGCTCTTAGCGCCTTCAAAATAAGAGCTCAAGGCATATACTGTATAACAGTGCATAACAGGAACTTAACATCACAAAAAGGAAAGCCCATAAAAATAGGTTACAAAAGTTATTTAATAAGAAGCCAAAAAGTGCAAAAACAATAATGTTCGTGTTGGAGGAGTTGTGAATTAGCAGTCTGCAGGTGTACTTAATGTTGTGGCCCTGCAGTCATTCACAACTCCTCCAACACGAACATTATTGTTTTTGTACTTTTTGGCTTCTTATGAAATAACTTTTTTAAATAGATTCAATCTTGCACGTGGAAAGTTTAAGTGTGGGCTTTAGTTGATATAACACTCCCGTCAGGGGGTGCAAATTCTAAGGCAGGAGGCGGGATTACTGCGAGCCTTAGCCAGTGCGTCTTTTGCAGCCGTTGTATGATCGCTCAGCACAAGAAACACTTTACACACATACATCCATCCATCCATCCATTTTCTACCGCTTATTCCCTTTGGGGTCGCGGGGGGCGCTGGAGCCTATCTCAGACAGTTGTTGACAAAATACACTGTACATTATATACCTCAGCTAACTAAACTATGGAAATGTATAATATAGTTCATATAGCAATACAGTCTCACTGCACAGCAGGCCAGCAGTTAGCTGAGTCCGCAATCCATGGTGAGGCACAACTGAGTGACGTGCCTCAACTGGCTGCTGTTCAGCGCACCGTCTCTTCTCAGTATTTGAACGGCAAATGTGAAAATTCAGCGATTTTGAATAAAAATAATCTAAAACTGGTGAAGTTAAATGGAAAATAACTTTATAGTATAATCACTGGATACATTTAACAATTTAATAATTTTTATTTTATTTTTACATTTTTTTTCTTTGGCCTCACCTGCCTCCAGTGACTGCACGTCACTGATATATATATATATATATAAAATAAATACTTTAATTTCAGTGAATTCTAGCTATAAATATACTCCTCCCCCTTAACCCCGCTACCGCCCACCCCCCCAATCTCCCGAATTCGGAGGTCTCAAGGTTGGCAAGTATGCCCACGCCACACAGCGATGTCCACGTGGAGGATCGAAGACGCACTCGGCGTAAAGTTAGACGTTATTGTCGGTACTAATGTCTAAAGATTTAGGGTAGTTTACACGGGCTTGAACAATAAATGCATTAATTAGCTTATAACACATTTCTCTTCTCACGACACTTCTGACAATCAGTCGGCCTCGTTGGATATTAAAATATCCAACTCAAGATCGACTAAATGTCAAACTCTTCCATATTGTTCCGTATATTAGCGACATGACGTCGTGTAAAAGATGAAGTATGAGGATGATGAAAGTGTAAAAATACCTTCAACGTGTAGCACAATTTGAGTTTTGCGAGCAGCTTCCAGTTGTTGTCGATGTCGCTCCTTCTCCTCTCTCGTTCGAGAAAGTTCCTCCTCGTACGACGTTATCGTGCTTTCAAACAGCGCGAATATTTCGTCAGCTACCGCCATTAGTCGCTCTTTCACCAACTCTTTCAACATGTTTGATGTCTTGTAGCGAGCACACTGACAAACTTGAGCGCTGCTAAATGCTAAATGCTAACGTCTTTGTCATTCGATATGTTCGCGCATGCGCCGCGTCTTCTTCTTCTTTTCTGTTTTACGGCAGCTGGCATCCATCTGTGGTGCATTACTGTCATCTTCAGTTTCATTTTATAATTAAATGACAATCTCTCCTTGAGTCCAGCATTGTTCAAAAACTCCCATACTATTTCCCTTCCATTTTCAGAGTCCGCAAGATTTATCAGGTCCCAGTACCCTCGGTTTTTCAGTCATGGTCAGTCTTTCTATAATATATTTAGTACATTACAAAAAACCGTGTTTTATTCTTTCTAATAATACTATACCTTGTTCACACATTCCTGTAGGGCAGTGGTTCTTAACCTTGTTGGAGGCACCGAACCCCACCAGTTTCATATGCGCATTCACCGAACCCTTCTTTAGTGAAAAATAAAATGTTTTTTTTTCTCAAATTCAATAAAGTTATATGTTTTTGGTAACACTTTAGTATGGGGAACATATTCTAAGTAACAAATACTTAATTTAGAGTTATTTGGTTAGGGCCAGGGTTAGAGGGTTAGGGCCAGGGTTAGAGGGTTAGGATTATAATAAGGCCATGCCGAATAAGGCATTACTAAGTACTTCATAATGACTAGTTAAGAGCCAATATGTTACTAATCTGCTAACTAATTAATGATGAATATGTTCCCCATACTAAAGTGTTGCCATGTTTTTGTACTGGTGCACAAAATGAACCGTGCATGAACATCACCTTGTTCAAAGAACAAAACCAACACAGTGCATAAACTCACAACAAATTACACACCTGCAAATCAGTCTGACTTCTGCTGTTGCCGTATCCGTAATACGCCGATAGGGAGTAGTTTTTATTTACACGATGAGTCGGGTGTGTCTTGACTTCCGCCGAACCCCTGAGCCCGACTCACCGAACCCCTAGGGTTCCATTGAACCCAGGTTAAGAACCACTGCTGTAGGGTGTTTTCCAATTAAAAATAATTGATTATTTAAATAGCTATGCCCAGTCCTAATTCTGCTCATTATCACTTGATGTTTCCTTACAGGAAATTCATTCTAAGCATGGGCCCCTGGAGAGGGGGTCTAGACTGAGGCCAAGGAAAAAAACAACTCATAGCCATAGCTCACATACACATGTGTGTAACAGGGAATCATCAAAGAACACAAAGGACAATAATGACATAAAAATAGCAGAGCTGATGCAACTAGCTGCCACTCCAGCAGTGCCACTTCTGCACACAGTCACAAAAGTAAAACAAACAAAAAAAATAAAAATAAACCAATAACATACATTGCGCACACACGATTGCACCATGCAAAAAGAAGCAACCAAACAAAAACATAATTTCAACACCCACACACACTGTGGTGGCCTCTGTGGTGTTCCACGCCATCATCTGCTGGGGTGGGGGGTAGCATGGCCAGAGACAGGAGCAGACCCAACAAAGCAACCAAGAGAGCCGACTCCACCCTCGGCCGCCCACCAACTCTTGGCCAGTGTCCAGTCCGCATGGATGAGCGAGGACGCGTCCAAGGGGACCGAGGAGTCCGATACCTGCTCATTCAGCCCTGTCTCGTCATCCGCATCTCCTCTACTCCAGTCTCTCCAAACGGACTCTGGTGTGCCAGAGACCCAGCAGCTGGTCTCCATGGCCAAAAGGCTCCCCGGAAGGCAGATCCAGAAGTTCACAAAAAAGGACCGTATAAATCACGAAAGGGTCCCGAACCAAAAAGCAAAAAAAAACATGAAAACAAGAGGGAAACATCAGTAACACAAAAGGATGACACTGGAGGGGGGGAGGGGGGGCGGCATGGCATAGTGGGTCGAACTGCCGTGGCAGAAACCTGAGGGTTGCAAGTTCGCTCCCCGCCTCTTGACATCCAAATCGCTGCCGTTGTGTCCTTGGGCAGGACACTTCACCCTTGCCCACACTGGTGAATGAATGATGAATGGATGACAGGCGGTGGTCGGAGGGGCCGTAGGCTCAAACGGCAGCCTTGCTTCCGTCAGTCTACCCCAGGGCAGCTGTGGCTACAAATGTAGCTTACCACCACCAGGTGTGAATGAATGATGGGTTCTTCACTTCTCTGTGAGCGCTTTGAGTATCTAATAATAGAAAAGCGCTATATAAAATCTAATCCATTATTAGGGACCGCAATGTCCCTTTGGGACAGAGGACCCTATTATATTTTGTGGGTTTTATTCTTTATTATTATACCGCCGCCTCTTTGAGCTGTAATTTGACCCCCTTAACATGCTTCAAAACTCACTATATTTGACACACACATCAGGACTGGCGAAAATTGCCATCTAATAAAAAACCCCCCAAAAAAAAAAACCTCAAAATTGCGCTCTAGCGCCCCGAGGAAAAAACACAGACAAAACTGCTTGTAACTTCCGGTAGGAATGTCGTAGAGACATGAAACAAAAACCTCTATGTAGGTCTGTCTTAGACCTAGATTTCATACATAAACATCCTTCAGCAAAATTCAACAGGAAGTTGGCAATTCCCCCTTCAAAACAAAAGTTTAGTAAAAACAGTCACTTTTGCCTCTTTGAGCTGTAATTTGACCCCCTTAACATGCTTCAAAACTCACCATATTTGACACAAACATCAGGACTGGCGAAAATTGCCATCTAATAAAAAAAAACCAACCCAAAACTCAAAATTGCGGTCTCGCGCCCCCTAGGAAAAAACACAGACAAAACTGCTTGTAACTTCCGGTAGGAATGTCGTAGAGACATGAAACAAAAACCTCTATGTAGGTCTGTCTTAGACATAGGTTTTATATAAACATCCTTCAGCAAAAATCAACAGGAAGTTGGCAATTCCCCTTTCAAAACAAAAGTTTAGTAAAAACAGTCACTTTTGCCTCTTTGAGCTGTAATCTGACCCCCTTAACATGCTTCAAAACTCACCAAACTGGACACACACACCAGGACTGGCAAAAATTGCGATCTAATAAAAAACTCAACCCCAAAACTCAAAATTGCGCTCGAACGCCCCCTAGGAAGAAAACACAGACACAACTGCTCCTAGGAAGAAAAGTCAGACAAAACTGCCTGTAACTTCCAGTAGGAATGTCTTAGAGACATGAAACAAAAATCTCTATGTAGGTCTTACTTAGACCTACATTTCATATATTGACAACCCCCAGCAAAAATCAACAAGAAGTTTGCAATTCCCACTTCAAAACAAAAGTTTTGTAAAAACCGATCACCTTTTTTCAAACATTATCTCCTCTGAGCGCGTTTGTTGTGTTGGCTTTAAACTAGCACAGGAGAGAGATTGAACCCTTCTGATTAAAAGTTGACCAAAGAGTTTTAATTACTGCTCCGGTTTGGATTTTATGTGCCGTCAAAGTCGGTCCCGTCCATCGCTGCTTGCAGCTTTAATTAATATTATTATTACAAGAGCACAGAGCTCCTGCCACCGGCAGCCACTACATCTTGGAAAAGGGTGGTTGCTGACCCGGTCTTGTTCTCTGGGTCCTTGGATCCATCCGTAAATATCTGAGTTCGGTGATTACATTTGGTTTCAACCAGGTTATAAAAATCACCAACCATATCTCCATTTCTCTTCCTTTGTGTAACTGACAGTAATTCGAGGCCCGTTTTCCAAGTAGCCATAGAGGACGAGTTGGCCACACTAGTCTCCTCAAACTCTATACCCAACACACCCATACTCTCAGCTATCTGATTTCCTTTCCAGCTAAAACAGTTTATTTCACCACTTTCCCTTTCCCAGCATGCCTGAGAGGAACTGCTTGTTGTGCACTGCTAACTTGGGCATGACTGTAAACTAGGCAATGCTACTACCCCCTGTTGTCTGAAGGAGGAAGTGCACCTCACTGTTAAATTCCAAAGTGAACTTAAACACCGGTCGTACATGTATTCTTAATATATTCAACAAACAAGACATAACAATTGTCAAATCGTTCAAGCCTCAAACTGTTCAGCCTATTCAGGAATCGCAGGCTTTCAAATTCATAACAATTCCCAGATTTCCCAGAATTCCAGGTTTTCCGGGACATTTTTCCCATTCAGAATGAATTGGCCATTTTTTAAACTTCCACCAATTCCACATTTTCAACCGATTCAAACCATTCCACTTTCAACACATTTCACCATTCTGGAAATTCAAACTATAATTTTCCCAAGTCCAAAAAATTCCAGGATTTTCCAGAATTCCTGCTTTTCCAAAGCCCTATTTCCACCCTTTTTTCTGGCCACTATTCCTTCCACATTTTTCAACGCACTTCAACCGTTCCACCTTCAAAACATTCCTTTTAATTAGGACGAAAAACAAAGTTGTTTTTTGAACTGTAAAAATTCTCGGTTTTCCCAAAATTCGTAATATAATTTCTCAATTCAACATTTTACTACTTCAACATTTCTCGACCGATTGGAAAAATCTCAACACCAACCATTTCAACTCATTCAGAACATTGAAGTTTTTGTTTTTTTACCATTTAAAAAAAAATCCCGCTTTTCCCGAATTTTCCAATTTTTCTGAATGTCCCATTGAAATCAATAGGACAATCTTCAAAGTTCCACGATTTCCACATTTTTTATCTGATTCAAACTGTTCCAACTTAAAAATATTCAGCCTGTTCAGCAATTGTGTGCTCTACTTCAACAATTGTAAAAAAAAAAATTCCCGCATTTCCCATAATTCCGAAAGGGACAAGCGGTAGAAAATGGATGTATGTATGGATGGATTTTCCCCATTCAAAATGAATTGGCCATTTTCCAAACTTCCACAATTCCCACATTCTTCAATCCATTCAAACCATTCTATCTTCAACACATTCAACTCATCCTGGACATTCAAACTACAATTTTCCACATTCAACAAGTTTCCAGGAATTATCGTTTTTTGGTAACCTATTTCCACTCTTCTTAAGTTCGACCGCTCCGTTCCCATTTTTCAACCTATTTCAACCGTTCCATCATCAAAACACTCCTCATATTCAGGACAAAAACCAAGTTGGTTAAGGAACTAGAAACATTTCCGTTTTTCCCAAAATTCCAGGAATTTTGCAATTAAAAACTGTGACTAATTCAACATTTATTGACCGATTCAAACAATTCCAACACCAACCAATTCAACTCATTCAAGACATTCGTGTTCCTAATAAATTTTTTTTTTTAAATCCCGCTTTTCCCAAAATTACCAAATTTCCAGGAAGTTCCCATTGAAATGAATGGGACATTTTGCCAAGTTGCACAATTCCCACATTTTTCAACCTCTTCAAACTAGAGATGTCCGATAATGGCTTTTTTGCCGATATCCGATATTCCGATATTGTCCAACTCTTAATTACCGATTCCGATATCAACCGATGCCGATATATACAGTCGTGGAATTAACACATTATTGGACCTAATTTTGTTGTGATGCCCCGCTGGATGCATTAAACAATGTAACAAGGTTTTCCAAAATAAATCAACTCAAGTTATGGAAAAAAAATGCCAACATGGCACTGCCATATTTATTATTGAAGTCACAAAGTGCATTATTTTTTTAACATGCCTCAAAACAGCAGCTTGGAATTTGAGACATGCTCTCCCTGAGAGAGCATGAGGAGGTTGAGTTGGGCGGGGTTGAGGTGGGGTGGGGTAGGGGGTAGCGTTGGGTGTATATTGTAGTGTCCGGGAAGAGTTAGTGCTGCAAGGGTTTCTGGGTATTTGTTCTGTTGTGTTTATGTTGTGTTACCGTGCGGATGTTCTCCCGAAATGTGTTTGTCATTCTTGTTTGGTGTGGGTTCACAGTGTGGCGCATATTTGTAACAGTGTTAAAGTTGTTTGTACGGCCACCCTCAGTGTGACCTGTATGGCTGTTGACCAAGTATGCCTTGCATTCACTTGTGTGTGTGAAAAGCCGTTGTGATTGGGCAGGCACGCAAAGGCAGTGCCTTTAAGGTTTATTGGCACTCTGTACTTCTCCCTACGTCCGTGTACACAGCGGCGTTTTAAAAAGTCATAAATTTTACTTTTTGAAACCGATACCGATAATTTCCGATATTACATTTTAAAGCATTTATCGGCATTCCTAATTCAAACTATTCCAACATTAAGACATTCCACTCATCCTGGACATTCAAACTAACACTTTCCAAAGTTCCAAACTAAATTCTGGTTTCCCTGGAAATTCAAACTCTTCCCTCCCGAGCCCAAAAAACCTCCACCAATGGCTTGGCACAGAGCAATCCTGCGACCTCTGCGGGGCCATCAATGCCTCACTCCAGCACGTTCTGTCAGGTTGCAAAATGGCGCTGACACAGGGTCGGCTCAGATGGCGGCACGACCAAGTGCTCAGCAAGCTGGCAGAGGTGCTGGAGAAAAGTCGGCAGGAGGCAAACAAACAGAGTCCAGCAGAAAGCCAATGCAGGATCCACTTCCTAAGGCAGGTGGAACCTGCGACACATTCCAGCAAGAGAACACCCGCCAAGCTATTAACACCAGGGGCGGCGTGGAAGATGGAAGTGGACCTGGGCAGGCAGCTCCAATTCCCACAGGAGATATGCAGCACCACCTTAAGACCAGATGTGGTGCTGTGGTCTGCAGCTCTGAAGTCAGTAGTACTGATTGAGCTGACAGTGCCATGGGAGGAGGGACTGGAAGCTGCCTACGAGAGAAAGAAGGCAAAGTATGCAGACCTGGTCGCGGACTGCAGAGAAAGTGGATTGAGGGTGAGACTGTATCCGGTGGAGGTGGGAGCCAGAGGCTTTGTGGGCAGATCAACATCACGTCTGCTCAAGGACCTGGGACTACGTGGAGCCACCCTGAGCAGATCCACCAAGGAGCTCTCAGAAGTAGCAGAAAAAGCTAGCCACTGGCTCTGGCTCAAACGACGCGACAAGGCTTGGGGAGCAGTATCCAAGTAGGTTTTGCTGCAGGGGGTGTCAGGGAGACGTCCCTGTTCACTGCCCCGCCACCGGGAGATGTTCTGGGCTAAGGGGCGAAACATCAATGAGAGGTGGTCCCCAGCTGAAGACCCTGCAGCAAAACCTTTTCTGGTATGCGGTCAGGTTTAGGTCTGCCTCAGGGAAGAGGACGTCCCTGCCATGCACAGTCCACCACAGGCACCGGTGGAGGTGCGACAGGCCTAAGGCCCAGCGGCAAGACCACCTTGCTGTAATTAAAACCATTTCAGTGTTTAAATGATTTCAACATTTAAACCATTTCTACATTCATCCTACACTCCTTTAGCATTTCAGTTCAGCGTCAGCTTTTCAACATTCAAACCATTCCAACATTCAAACTATTCTTACATTCCGTTTCCATATGAGTTGGGAAATTGTGTTAGATGTAAATATAAACGGAATACAATGATTAGCAAATAATTTTCAACCCATATTCAGTTGAATATGCTACAAAGACAACATATTTGATGTTCAAACTGACAAACATTTTTTTTTTTTGCAAATAATCATTAACTTTAGAATTTGATGCCAGCAACACGTGACAAAGAAGTTGGGAAAGGTGGCAATAAATACTGACAAAATTGAGGAATGCTCATCAAACACTTATTTGGAACATCCCACAGGTGAACAGGTAAATTGGGAACAGGTGGGTGCCATGATTGGGTATAAAAGAAGATTCCATGAAATGCTCAGTCATTCACAAACAAGGATGGGGCGAGGGCCACCACTTTGTCAACAAATGCGTGAGCAAATTGTTGAACAGTTTAAGAAAAACCTTTCTCAACCAGCTATTGCAAGGAATTTAGGGATTTCACCATCTGCGGTCCGTAATATCATCAAAGGGTTCAGAGAATCTGGAGAAATCACTGCACGTAAGCAGCTAAGCCCGTGACCTTCGATCCCTCAGGCTGTATTGCATCAACAAGGGACATCAGTGTGTAAAGGATATCACCACATGGGCTCAGGAACACTTCAGAAACCCACTGTCAGTAACTACAGTTGGTCGCTACATCTGTAAGTGCAAGTTAAAACTCTACTTTGCAAAGCCAAAGCCATTCATCAACAACACCCAGAAACGCCGTCGGCTTTGCTGGGCCTGAGCTCATCTAAGATGGACTGATACATAGTGGAAAAGTGTTCTGTGGTCTGACGAGTCCACATTTCAAATTGTTTTTGGAAACTGTGGACGTCGTGTCCTCCGGACCAAAGAGGAAAAGAGCCATTTGGATTGTTATAGGCGCAAAGTTGAAAAGCTAGCATCTGTGATGGTATGGGGGTGTATTAGTGCCCAAGACATGGGTAACATACACATCTGCGAAGGCACCATTAATGCTGAAATGTACATACAGGTTTTGGAGCAACATATGTTGCCATCTAAGCAATGTTACCATGGACGCCCCTGCTTATTTCAGCAAGACAATGCCAAGCCACGTGTTACATCAACGTGGCTTCATAGTAAAAGAGTGTGTGTACTCGACTGGCCTGCCTGTAGTCCAGACCTGTCTCCCATTGAAAATGTGTGGCGCATTATGAAGCCTAAAATACCACAACGGAGACCCCCGGACTGTTGAACAACTTAAGCTGTACATCAAGCAAGAATGGGAAAGAATTCCACCTGAGAAGCTTAAAAAATGTGTCTCCTCAGTTCCCAAACGTTTACCGAGTGTTGTTAAAAGCAAAGGCCATGTAACAAAGTGGTGAACATGCCCTTTCCCAACTACTTTGGCACATGTTGCAGCCATGAAATTCTAAGTTAATTATTATTTGCAAAAAAAAATAAAGTTTACGAGTTTGAACATCAAATATCTTGTCTTTGTAGTGCATTCAATTGAATATGGGTTGAAAAGGATTTGCAAATCATTGTATTCCGTTTATATTTACATCTAACACAATTTCCCAACTCATATGGAAACGAAGACTTCTATGGAAATGCAAGAACCGAGACTCAGATTTCCCTCGCCCGGACGCGGGTCACCGGGGCCCCCCTCCGGAGCCAGGCCCGGAGTTGGGGCACGATGGCGAGCGCCTGGTGGCCGGGCCTGTCCCCATGGGGCCCGGCCGGGCACAGCCCGAAGAGGCAACGTGGGTCCCCCCTCCAATGGGCTCACCACCCATAGCAGGGGCCATAGAGGTCGGGTGCAATGTGAGCTGGGCGGTAGCCGAAGGCAGGGCACTTGGCGGTCCGATCCTCGGCTACAGAAGCTAGCTCTTGGGACGTGGAACGTCACCTCGCTGGGGGGGAAGGAGCCTGAGCTAGTGCGCGAGGTAGAGAAGTTCCGGTTGGATATAGTCGGACTCACCTCGACGCACAGCAAGGGCTCTGGAACCAGTTCTCTCGAGAGGGGCTGGACTCTCTTCCACTCTGGCGTTGCCAGCAGTGAGAGGCGACGGGCTGGGGTGGCAATTCTTGTTGCCCCCCGGCTCAGAGCCTGCATGTTGGAGTTCAACCCGGTGGACGAGAGGGTAGCTTCCCTCCGCCTTCGGGTGGGGGGACGGGTCCTGACTGTTGTTTGCGCTTACGCGCCAAACAGCAGCTCAGAGTACCCACCCTTTTTGGATTCACTCGAGGGAGTACTTGAGAGTGCTCCCCCGGGTGATTCCCTCGTTCTACTGGGGGACTTCAACGCTCATATTGGCAACGACAGTGAAACCTGGAGAGGCGTGATTGGGAAGAATGGCCGCCCGGATCTGAACCCAAGTGGTGTTTTGTTATTGGACTTTTGTGCCCGTCACGGATTGTCCATAACGAACACCATGTTCAAGCATAAGGGTGTCCATATGTGCACTTGGCACCAGGACACCCTAGGCCGCAGTTCTATGATTGACTTTGTAGTTGTGTCATCGGATTTGCGGCCTCATGTTTTGGACACTAGGGTGAAGAGAGGGGCGGAGCTTTCTACCGATCACCACCTGGTGGTGAGTTGGCTGCAATGGTGGGGGAGGATGCCGGACAGACCTGGCAGGCCCAAACGCATTGTGAGGGTTTGCTGGGAACGTCTGGCAGAGTCTCCTGTCAGAGAGAGTTTCAATTCCCACCTCCGGAAGAACTTTGAACATGTCACGAGGGAGGTGCTGGACATTGAGTCCGAGTGGACCATGTTCCGCACCTCTATTGTCGAGGCGGCTGATTGGAGCTGTGGCCGCAAGGTAGTTGGTGCCTGTCGTGGCGGTAATCCTAGAACCCGTTGGTGGACACCGGCGGTGAGGGATGCCGTCAAGCTGAAGAAGGAGTCCTATCGGGTTCTTTTGGCTCATGGGACTCCTGAGGCAGCGGACAGGTACCGACAGGCCAAGCGGTGTGCGGCTTCAGCGGTCGCGGAGGCAAAAACTCGGACATGGGAGGAGTTCGGGGAAGCCATGGAAAACGACTTCCGGACGGCTTCGAAGCGATTCTGGACCACCATCCGCCGCCTCGGGAAGGGGAAGCAGTGCACTACCAACACCGTGTATGGTGCGGATGGTGTTCTGCTGACCTCGACTGCGGAAGTTGTGGATCGGTGGAGGGAATACTTCGAAGACCTCCTCAATCCCACCAACACGTCTTCCTATGAGGAAGCAGTGCCTGGGGAATCTGTGGTGGGCTCTCCTATTTCTGGGGCTGAGGTTGCTGAGGTAGTTAAAAAGCTCCTCGGTGGCAAGGCCCCAGGGGTGGATGAGATCTGCCCGGAGTTCCTTAAGGCTCTGGATGCTGTAGGGCTGTCTTGGTTGACAAGACTCTGCAGCATCGCGTGGACATCGGGGGCGGTACCTCTGGATTGGCAGACCGGGGTGGTGGTTCCTCTCTTTAAGAAGGGGAACCAGAGGGTGTGTTCTAACTATCGTGGGATCACACTCCTCAGCCTTCCCGGTAAGGTCTATTCAGGTGTACTGGAGAGGAGGCTACGCCGGATAGTCGAACCTCGGATTCAGGAGGAACAGTGTGGTTTTCGTCCTGGTCGTGGAACTGTGGACCAGCTCTATACTCTCGGCAGGGTCCTTGAGGGTGCATGGGAGTTTGCCCAACCAGTCTACATGTGTTTTGTGGACTTGGAGAAGGCATTCGACCGTGTCCCTCGGGAAGTCCTGTGGGGAGTGCTCAGAGAGTACGGGGTATCGGACTGTCTGATTGTGGAAGTCCGCTCCCTGTATGATCAGTGTCAGAGCTTGGTTCGCATTGCCGGCAGTAAGTCGGACACGTTTCCGGTGAGGGTTGGACTCCGCCAAGGCTGCCCTTTGTCACCGATTCTGTTCATAACTTTTATGGACAGAATTTCTAGGCGCAGTCAAGGCGTTGAGGGGATCCGGTTTGGTGGCTGCAGGATTAGGTCTCTGCTTTTTGCAGATGATTTGGTCCTGATGGCTTCATCTGGCCAGGATCTTCAGCTCTCACTGAATCGGTTCGCAGCTGAGTGTGAAGCGACTGGGATGGGAATCAGCACCTCCAAGTCCGAGTCCATGGTTCTCGCCCGGAAAAGGGTGGAGTGCCATCTCCTGGTTGGGGAGGAGATCTTGCCCCAAGTGGAGGAGTTCAAGTACCTCGGAGTCTTGTTCACGAGTGAGGGAAGAGTGGATCGTGAGATCGACAGGCGGATCGGTGCGGCGTCTTCAGTAATGCGGACGCTGTATCGATCCGTTGTGGTGAAGAAGGAGCTGAGCCAGAAGGCAAAGCTCTCAATTTACCGGTCGATCTACGTTCCCATCCTCACCTATGGTCATGAGCTTTGGGTTATGACCGAAAGGACAAGATCACGGGTACAAGCGGCCGAAATGAGTTTCCTCCGTCGGGTGGCGGGGCTCTCCCTTAGAGATAGGGTGAGAAGCTCTGTCATCCGGGGGGAGCTTAAAGTAAAGCCGCTGCTCCTCCACATCGAGAGGAGCCAGATGAGGTGGTTCGGGCATCTGGTCAGGATGCCACCCGAGCGCCTCCCTAAGGAGGTGTTTAGGGCATGTCCGACCGGTAGGAGGCCACGAGGGAGACCCAGGACACGTTGGGAAGACTATGTCTCCCGGCTGGCCTGGGAACGCCTCGGGATCCCCCGGGAGGAGCTGGACGAAGTGGCTGGGGAGAGGGAAGTCTGGGCTTCCCTGCTTAGGCTGCTGCCCCCGCGACCCGACCTCGGATAAGCGGAAGAAGATGGATGGATGGATGGATGGATATGGAAACGGGGTTTGTACATTTTGTCAGCATTTCATTTCAACTTCAGCATTGGAGCGTTCACACGCCATTCCTCCAGGAACTGCCTCTTCTAGTTATTTTTTCTTATTTTAGTTTACAAAGTCAAGATTTGAAGGTAGCCATTTTGCAGCAGCATAACCAAATTTAGTGGCCAGAAGAGTGACACAGGCAACTCGTACTTGCTTATAATTACTAAGCCAGCTATGTAGGATTGGAACCTTGTAATAATTACAATTCAAATGTGTTAACCACAACTGCAGCCACTGACAAAAACAGGAAGCAGCAGCACTTCAGTTGGTAATCAGTGTTGTCATGTGAACTTTATAAACACCGATTTGATCTTTCTTAAATAGCTGAGCTTTTTGTTGAACCATTTGGAAATTGTTTTACTTGTCAAACAGAGTTATTATGTTGTCTTGAAAAAAAAAAAAGTTTTCTCAGACCTTACATTTTATTGAAAATGTTTACATGGTCTGTACTGAAGACAGAAGCAGCAGCTCTTCTTCTTTGGTTAGTCATGTTCTTTTATTCACCTATCGACTGTCAGGTGTGATTTCTTTTGTTTTGTTTTTTACCTGGCAATGATTTTTTTCTATCTATTTGCTGGCTCTTGTCCTCCAGCTTCTGTATTTGGTGTAAGTTTGTTCAACTGCATTTATTTCTTGTATGTTTGCTGTGCTATTACCGTATTTTTCGGACTATAAGTCGCAGTTTTTTTCATAGTTTGGCCGGGCTCCAGTGCAACTTATATATGTTTTTTTCCTTCTTTATTATGCATTTTCAGCAGGTGCGACTTATACTCCGGTGCGACTTATACTCCGAAAAATACGGTAAACTGATTTCAAAGGTTAGTATTAATTGCCTAATTTCCTTGTCACACTTACTTAACTTAAACGATATATCTCCTAGATGCACTGGGACACATCATCAGTGATGTATCCTGGATTTGTCGGGTGTTTCGGGTCTCGCAACATCAGACACCCTCGTCCAGGCAACCCAGCCGGGGTGATCATAGACATCTTATAAGTAGACGCAGCATCGCGCGCTACTGCCTACTGGCGCTGACGAGACCCTGGGCCGCCATCTTGGAGTGGTGATCAGCTCCACTCAGTGATTTTTTTTTATTTATTTTGATTTCTATTTACTGTTTTAATTGGTTTTACCCTTTAAAATAGTTTTTAATCATATTTATTTTTATATTGGTTTTATATTTATTTATTTTTTGTTTTTATTCAGTCATTGGTGGAGCTAAGGATATTTGAATATTGTTTTTAATATTGTTGTGCAGCACTTTGGAAAAGATTTTGTTGTTTAAATGTGCTATATAAATAAATTGGATTGGATTCATTTGGCAGGAGCAATGAACTGTCAGCGCATTTATTTAATACCACTGATTTTCACACGTTTTTTTGTCATACGTGTAGCTATGATAAAGGACACATGTTTTGGCGTGTTTTATTATTCATATTTTGCTTAACAGTAATAGAATATTCTTATATGCTATAAGTGACCAGACATCCGAGATCAAAACTGGGAATATAATCCCAGAGAAGGGGGAAAAAACGGTCAGCTATTTTTAAATTGAAGAAACAATATGATTAGGTTATATATATACATACATATAGCCTACATAAACAATATATGAATACATTAGATATCTATATATCTTATAGACTGTATCTCTGTTGCTGCAGCAGCAGATAGTTTATTATGTCTTGACACTTTGTATTGATATTTTGGATTACATTCTTGCCTTAAATGATCATGTTTACAGTGATTGTTTTATATGTATTTTTTATGTATGTCGCTTTGGATAAAAGCGTCTGCCAAATACTTAAACATAAACATATATAAACACCTGAAAGTCTTTATATCAGCTAAAACCACCAATCTGTTTCACTGGATTCAGAATAAAACCAAATTCTGTCTTACCCAACTATGTTAGTATTTGAATATTGTTACTTGAAGACTTATTCCTGGTTACAATTATACTGTTAAGAAAGTATTGTCTTATACTTTGCCTAAAATAAGAATGCATCATAATCAGTGGTGGCTGGTGAATTTTTTAAATCTTTATCTTCATCATTTATTTCAACTTTATGTTATTGAAGTATGACATTTTTAAATTTAATTAATTTCATTGACAAGCAATTCTATTCTGGTCAACTCAACCAGTGCCTTTTGCCTAAGGCGTGACTCAGCCACCTCCACTGCCTTTTCTGCCTTCCACTTCCTTCCTGTCCTCATTTCAATCCCGGCTGATGACACCTTGCAGTCCCTGGAGTCTCTGTACTGTAGTGCTTCTCTTGTGCGTGCCACCTTGAATTCTTCAGTGAGCCCACTGAAGGGTAGCTGCAAGGATGTTGCTTGTCCCGTATAGGGCAGCACTTTTGAAACTGCGGGGGAGACCCAGCCATTTCCGCAGAAAGCTGCTGATCTTCCTTTCAAAGGATTCCACTGTTGTTACTGGGACTGCATATATAAGGAGAGGCCACAGGACTCTGGGAAGGATGGAGTGCTGGTAGATCCAGGATTTGAATTTACCAGGTAGGCCAGACTTGTCTACTTTGGTGAGCCACCCTCCAAGCTCTTCAGTAGACTTCTGGATAGCAGCAGAGTCCTTCAGGCTGGAGTCAAAGAGCTTTCCCAAGCTCTTGACTGGTTGCTCCGTGATGGATGGAATGACGGTTCCTGAGATTGAGAACCGGAATTTTTTGACCACCTTCCCCCTCTTCAGCACCATGAACCTTGACTTTGCGGGCTTGAAACTCATCCTGGCCCATCCAATGAGCCTCTCCAATCCCTGCAAGATCCTCCTGCTCCCTGGGACTGATGTTGTTGTGATGGTAAGGTCATCCATATAGGCTCTAATGGGGGGCTGTCTAACACCTGATCTGGATAGAAGCCCTCTGCATTCCACCTCAGCAGACTTTACCAGCATATTCATCGCCAGTGCAAAAGGACAACAGAGATGTTGCATCCTGTTATTATTCCCTTGTCAAGGCGATGCCAGTCAGAGGTTATTGACCCAGAAGTGACCCAGGAATCCCCCCCTTCTGCACCAAAGTGTCGATGTAGTTGTTCTTGAGGAGAAACTCGGTCAGTCTTCGGGAGACGTTGCTGAAGAACACCTTCTCTTCCACACTCAGAAGTGAGATAGTTCGAAACTGCCTCATTGGGGATTCAAACTCCCTCTGCACACCTTCAAGGTCTTCCACAGATGCTTGAGAAGCCCTGGAAAGCGCTTGTAGATGAGGTAAGGTACACCACTGGGGCCTGGGGAAGATGCTGAGCGGGCTGCCTTGATGACCTCTTCAACCTCCTTCAAACTGGGCTCTGTCAACTGGAACTCTGCCGTTGGTGGTGCAGGGCTGATGAGCGCTCTGTTGGGTCCTAGATCTTGTCCCCTTAGTGGGTCGCTCATGGTATTCTGGAGGAAGCGATTCACTTCCTCTCTTGGGCATTCAAGCTGGCCACTGCGCTTGTCCCCGAGCAGCTGTTTAGCAAACGGGAAGGGATTCCTAGCTGTCTCTCTTCCACTCCTCCTGTGCCACTCTGCTCTGCGGAGAGTTGTCAGCTTCTTCCGCAGGATGTTGCGCAGCTCTTCTGAAGGTTGTTTGTCCACCTCAGCAGCTCTCTTGAACTGTTTCCTGAGGGTTAGAAGCTCCTGGCGCAGTTGGTGTATCTTAGTGGCCCTGCGGTTCATGGTGTAGGGGGTGGCCTCAGTGTTGCCCTTCTCCATCCGTCCAAATCTTTCTGAGCCATAGCTGACGATGATGGTACTCATTGCCTGCAGCCTGCTGTCGACATCTCCTTTGGCTGTGGCTTGGATGATGTTGGACACGTCCTCATCAAACTGCAGCCACTCTTTGCTTGGGGCCATTTAATCCGCTGCTGTGGAACTACTCTGCTGGGATTGAGAGATACCGGTGCGTGGAGGGACTGGGATCTGTGGGGTGTCTCCTGTCCGGGCTCCTCCTGCATCCCACCAGGTCCAGGACCTGTGCGTTGAACCTCGCTTTGCCGCTCCAAACATTTCATTCTGGCCTGATGGATTCTTAAGCCATGTTGATTTTTGCACAGCTTGCCGCAGATACATGTCATACTCGTAGTCAGTTCATTTGCAGGGGTTGTTAACCTTGGGTCCGTCCGATTGGAGATCTCATCCTCCCCCCCTCTCGGGATCTCCTGGGGGTATTTCTCTGTAGGGCTTTTCGTAGCTTATTTTAGGTTCTTTCTCACGAAAGATACAGGCTGGGGTGCTAACCCATACTGTCCCGGGTGTCGTCTTTCCGAGCTGCTAACTGTCTCTCCATTAGGGGGGAGGGAACAGTTGGCAGCTCGGAAAGACGGCACCCGGGACAGTATGTTTTAGCACCCTAGCCTGTATCTTTCGTGAGAAAGAACCCAAAATAAGCTACGGAAAGCCCTCCAGATATACTGTATATGCGTAGTTTATATTCATGTAATTACAATGGGTAGTAATAATCACATTGACAGGTCATGAATGTTTTAGTTTCATTGTTTCTTACATACCAAATACACTATATTGCCAAAAGTAATTTGGATGGCCACCCATCCAAATGATCAGAATCAGGTGTCCTATTCTCTTGGCCCGGCCACAGGTGTATAAAATCAAGCACTTAGGCATGGAGACTGTTTCTACAAACATTTGTGAAAGAATGGGCCACTCTCGGAAACTCAGTGATTTCCAGCGTGGAACTGTCATAGGATGCCACCTGTGCAACAAATCCAGTCGGCAAATTTCCTCGCTCCTAAATATTCCAAAGTCAACTGTCGGCTTTATTATAGGAAAATGGAAGAGTTTGGAAACAACAGCAACTCAGCCACCAAGTGGTAGGCCACGTAAACTGACAGAGAGGGGTCAGCGGATGCTGAAGCGCATAGTGCAAAGACTTTCTGCACAGTCAGTTGCTACAGAGCTCCAAATTTCATGTGACCTTCCAATTAGCCCACGTACAGTACGCAGAGAGCTTCGTGGAATGGGTTTCCATGGCCGAGCAGCTGCATCTAAGGCATACATCACCAAGTCTAATGCAAAGCTTTGGATGCAGTGGTGTAAAGCACGTCGCCACTGGACTCTAGAGCAGTGGAGACGCGTTCCCTGGAGTGATGAATCGTGCTTTTCCATCTGGCAATCTGATGGACCAGTCTGGATTTGGAGGTTGCCAGGAGAACGGTACATTTCGGACTGCATTGTGCCGAGTGTGAAATTTGGTGGAGGAGGAATTATGGTGTGGGGTTGTTTTTCAGGAGTTGGTCATGGCCCCTTAGTTCCAGTGAAAGGAACTTTGAATGCTCCAGGATACCAAAACATTTTGGACAATTCCTTGCTCCCAACCATGTGGGAACAGTTCGGAGCGGGCCCCTTCCTCTTCCAACATGACTGTGCACCAGTGCACAAAGCAAGGTCCATAAAGACATGGATGACAGAGTCTGGTGTGGATGAACTTGACTTGCCTGCACAGAGTCCTGACCTGAACCCAATAGAACACCTTTGGGGTGAATTAGAACAGAGACTGAGAGCCAGGCCTCCTCGACCAACATCAGTGTGTGACCTCACCAATCCCCTTTTGGAGGAATGGTGGAAAATTCCTATAAACACACTCCGCTTCCTTGTGGACAGCCTTCCCAGAAGAGTTGAAGTTGTAATAGCTGCAAAATGTGGACCCACATCATATTGAACTATGGGTTAGGAATGGGATGGCACTTCAAGTTCATATGTGAGTCAAGGCATGTGGCCAAATACTTTTGACAATATAGTGTAAGTACTTTTGTTATTTGTTATGAATGACAATGAAACCATTGTCAATACAATTAGCAGGCTTTAAAACGTGCAACTTTGTGACCATCTCGGGTTAAATTCCAGGGACGTGGGTTCGAAACCAGCCCGAGGCACACACAAGAAAAGTGTTAGTGTATTCTTCTGTATTCAGACACACAACTATAACTAAACCACCTTTTGTTGCGTTCCATCCACTTTTTCCCCCCCTCACCATCTTCAACAGGCTATTGTTCCCCAGCTTAGACGCAAGTTGGAACCCTCAAGTTGCTGGACGGCCGCTCGACCATCTGAGTCACGGCGCCCTAAAGACCAACATATCAAAAAAGGACTACCATATTAAATAGAAAAAATACATACAAAACAAATACATTTATTGTACCCAACTTTTGTTGAAGCATACATTGCGTATTGAATTAAAGTCTGGGGACATAAATAAATAATTACAAAAAAAGATTCATATTACAAAAGAGAGTAATAAAGATAATTAATAGAATGGACTATGGAAACCCAACACATAATTCATAAAGTTACATATTTTAAAAGGACATTATTTTGTATTAAGCACAACTGCTCAAAGTATGTATAAAGTAAATAACATAATGCTTCTGAAACTGGTCCAGAAGAAGTTTCAGCTAAATATGAACTAAGAAGGGTTTGGTCAAAAGATAGGACTCAGATGCAGAGTAGGGATAAATTCAGCAAGCTTTTATTTTGAAAGCTTCCTTTCACCTCCAGAGTCACGGCAATTCAAATAGGGATGTCCGATAATGGCTTTTTGCCGATATCCGATATTGTCCAACTCTTTAATTACCGACACCAATATCAACCAATATATGCAGTCGTGGAATTGACCCATTATTATGCCTAATTTGGACAACCAGGTATGGTGAAGATAAGGTACTTTAAAATTTTTTTAATAAAATAAGATAAATAAATTAAAAACATTTTCTTGAATAAAAAAGAAAGTAAAACAATATAAAAACAGTTACATATAGAAACTAGTAATTAATGAAAATGAGTAAAATTAACAGTTAAAGGTTAGTACTATTAGTGGACCAGCAGCACGCACAATCATGTGTGCTTACGGACTGTATCCCTTGCAGACTGTATTGATATATATTGATGTATAATGTAGGAACCACAATATTAATAACAGAAAGAAACAACCCTTTTGAGTGAATTAGTGTGAATGAGTGTAAATGGGGGAGGGAGGTTTTTTGGGTTGGTGCACTAATTGTAAGTGTATCTTGTGTTTTTTATGTTGCTTTAATAAAAAAATAAAAATAAAATAAAACAAAACAAAAAAACGATACCGAAAAAAAACAAAAAAACAATACCGATCATTTCCGATATTACATTTTAACGCATTTATCGGCCGATAATATCGGCAGGCCGATATTATTAGACATCTCTATAAATAACAAAATGCTTCTGAAAGTGGTCCAGAAGAAGTTTCAGCTAAATATGAACTAAGAAGGGTTTGGTCAAAAGATAGGACTCAGATGCAGAGTACGGATAAATTCGGCAGGCTTTTATTTTGAAAGCTTCTTTTCACCTCCAGAGTCGGGGCAATTCAAATAGGCTATAACTAAACTAGTCGGCGAAAAAGGTTCCAAAAAAAAGGTACAACCGAAAATCACTCCGAAAGGAGGAAAAAACACAAAAACAACAACGAACTATACTTGGCGCCGTATATTCTATGAAATTTATTATAAACAAAAAAAAACGCTCCAACAGGAGTAATAAACAATGGCTATGAAACTTCTACACTGTCTCTAATCTCATAAAGGTTAACAAAAAATGTGACTCAAAAAATTGAGGAAAAGGAAGTACTGTAAGAAAAACTGAAAACTCACCACTTCGGCTGAAAAACGGAATAACACAAGATCACTCTGCTGAGGAGGAGAAAAAACCCCTCAAAATATCAACGAAGGAATTCAGGATCAAGGTATTCAAACACTAGACGAGGCAAGGCATGGACAGGAAGCTAAAGAGGCACAACTAAACGAGACAATCTGGGCACAGAACAAAGGTAGGCGTGGGCTTATAAGACACATGAGGGTAATGGGGAACAGGTGGAAACAATCGGGGGTCAGGGATGACATCAGACTGATGACTCAAAAGGAAGGGCAAGTGACCTGAAATGAGAGGAGTTATTTTTCAAACTAAAACATGCAATTCACAAGACAGAAGAAACCAAGACAAGACATCCCTCACCGCGGTGTGACAAAAGCAATGGTGTGATGAAATGTCAAATAAATTTCTAAATCATATCAAGGAGTTCGTCTATGGAATAATTTCGCGCTAGAAATGAAAATATTCAACACCTTATTGCTTTAAAAGCCTATACAAAAACAAAGTATAAAAGTGAACGATGAATCTCTATATACACAAGAAATGTTTATCGTATGTAACATATGTTTTGTACTGTTCACTTTCACCTTTTCTGTCAAATTGTCCTGTTCATTTTTTTTTTAAGTACACAATGCTGTATATTAATGCATGTACTGGACTGAAATATCTAATCTATAAAAGGTAAAAGCATATTACCAAGATTGTGTTAGACACAACAAAGATGTCATAGTTATATGCATACTTGCCAACCTTGAGACCTCCGAATTCGGGAGATGGGGCGGGGGGGTATATTTATAGCTAGAATTCACTGAAATTCAAGTATTTCTTATTTATTTATATATTTACCGTATTTTTCGGACTATAAGTCGCACCTGCCGAAAATGCATAATAAAGAAGGAAACGAAACATATATAAGTCGCACTGGAGTATAAGTCGCATTTTTTGGGGAAATGCATTTGATAAAACCCAACACCAAGAATAGACATTTGAAAGGCAATTTAAAATAAATAAAGAATAGTGAACAACAGGCTGAATAAGTGTACGTTATATGAGGCATAAATAACCAACTGAGAACGTGCCTGGTATGTTAACGTAACATATTATGGTAAGAGTCATTCAAATAACTGTAACATATAGAACATGCTATACGTTTACCAAACAATCTGTCACTCCTAATCGCTAAATCCCATGAAATCTTACACGTCTAGTCTCTTACGTGAATGAGCTAAATAATATTATTTGATATTTTACGGTAATGTGTTAATAATTTCACACATAAGTCGCTCCTGAGTATAAGTCGCACCCCCGGCCAAACAATGAGAAAAACTGCAACTTATAGTTTGAAAAATACGGTAAATAAAATAAATACTTGACTTTCAGTGAATTCTAGCTACCGGTATATATATATATATATATATATATATATATATATATATATATATATATATATATATATATATATATATATATATATATACATATACATATACATATATATATATATATATATATATATATATATATATATATATATATATATATATATATTAGGGATGTCCGATAATGGCTTTTTGCCGATATCCGATATTCCGATATTGTCCAACTCTTTAATTACCGATACCGATATCAACCGATATATTTAACCTACTCAGTGGCCTAGTGGTTAGAGTGTCCGCCCTGAGATCGGTAGGTTGTGAGTTCAAACCCCGGCCGAGTCATACCAAAGACTATAAAAATGGGACCCATTACCTCCCTGCTTGGCACTCAGCATCAAGGGTTGGAATTGGGGGTTAAATCACCAAAAAATGATTCCCGGGCGCGGCCACCGCTGCTGCCCACTGCTCCCCTCACCTCCCAGGGGGTGATCAAGGGTGATGGGTCAAATGCAGAGAATAATCTCGCCACACCTAGTGTGTGTGTGACAATCATTGGTACTTTAACTTTAACTTTAACTTTTAACTTTTTATATGCAGTCGTGGAATTAACACATTATTATGCCTGATTTGGACAACCAAGTATGGTGAAGATAAGGTACTTTTTTAAATGTATTAATAAAATAAGATAAATAAATTAAAAACATTTTCTTGAATAAAAAAGAAAGTAAAACAATATAAAAACAGTTACATAGAAACTAGTAATTAATGAAAATGAGTCAAATTAACTGTTAAAGGTTAGTACTATTAGTGGACCAGCAGCACGCACAATCATGTGTGCTTACGAACTGTATCCCTTGCAGACTGTATTGATATATATTGATATATAATGTAGGAACCACAATATTAATAACAGAAAGAAACAACCCTTTTGTGTGAATGAGTGTGAATGAGTGTAGTAAATGGGTGAGGGAGGTTTTTTTGGGTTGGTGCACTAATTGTAAGTGTATCTTGTGTTTTTTATGTTGATTTAATAAAAAAATAAATAAATAAATTATACCTATAATAAAAAAACGATACCGATAATTTCCGATATTACATTTTAACGCATTTATCGGTATCTCTAATATATATATGTATATATATATATATATATATATATTATAAATAAAATAAATACTTAAATTTCAGTGTTCATTTATTTACACATATACACACACAAAAAAGTCTGATGTACAAAATGTGCAGGCAGCATTCCCCTTCCCCTTCCAGCTGTCCTGGATGAACTGAAATAATTTTTTTCAATCATTTTGGAACTTCAAAGCGTACTTCTTCTTCTTACTCGTCGTCGCCATGTCTCTTCTTCCTTCTTCTGCTTCGTCTCGGTTATGTTTTTGGACATTACTACTTGCCGTAGTTTTGAAGCAATGCATGATTGGAATCCGGATGTTGTGTGTCAGTGTATTAACGTGCCGGCTAGAATAAACACACGCTGGGAAATAGCTACTTTGTGGGTTATAGATAAACCTATGGATAACGGAGACATATATAATAGTCTCCTTTTCAGGTTGTAGAGGACGCTAAAGGCAGTGCCTTTAAGGCACGCACCCAATATTGTTGTCCGGGTGGAAATCGGGAGAAATTCGGGAGAATGGTTGCCCCAGGAGATTTTCGGGAGGGGCCCTGAAATTCGGGAGTCTCCCGGGAAAATCGGGAGGGTTGGCATGTATAAATGCTGATGTTGTTAGAAAGTGAAAGTAAACCCTGCAGCTTCATTGGCCGCCGCTGTTCTCCCCAGCACACTTGTGTTTCTCACACTGGTACTTGTAAGCGAATCTTTCATCGCACACACTGCAACTCACCACCTTCTCACCGGTGTGTGTTCTCGTGTGTTTCACAAGCGTCGATCGGTCGCAAAAGCTTTTGTTGCAGCTCGAACAGGAATAGGGTTTTTCGCCGGTGTGTATTCTCATGTGTCCTTTCAAATGTTGACTCTGCGCAAAACCTTTGCCGCAGATTGAACAGACGAAGGGTTTTTCCCCGGTGTGCGTTCGCATGTGCACTTTGAAATTGTTACTTTCCACAAAACTTTTGCCACAGATGGAGCAGGTGAACGGGGTTTCTTTGGTGTGTGTCCTCATGTGCAGTTTCAAACTTGGACTTTTTATGAAGCTTTTGCCGCAGACTGAGCACGAGAAAGGTTTTTCCCCGGTGTGTATTCTCATGTGTATTTCTAAATAATGTCTCTGTACAAAATCTTTACCACAGATTGAACAAATGAAAGGTTTTTTACCAGTGTGCGTTTGCATGTGTTCTTTCAACCCATTTTTCCGTAGAAAACACTTCCCGCATTCTGAGCAGGAGAAGGGTTTTTCTCCGGTGTGTATTCTCATGTGTACTTTCAGGCGACAATGGTGGTTAAAGGTTTTGTCACAGTGAGAACATTGGAAGCATGTGTTGTCAGTGTGACATGTCTTATCAGCTTTAGAGCCTTCATCATCAGTGTCACTATCTGATAGTGGAGCTAAGAGCTCGTCGGATTGTGATCCTCCACGGATATGTTGAGTTGAGCTGCTGCTCGGAGGCTCCGCCCCTCTCTTCTCAGCACTTTCACCCTTGACATCATCGTCTTCACTCTTCACAATGACACGAATCACTGGGAACTCCTCCAGCCGTTCAAGCCGCTCTCCCTCCTGACTGATGCTGTGTTCCTCCTCCTCCTCTTTAAAGCTGAGGGTCAGTGGGTCCGCCTCTTCATTTTGAAGGCGAGGGGTCTGTGTCAACTCCTCTTCCTCTTTGAAGGGGCAGCGCTGTGGCTCCTCCTGCTCCATCCTAAAGCTCCACTTCTGTTGCTCGTAGAGAAGAGGATCTCCACAGACCTCTGAAGGACACAAGATGACAAACACCCAGCTTTTGTCAATCACATGGGGCATTTGCAAAACCCAAAACCAGTGAAGTTGGCACGTTGTGTAATTCGTAAATAAAAACAGAATACAATGATTTGCAAATCCTTTTCAACCTATATTCAATTGAATAGACTGCAAAGACAAGATATTTAATGTTTGAACTTTTTTTTTGCAAATAATCATTAACTTAGAATTTTATGGCAAAACGTTGGCACAGGGGCATTTTTACCACTGTGTTACATGGCCTTTCCTTTTAACAACACTCAGTAAACGTTTGGGAACTGAGGAGACACATTTTTGAAGCTTTTCAGGTGGAATTATTTCCCATTCTCACTTGATGTACAGCTTAAATTGTTCAACAGTCTCCGTTGTGGTATTTTAGGCTTCACAATGCGCCACACATTTTCAATGGGAGACAGGTCTGGACTACAGGCAGGCCAGTCTAGTACCCGCACTCTTTGACTATAAAGCCACATTGATGTAACACGTGGCTTGGCATTGTCTTGCTGAAATAAGCAGGGGCGTCCATGGTAACGTTGCTTGGAAGGCAACATATGTTGCTCCAAAACCTGTATGTACCTTTCAGCATTAATGGCGCCTTCACAGATGTGTAACTTACCCATGTCTTGGGCACTAATACACCCCCATACCATCACAGATGCTGGCTTTTCAACTTTGCGCCTATAACAATCCGGATGGTTCTTTTCCTCTTTGGTCCGGAGGACACGACGTCCACAGTTTACAAAAACAATTTGAAATGTGAACTCGTCAGACCACAGAACACTTTTCCACTTTGTATCAGTCCATCTTGGATGAGCTCGGGCCCAGCGAAGCCGACGGCGTTTCTGGGTGTTGTTGATAAACGGTTTTCGCCTTGCATAGTAGAGTTTTAACTTGCACTTACAGATGTAGCGACCAACTGTAGTTACTGACAGTGGTTTTTTGAAGTGTTCCTGAACCCATGTGGTGATATCCTTTACACACTGATGTCGCTTTTTGATGCAGTACCGCCGGAGGGATCGAAGGTCTGTAATATCATCGCTTACGTGCAGTGATTTCTCCAGATTCTCTGAACCTTTTGATGATATTACGAACCGTAGATGGTGAAATCCCTAAATTTCTTGCAATAGCTCATTGAAAAATGTTGTTCTTAAACTGTTCGACAATTTGCTCACGCATTTGTTCACAAAGTGGTGACCCTCGCCCCATCCTTGTTTGTGAATGACTAAGCATTTCATGGAAGCTGCTTTTATACCCAATCATGGCACCCACCTGTTCCCAATTAGCCTGTTCACCTGTGAGATGTTCCAAATAAGTGTTTGATCAGCATTCCTCAACGTTCTCAGTCTTTTTTGCTGCTTGTGCCAGCTTTTTTGAAACACGTTGCAGGCATCAAATTCCAAATGAGCTAATATTTGCAAAAAATATAAACGTTTTCCAGTTGGAACATTAAATATGTTGTCTTTGCAGTTTATTCAATTGAATATAAGTTGAAAAGGATTTACAAATCATTGTATCCATCCATCCATCCATTTTCTACCGCTTATTCCCTTTGGGGTCGCGGGGGGCGCTGGAGCCTATATCATTGTATTCTGTTTTTATTTACACAACGTGCCAACTTCACTGGTTTTGGGTTTTGGACTTTAATATTAGCACTACCTTTACAAAATCAGCACTTCCATTGATATTTTTGGTCGTAGTCGTTGTCATTTGAATTTGTGAACAAATGCCTGAGCAAATTGTTTAAAAACAACATTTCTCAACCAGCTATTGCAAGGATATGTTGAGAGTTCACCATCTACGGTCCGTAATATCATCAAAGGGTTCAGAGAATCTGGAATAAATCACTGCACTTAAGCAGCAAGGCTGAAAACCAACATTGAATGCCCGTCACCTTCAATCCCTCAGGCAGTACTGCACAAAACCAGTGTGTAAAGGATATCACCACATGGGCTCAGGAACACTTCAGAAAACCACTGTCAGTAACTACAGTTTGTTGCTTCTGGGCCCGAGCTCATCTAAGATGGACTGATGCAAAGTGGAAAAGTGTTCTGTAGTCTGACGAGTCCACATTTCAAATTGTTTTTGGAAACTGTGGACGTCGGGTCTAAAGGAACAAAGAGGAAAAGAACCATCCAGATTGTTCTAGGCGCAAAGTTGAAAAGCCAGCATCTGTGATGGTATAGGGGTGTATTAGTGCCCAAGACATGGGTAACTTACACATCTGTGAAGGCACCATTAATGCTGAAAGGTACATACAAGAGGAGCCAGATGAGGTGGTTCGGGCATCTGGTCAGGATGCCACCCGAACGCCTCCCTAGGGAGGTGTTTAGGGCACGTCCGACCGGTAGGAGGCCACGGGGAAGACCCAGGACACGTTGGGAAGACTATGTCTCCCGGCTGGCCTGGGAACGCCTTGGGGTCCCACAGGAAGAGCTGGACGAAGTGGCTGGGGAGAGGGAAGTCTGGGCTTCCCTGCTTAGGCTGCTGCCCCCGCGACCCGACCTCGGATAAGCGGAAGAAGATGGATGGATGGATGGTACATACAAGTTTTGGAGCAACAAATGTTGCCATCCATGCAACGTTTTCATGGACGCCCCTGTTTATTTCAGCAAGACAATGCCAAGCCACATGTTACAACAGCATGGCTTCATAGTAAAAGAGTGCGAGTAC
Organism: Nerophis lumbriciformis; assembly: GCF_033978685.3. Lineage (NCBI taxonomy): Eukaryota > Metazoa > Chordata > Actinopteri > Syngnathiformes > Syngnathidae > Nerophis > Nerophis lumbriciformis. The sequence continues at coordinate 23,534,702 of NC_084563.2, read as the reverse complement.
TAGACTGGCCTGCCTGTAGTCCAGACCTGTCTCGTATCGAAAATGTGTGGCGCATTATGAAGCCTAAAATACCACAACGGAGACCCCCGGACTGTTGAACAACTTAAGCTGTACATCAAGCAAGAATGGGAAAAGATTCCACCTGAAAAGCTTCAAAAATTGGTCTTCTCAGTTCCCAAACATTTACTGAGTGTAATTAAAAGGAAAGGCCATGTAACACAGTGGTACAAATGCCCCTATGACAACTTTTTTTTGCAATGTGTTGCTGCCATTAAATTCTAAGTCAATGATTATTTGCAAAAAAAAAATTAAGTTTCTCAGTTGGAACATTAAATATCTTGTCTTTGCAGTCTATTCAATTGAATATAAGTTGAAAAGGATTTGCAAATCATTGTTTTATGTTTTTATTTACGAATTACACAACGTGCCAACTTCACTGGTTTTGGGGTTTGTATTTAAAGATGCTGTATGTCACGACTAAAGATGGCATTTTTAAAGCAAAAATATATATAAACACCACCAAAGGTGGTTAGCAATGTTGGCAATAATGGTTTAAGCATAATGATGTTTATGTCAAACTTTGTCAAACACTTTCACACGAAATGTGGGCTCTCCTGGCTGTCAATCATGCATCATACACACATTGGGGCTGCACGATTTTGACAAGAAAACCTAATTGCGGTTTTTGTCTCCAAAATTGCAATTGGATTTGAATTTTTACTAATGTATACATAAAAATGCATAAAACTGCGAAAATAATGAGTGATTACTTTTAGACTGTCAATCAACATATCCTGGTCTCTTCCTTCCTTCCTTTGTGTGTACATTAACGTACTTTCCATTGTGTGATTACTCTTACTGTCACTTTATTGTGGATATTAATCAATAAACAACCTCAATTTGTTGTTCCTTTCTAATTCAAAGGGCTGTTTACTTATCTGCCAAACTCACCTAGAAAAACCAAACAAAAAGAGATCAAGTAACAAGAAAAGGACACATTGATACTGATGTCAATTATGCAAATTAGATGACGTATGCTCAATACTGCCCGCTGTCATGAGGGAAACAATGCAGTTCTTCTTATTATATAGTATATAATTAAAAATATGTTTTGTGCAAAAAAAAAGAAGTAATTTTATAACCACAACCAACTACTATCAGTTCTTGACAACGCTCGTCTGAAATGTAACGTGCTGCATAAAGTTAACTTATTCCAAGTGTTCTTTCATGGTAATAATCAAGTAAACTTTTTCTAGAAAGTTCCGCCTCGTACTTTGCTATCGTTATTTCTAACACTACACATATTTATTCCACAGCCAGTTAGTCGCTGATGCACCAACACTAGTCTTATCATTGCTATATTATACTTTTTTTTTTACAAAATCACAACACTTTATACTCACACTTGATCTCTGCTTAGTGATGTGTTGATCACTTTCGTGTCTCTTTGTTAGCAGCTAGCAAGCTAAGCTAGCTAGCAAGCTAAGCCTGAGAAGAGACACTTCAACGTTCACTGAGGCGACTTGAGTTAATCCAGACACGAAGGATTAATTAAATTCAGTTCTTCATACGATGGACGAATGAGTACAAACGTAAAAATGGAGGCATTAATGCAGGCTTAAAGACCACACTGCTATGTTGCGTTTTATGACACCGCGATCGACCGGCGCATGCGCAAGGCAGACGCACCATGCTCTGGACCTTCCAACTGTACTGCCATCTACCGGCGACTTTGGGTTACTGCATCAGAAAAATATTTCAAAACACAAACATTTTTTTTACGACGTTTTAAATAATACATGTCAATAATTTTAGTTAAAGTAACACTATCAACAAAAATAATACGATTTTTTTTTATTGCAAATAACATTTTAAACAAAGGTAAGCCATCAAGTTTCGAGACGCAGTCTTCTGCATGGCAGTCACGAACGAGAGCAGAACCGCCGTGTAACGTCAAGTGTGCCAACTGTCGTAAAGGCACATTGAAGCAGAAGAGTGAGCAGGGCGCCAATAAGTCAGTGTTATTACTTGTTCTCTAGTTCGTAAATATTTATATCGTATAAAATACATACTTGATTGTCTATTTCGGAATTTAAGCCACCCGAACACCTCCCTAGGGAGGTGTTTAGGGCACGTTCAACAGGTAGGAGGCCACGGGGAAGACCCAGGACACGTTGGGAAGACTATGTCTCCCGGCTGGCCTGGGAACGCCTCAGGATCCCCCGGGAGGAACTGGACAAAGTGGCTGGGGAGGGAGAAGTTTGGGCTTCCCTGCTTAGGCTGCTGCCCCCGCGACCCGACCTCGGATAAGCGGGAGAAGATGGATGGATGGAATTTAATCCAAAACTGACTCAATTCCTGTTAACACAAGAATTATTGTCCCTGCACCATTACTCAAACACACACATTACCTCACATCTATCTCTTATTCAATAATTATTCCATTTGAATCATAAAGGTAAGCACATTTTTAGGAGTTATTATGAATGATAAACCAAGCTGGAAACGATATAAATCACTTTAAAAATGCAACATTAAACATAATACATACTCAATAAGTATTTGTTTTTATTTAAAAAACATGAAACAAAGGGACATAAAATAGACAATTGTTTACAAATATATGTACACAATGTTGTATATTAATAATAATACCACTAATCCTAAAAATCTAATCTATAAATGGTAAAAGCATATTAACAAGATTGTGTTACGCGCAATACAATTATGTCACACTTGTTATATGTGTTGATGTTGTTCGAAAGTCAATGTTAACACCGTTTTTTGGAATTCTGCAGCTTCATTTGCTGCTGCTGTTCTCACCAGCACACTTGTGCTTGTCACACTGGTACTTATAAGCGAATCTTTCCTTACACACACTGCAACTCACCATTTTCTCCCCGGTGTGTATTCTCATGTGTCTTTTCAAATCCCCATTTTGTATAAAACATTTATCACAGACTGAACACACAAACCGTTTTTCACCAGTGTGTACTCTTGTGTGCTTAATCAAGCTTCTTTTCTGGGTGAACCTTTTACTACAAATTGAACACACGAATGGTTTGTCTCCAGTGTGTGAGTTCATGTGCCTTTTCAAATCACAATTTTGAGAAAAACATTTACCGCAGACGGAACACGTAAAAGGTTTTTCTCCAGTGTGTGTTCTCATGTGTACTTTCAGATTACGAATTTGCACGAAACCTTTACCGCAGACTGAACATACGAGTGGTTTTTCGCCTGTGTGCATACTGGTGTGTGTTATCAAATAATCCTTCCGAGAGAATCTTTTATTACAAACGGAGCACATGAATGGTTTTTCTCCAGTGTGTATTCTCACGTGTGAGTTCAGATTGCACCGGTAATTAAAGGTTTTATCACAGTGAGGACATTGAAAGCGTGTGTTGTCAGTGTGACATGTCTCATCAGCATCAGAGTCTTCATCATCAGAGTGTGACGTTGTGTCGTCACTATGTGATAGTGGAGCTAAGAGCTTGTCACAGTGGTCTCCATCAGCTTCTGTTGTCATGTGTTGAGTTGAGCTGCTGCTTGGAAAATCCACCTCTCTCCTCTCCTCACTTTCACCTTTGCCCTCATCATCTTCTCTCTTCACAATCACAACAGTCAATGGCACCTTGGTGACGTCGACCTCCTCCAGTCCTTCAAGATAATGTCCCTCCTGACTGATGCCGTGTTCCTCCTCTTCCTCTTTAATGTGGGGCAGGAGATTGTTGCTTATCATCTTCTTTTTTAACATAGGGGGTTGTGGCTCTTCATTTTCCTCTTTAAAATGAAGGGGCTGTGGGTCTTCTTGTTCCTCTTTAATTTGTGAGGGCTGAGGGTCCTCATCTTCCCCTTTAAAGTGGGTTGGCTGTGGCTCCTCTTGCTTCATTCTAGGGGACCATTCCTGCTGCTCGGGAAGATGTTCTTTACAGACGTCTGCAGGACAAAATAGACAAACACACTTTTGAAATGTCCAGTTATTGTCCTGCACCAACATACACTATATTGCCAAAACTATTTGGCCACTGTTGTGTTTGGACCAGATGTTCCTCCAAGGGAATTTAAAGGGGAACATTATCACAATTTCAGAAGGGTTAAAACCATTAAAAATCAGTTCCCAGTGGCTTATTATATTTTTCGAAGTTTTTTTCAAAATTTTACCCATCACACAATATCCCTAAAAAAAGCTTCAAAGTGCCTAATTTTAACCACCCGTCCATTTTCCTGTGACGTCACATAGTGAAGCCAACACAAACAAACATGGCGGAAAGAACAGCAAGCTATAGCGACATTAGCTCGGATTCAGACTCGGATTTCAGCGGCTTAAGCGATTCAACAGATTACGAATGTATTGAAACGGGTGGTTGTAGTGTGGAGGCAGGTAGCGAAAACAAAATTGAAGAAGAAACTGAAGCTATTGAGCCATATCGGTTTGAACCGTATGCAAGCGAAACCGACGAAAACGACACGACAGCCAGCGACACGGGAGAAAGCGAGGACGAATTCGGCGATCGCCTTCTAACCAACGATTGGTATGTGTTTGTTTGGCATTAAAGGAAACTAACAACTATGAACTAGGTTTACAGCATATGAAATACATTTGGCAACAACATGCACTTTGAGAGTGCAGACAGCCCAATTTTCATCAATTAATATATTCTGGAGACATACCCTCATCCGCGCTCTTTTCCTGAAAGCTGATCTGTCCAGTTTTGGAGTTGATGTCAGCAGGCCAGGGAAGCTAGGGTCGATAGGGGGTTTAGCTCGCTCGTCTGCGGGAACAAACTGCCGCCATTGCTTGCCGTGCTACCGAGGTCCTTTGTCCCTGAATTGCTCACACACTCCGGCAGATTCAATGGGGGTCTGGCGGCAGATGTCTTTGACTTTATCGTTGGAAATGCATCTGCTTTGAGTGTCGCAGGATATCCACACATTCTTGCCATCTCTGTCGTAGCATAGCTTTCGTCGGTAAAGTGTGCGGAACAAACGTCCAATTTCTTGCCACTTTCGCATCTTTGGGCCACTGGTGCAACTTGAATCCGTCCCTGTTCGTGTTGTTACACCCTCCGACAACACACCGACGAGGCATGATGTCTCCAAGGTACGGAAAACAGTCGAAAAAACGGAAAATAACAGAGCTGATTTGACTCGGTGTTTGAGAAAATGGCGGATTGCTTCCCGATGTGACGCCACGTTGTGACGTCATCGCTCCGAGAGCGAATATTAGAAAGGCGTTTAATTCGCCAAAATTCACCCATTTAGAGTTCGGAAATCGGTTAAAAAAATATATGGTCTTTTTTCTGCAACATCAAGGTATATATTGACGCTTACATAGGTCTGGTGATAATGTTCCCCTTTAAGTTACTGGTCAATCCCAAGTTCTTTGTAATGACATATATGCTGAGTATAAGTGAAGACCCCAACAGAATTGGTATTTTGCAATTTATTTCCAAAGCTTTGGAGAGACCAACCTAAAAACAACACATTCAATCGCGTCGCCAAGTTGATCTAACACAATTACGGAAGCGCTCTCTTCTTCAATATGCCAATAGCCCCCACCCTTCAGAGTGAATACACAAGTCCATTGTTCTACTCAGAATGAGACAGGATGAGCTAAGAAAAGGAGTACTTCTACTCCCCACATTCCCAAGCTCGAGGTGACTCACAGTGCACTATCGGACATGAGATGGAGAGAAAAAAATAGAAAGAGCACAGAGATAAAATACTAGTTATTTCAAATATGACTATAGAAAGAAATAACTCATAAATACGGATATGTATACAGTATATATATATATATATATATATATCCGTCACCACCCATCCAAATGATCAGAATCAGGTGTCCTAATCACTTGGCCCGGCCACAGGTGTATAAAATCAAGCACTTAGGCATGGAGGCTGTCTCTACAAACATTTGTGAAAGAATGGGTCGCTTTCAGGAGCTCAGTGATTTCCAGCGTGAAACTGTCATAGGATGCCACCTGTGCAACAAATCCAGTCGGGAAATGTCCTCGCTCCTAAATATTCCAAAGTCAACTATTGGCTTTATTATAAGAATATGGAAGAGTTTGGGAACAACAGCAACTCAGCCACCAAGTGGTAGGCCACGTAAACTGACAGAATGGGGGTCAGCGGATACTGAAGCGCATAGGGCAAAGACTTTCTGCACAGTCAGTTGCTACAGAGCTCCAAATTTCATGTGACCTTTAAATTAGCCCATGTACAGTACGCAGAGAGCTTCATGGAATGGGTTTCCATGGCCGAGCAGCTGGATCTAAGCCATACATCACTAAGTCCAATGCAAAGTGTTGGATGCAGTGGTGTAAAGCACGTCACCACTGGACTCTAGAGCAGTGGAGACGTGTTCTCTGGAGTGATGAATCACGCTTTTCCATCTGGCAATCTGATGGAGCGAGTCTGGGTTTGGAGGTTGCCAGGAGAACGCTACATTTCGGACTGCATTGTGCCAAGTGTGACATTTGGTGGAGGAAAAATTATGGTGTGGGGTTGGTTTTCAGGGGTTGGGCTTGGCCCCTTAGTTCCAGTGAAAGGAACTTTGAATGCTTCAGTATACCAAAACATTTTGGACAATTCCATGCTCCCAACCTTGTGAGAACAGTTTGGAGCGGGCCCCTTCCTCTTCCAACATGACTGTGCACCAGTGCACAAAGCAAGGTCCATAAAAACATGGATGACAGAGTCTGGTGTGGATGAACTTGACTGGCGAAGCAACTGCTAGCATCTACTGCTAACTGTGTTTATATCCATACTCAGTGCCGAGTGTCAACACCACCTCCACTGCAACAAATAAAATATATTTCCTACAAATACTATTATCACTGCCACGTGAGTGCTGCAGTAAAAGCAGACCGAAGAAGCATTCTCACTAAAACTCAAATAAATGCCCTGTCAGATATCAAAACATATTTGGGGAGAATTATTGACAATGACAAAACCGTATTTTCCGGACTATAAGGCGCACTTAAAATCCCCTTTTCCCCTCAAAACTCGACAGTGCGCCTTATAACCCGGTGCGCCTAATGTACGGAATAATTCTGGTTTTGCTTACCGACCACGAAGCAATTTTATTTGGTACACGGTCTAATGATAAGTGTGACCAGTAGATGGCAGTCAAACATAAGAGATACGTGTAGGCTGCACTATGATGACAATATGACTCAAGTAAACAACATCAACATTTTATATGTTCCATTGAAAATACAGAACATTACACACGGCGCTCAAAAATCTATCAAAATGTTTTAGTACGAATTTGGTAAGCTATGAAGCCGCACCACTTGATGGATTGTCGACGCATCAAATATACAAGTATTATTATGGTGTGTGTATAAGGTAAGACATTATCTTATATTCTCTTATATCATCTACTCTAACCACAGCCTAGTGGTTAGAGTGTCCGTCCTGAGATGGGTAGGTTGTGAGTTCAAACCTCGGCCGAGTCATACCAAAGACTATAAAAATGGGACCCATTACCTCCCTGCTTGGCACTCAGCATCAAGGGTTGGAATTGGGGGTTAAATCACTAAAAATTATTCCCGGGCACGGCCACCGCTGCTGCCCACTGCTCCCCTCACCTCCCAGGGGGTGAACAACGGGATGGGTCAAATGCAGAGGAAAAATTTCACCACACCGAGTGTGTGTGTGACAATCATTGGTACTTTAACTTAACTTTAACGTTTTGTTTCGCAATATTATGCAAAAGCAACTTTTCTTACCTTGTGATCTGTATTTGGGATCTGCATGAATCCTGAAAAATTTGTAGTCTGTGCCGACACCGTAGTCGATAAGCTTCTTCTTTTTCTCTATCTTCTTGTTATGGGACATTCATCCTCCGTTGTTGCCATTTCTAATATAAAGTAGTGTAAAGTTCTTACTTATATCTGTCTCACACAGGGGGGGAGGTACACCTGGCGGCACAACCAGGTCCTCAAGAGCTTGGCATCAGCCCTGGAGAGCATGCGTAGTGCCGTCAACTCCTTCCCACCAAGAGTATCCAATTCCTTGAAGACAACAATGTTTGCCCGAGAGGGCGGGAAAACATCCAAACAGATTTCCACCAAACCAGAAGCAGGACACCTGTACATGGCCCGCGACTGGAAGATGCTGGCAGACATAGGCAAACAGCTAGTTTTCCCACCTGAGATTGCCTCTACCAACCTCAGGCCAGTCTTGGTGCTCTGGTCCCCTTCGGTGAAGACTGCTTATGAGGTGTGTGTGTGTGTGTGTGGGGGGGAGGAGTTTTGGTGGTAGCGGGGGTGTATTTTGTAGCGTCCGGGAAGAGTTAGTGCTGCAAAAGATTCTGGGTATTTGTTCTGTTGTGTTAATGTTGTGTTACGGTGCGGATGTTCTCCTGAAATGTGTTTGTCATTCTTGTTTGGTGTAGATTCACAGTGTGGCGTATATTTCTAACAGTGTTAAATTTTTTATACTGGCACCCTCAGTGTAACTTGTATCGCTGTTGATGAAGTATGCGTTGCATTCGCTCGTGTGTGCGTACAGGAGCCGCACATATCTTGTGACTGGGTCTGAACGATGTTAGAATGGATGAAAAGCGGACGTGACGATAGCTCGTAGAGTACGTTAAAGGTTAATTTGTTCAACCTTGGCCCGCGGCTTTGTTCAGTTTTAAATTTTGGCCCACTCTGTATTTGAGTTTGACACCCCTTGTTTACATCATAGAGCTCCCAGTCCCATGGGAGAACTCTGTGGAGGAGGCCTACGAACGTAAGAAGCTGCGCTACTCAGAGCTCGCAGAAGAAGCGAGGCAGCGTGGCTGGAACACCAAAGTCTATCCATATGAAGTGGGATGCAGAGGATTTGTGGCGTCGTCTACCGTCAGACTGCTGAGGGAACTCGGCAGCCACGGTCAGGCTCTGCGGAGGACCATCAGAGCAGTCTCAGAGGCAGCGGAAAGAAGCAGCCAGTGGATTTGGCTCAAGCGGAACGACCCCGGTTGGGCCCCGAAAACAGCAGTGTAACAGGGTGAATTTCGGGAACAGTTGAGCACCGGACAGAGGCTGAGGACTGATCATCCTTCGGCGGGCCACCCTTGTGGACGGTGTACAGTGTTTGAAGGCCGAAACACCCAATGATGCAAGGGCACACTACTGAAGATGTGTCGCTTGTCCAATTGCAACGAAATGTCATTCTTATCTGTACTGTAAAGTTCAAATTTGAATAAGTCTAGTCCTGGAATTCAACCCTGACCAAGTCTCATATCCCACACAATTCATAAGAACACCCCCTCGTTGTCTGTCTACCACTCCCAAAAAACAAGGACATCTCGAGTGAGTACTCACCACATTTGGCACACGGGACTGTTCAACATCTCGTCCTGTGTTTTTTGATTCAGTAGACTCGCCATGAAAGCGCTAAAACATACCGGTGTAATGAGTTTACATTATTCACCCAAGGAACTTTAGTTATTAGAGAGTTCCGGTCAGACGTTTTTTTCACGGCCTTGTTGTTTCCGGATGAGGAGATGCTGCTCCGTTATTGATTGAAGTAAAGTCTGAATGTCATTAAAACAGTTAGCGCCATCTTTTGACACTTCTTCCACTCCCGTCCTTGCACGCTACACCGCTACAACAAAGATGACGGGAAGAAGACGCTGTCGAAGGCGAGCCACGTAAATAAGACCGCCCACAAAACGGCGCATCGTGAAGCGACTTTCAGAAAGCGGCTTGAAGATGATCTGTAAAACATCATCTATGCAACATTTTGACCAAAGAACCACCATTACATGTTATGTTTACATTTAGAAAAAATATATATTAATGCGCCTTGTAATCCGTTGCGCCTTATATATGAAAAAAGATTGAAAATAGACCATTGATCGGCAAATGCGCCTTATAATCCGGTGCGCCCTATTGTCCGGAAAATACGGTATATCTCCTTCTTTAGTCACAACTGAGGTCTGTGAATGAACATCTGTTTTTCGAACATTGAATTAGATGACATCTGGATGTTCTGCTTACTTGGACTGTGCTGAAGCCGTAAGGACTCAGGTGGTTTGTCTTCACGGTCTTCAGTCTTCACAGACACAACAGTCAGTGGAAACATGGTGAGATCAGCCTCCTCCTGAGTGACCCACAGTTCCTCCTTTTCCTCTTTTATACGAGGAGGCTGCTGGACATCTGTTGGGTAAATAAAGAAATAATTAAGAAATAACATGAATAGACAATAGAAGGAGTTTTTGACCAACACTGTTGACACAATGAAATACTGCACCGCACTCAGTTTGTGAAACTCTGTTCATCCAAATCCCCTCCGTCTCCCGTTTTCTCTGGTGTGCCCCAGGGCTCTGTTCTTGATCCCCTGCTTTTTATCATCTACATTCTTCCCCTTGGCAATATTTTCCATAGATTTAAAATACATTTTCACTGTTATACGGATGACACCCAGCTCTATCTCTCTACCAAACCCACTGCTTCTCTTCCTCCTTCCTCCCTTACAGGCTGCCTCAGTGATCCCAAACAGCAGTTCTCATCCAATTTCCTCCAACTCAACAGTAATAAAGCCGAAATCTTACTTGTAGGTAGCGCCGGGCGATATGGATGAAAACATTTATATCTCGATATATTTTTACTTAAACTCGATATCGGATATATGTCTCGGTATATTTTCCGGTGAAAGTATACATATAAAGATATTATATTTTGAGCGAGATTCACTGAAATTGAAGCGAATGACAACTGTACTGTAAACACTTTTAATAACTCAGTTAGTCAAGATGGGTATTAACAGCACAGAAAATATTCTTTCTACGTAAAATAAATAACATAGCTGTGCAAATAATACAAATGTATCAAACTAAGATAAAAAAATACATTTGCAGGCAGACACTTTTAAATTCCCAGTCGACGATGTAATGGACTGTCACACACGTACGGTTCTGGTCAGCGCCAAGTAGGTGACTTGACTGACAGTTTTAATAAAGCTTTAAGAGACCAGCCCCTATAGACAATATATATGTTTAAGAATAGTGTTAATAATGAAATATCTCGGAGGAGTCTAACGGGCTCCTTTGATTTGATGAGAAACCCTGATGGTGTTTACTTTGATGCAATTGGACAACCAAGGGGGGTCCCCTCACAACACAAATTGTGGTGTGAATCCTGTGCAGGTTTTGAGAACCTTCCTATCATTGGTGCTATTTTCCCTGTGACTGCTACTAAAAATGTAGAACGCAATAACTATGTTTTTATAATCTGTTGAGACTGACCTAATTAAGTCTGCCCTGGTCTCCGTTGGAGTTTTCTTGGCCATCATAGCCTCATGCGGTTGCTTTATCGCCCCTTGTGCTAGGTCTCTATGCACCCGCATCATTGTTAGAGCTGTAGAAGGTCAACCCCACCCTGTTTCTGGGTTTGCTATGTCTCTAAAGGGGGTCAAGCAAAGTGGTGACTTTCGAGAATTGCTAGTTTCCTTCCCTGACCATGACGACATTGGCGCGGACTCCCTCCATCTATCTTCCATGTAACTATGCTGTTATTTTATTGCTAGCTTGCTCAAAGAAAAAAAACAGCACCTACTTTAATGTGGGGCGTGCTTTAAAAGTGTTGTAATTGTGATAGAGATCTTTTGTGGAAGATCTAAAGGGGGATTGACGAAGATATATATTTACATACATCCAAATTTAAGAGTTATTTATTTCTATAGTCAGGTTTGAAATAACTAGTGTTTTCTCTTTGTGCTGTTTCTATTTTTTCTCCATCTCATGACCGAGGGCACACTGTGGACTACCTTGAGCTTGGAATGCAGGGAGTAGCAATACTCCTTTCTCTTACCTTATCCTGTCCTGTCTCTTCTCAGAGTAGAACAATTGACTTGTGTATTACTTCTGGAGGGTGGGGGCGAGGGACATATTGAAGAACACAGCACTTCCGTAAGGGTTTTAGACCAACTTGGCTGCGCAATTGAATGTGTTGTCATAGGCTGGTCTCTTCAAAGCTTTGAAAATAAATTACAAAATACCTATTCTGTTCTGGTGATAATTTAAACTCAGTTTATGTGTCATCAAAAGAACTTGGGATTGACCAGTAACTTAAATTCCCTTGGAGGAACATCTGGTCCAAACGCAACACTTGACTGACAGTTTTAATAAAGCTTTAGGAGACCAGCCCCTATAGACAATATATATGTTTAAGAATAGTGTTAATAATGAAATATACAATTAGTAAACATGGGAGAAAATGGATGGATGGACGTGAGAGTAAGCAGTAAACAAACCTGCTCTGTGTAACACAACTTGATGTTTCTTGAAAACAGCGTCCAGCAGTTGATGTCGTCGCTCGTTCTCTTTTGTTGAAGAAATGTCCTCTTCGGACGTTCTTTCGCACAGTTTGACACAATCGCAACACTTCACACTCATACTTGATCTCTGCTTAGAGACGTGTTAGCAGCTAACATGCTAAGCTAATTAAGTAACAAGCTAAACTCGCACGAAAAGCGTCAAAGTGCACTTTGACCAATACATCGGACACAAACAAATATTAACGACGTTTTCTCTATCAAACAACATTTTTGTGTACACGTACGCACTGATTAAGAACAGAAAACTATTATAGACACACTAACGTCTTCTTCATCGAAACGCCATCTTGTTTTTTCCGCTTACACGATTGGTCCACGCATGCGTGAAGTTACGTCACTTTGATCCAACTTGTTTTACGGCAGTTGTTATCGTGCCCGCCCTCACAGTTACTATGGTTTTCTTTTTTGTAATATTTATTTGAATAACAATGTCATATAAAAGATTGCTACAAAATAAAACGAACGTTCCTAAAAATACAGTATTTTGAAACCAAAAAGAGCAAATAAATGGCAAACAAATGTTTTTTAATACTTTAGTTCACAATACTGATCATTTGAAAGTCTACCTTTTGTTAGGCCGCAGATGTACATTAAGTGTTTCGTTTAAAAAAAAAACATTAAAAAAAATAAATACGTGATGGCTCTGCGCGATGGGAGTCAGTAGCGCCCCCGTGCGTCAATTATTGCAATGACAGACGAGTGGAAGTTTATATTGTTGTTCCTTTATACCCCCAAATCAGCTATTATAATACAAAAAATGAAGTAACACATTCAAATATCACAGAATATGACGTGGCAGAGGCTGCGTCGTAAAAAAAATTCAAGTCAGAAAGTGACGTAGCCTTTGCGCATGCGTGGACTGCTCGTTTCTTTTCAAAACCCCCTTTTTTTTAGAAACAGTATGATACAGACATGTAACAAATTAAAAATGACGACATTTAAGTATGTTATACATTAACAGGAAATTGTAACACACAAAGGAGAAACAAACAAAACAAAAAACTGAACATAACACGTGCGAGGGATAACACTAGAATACAATTAAAACAAATAAAAGTATCAGGCTATAGATTTAAATTTTCTTTGATGGTGTTTGGCCATGATAAAAAAATTTTTTATAAAATTAAAAGGCCATGATAAAAAAGTAATTATAAAAATATAATTATTTTTTTTATCATGGCCTTTTCCCTTTTCATTATTAGTGAGTTGTGCACATTGTTAAATTCAGAATTAAAAAAAAAAAAAAAAAAACCATTTGGTTTGCATGCTAATATTCTGGATTCATGAATATGACATTTACCTAAAAAGACGTAACCGTTCATTTGGATTTTCCAACTCTTGATTAAGTTTACAATGTAAAAAAAAATCCATGTTTATTTAATAACTCAAAATTGTATGGTAAGTACTAAACAATTACTAGTCCAACACAACCGGGAGAAGAGACAATCAAAAAGCAAATGATTATTCTTTACCAATATCCAAAAATTCCTAACCTCGCCACATGGTGTCAGTAAGAGTCCACATCAAATGCGCAGAACACCCAAACATAAATCAGAATCAGCTTTATTTGCCAAGCATGTTATTAACACACAAGGAATTTGACTAACTTGATCTACTGACTGGCTCATTAACATGAACGATGCACAACTAATGTTGCTCTTCTCTCTGCTCTGACTGCAGCTGGGACTTCTGTACTGTCAACTGCAGTGTGATACGTTCTTTCATGTCTCCAAAACATCCCCCAAAAGTTGCTACATTTGTCGCAAGACTTGAAATGTTGGTATCGAGTGAACTTATATATAAAATTATGTATATAACTTTCAGTTTTTCATCTTTATTACTGCTTGATTTAGCTCTGATCTTAATTTACAAAGAGATAACTTTGCCATAAAAAGATGGCTGGACATCAATATGTCACTAAACTTCAATAAAACTAAATATATCAGGATTTATTAAAGCTGAAAAACTGAGTTGGGAACTGCATCAAGATCATACAACATATCAAAAATGACTGCAATATTAAATACAACAAAATACATACTCAAGAAATATTGACTACATTTATTGTACCCAACTTTTGTTGAAGCATACATTACGTATTGTGCAAAGGACTGGGGACATACATATAAAACAATCACAAAACAATATTCATATCATAAAGGAGAGTAATCAAAGATATTTACTAGAATGGATTATCGAGACCCAACAAATGATTAAGATAAGCGCACATTTTAAATGTAAACGATTAAATGATGTATTAAGTAAATAAGATGCTTCCAGATCTGGTCCAGAAAACGTTTCAGATGTGGACCAGTAAATATTAACTAGGAGATTTATGTGTACTCTAAAGCAAAGGTATGAACAAATGTACAATATGTATCATATAAATGAGTTCATATATGAAATCCTTTACAATTAGAAATTAAAATATCCATCCATGCATCTATTTTCTACCGCTTGCCCCTTTCGGGGTTGTGGTGGAAATGAAAATATGTGACATTTCATTATTTCAAAAGCTCAAACTGTGGTACATGTACCACTTGGTGGTACACCTAATAATCACGTCTTTTTTCCCCCCTATATTCGAACAGTTACTGTTCAAACTGTGTAATGTTACAGTGGCCAAAAATTTTAAATATAATTGTTAAATAAAACGTCTGCTTGTATGTAAGGAATACTTAGGCCTACTATGCTGCTTTAATTTAATGTTGGTCATTATGGTGGTACTTGGAGAGCCAAGTGTTTTCTGAGGTGGTACTTGGTGAATTTTTTTTGGAAAAACCTCTGATCTAATCTATAAGAGGTAAAAAGCATATAAACTAGATTGTGTTACACAAACTATGATGTCTTACATGTTATATGTGCTGATGTTGGAGAGTCAGCGTTAACAAAAAGTTGACACTTTATTGAAAATCCTGCAGCTTCATTGGCTGCTGCTGTTCTCACCAGCACACTTGTGTTTCCTACACTGGTACTTATAAGCGAAACTTTCATTACACACACTGCAACTAAACACTTTCTCACCGGTGTGTATTCTCATGTGTTTTACAAGAGTTGATCGGTCAGCAAAGCTTTTGTTGCAGATTGAACAGGAATCCGTTTTTTCACAATTGTGTTTTCTCATGTGCACTGTCAAATGGTGTCTTTGTATTAAGCCTTGACCGCAGATTTGACAGGTAAAAGGTTTTTCTCCAGTGTGTATTCTCATGTGTACTTTCAATATTTGACTTTGAGAAAAAGCTTTACCGCAGATTGCACAGTTAAAAGGTTTTTCTCCAGTGTGTATTCTCATGTGTACTTTCAAACTGGGACTTTTTATAAAGCTTTTACCACAGATTGAACAAGAGAAAGGTTTTTCTCCGGTGTGTTTTCTCATGTGTAATTTTAAATAATGTCTTTGTACAAAACATTTACCACAGATTGAACAAGTAAAAGGTTTTTCTCCAGTGTGTGTTCGCATGTGCACTTTCAATTGTTGTCTTTGTACGAAACCTTTACCGCAGATTGAACAGGTAAACGGTTTTTCTCCAGTGTGTATTCTCATGTGTATTTTCAAGGTTTGACTTTGTGAAAAAGCTTTACCGCAAATTAAACAGTTAAAAGGTTTTTCTCCAGTGTGTATTCTCATGTGTACTTTTAGATGAGAATGCCGATTAAAAGTTTTGCCACAGTGAGAACATTTTAAGTGTGTGTTGTCAGTGTGGCATGTCTTATCAGCATCAGAGTCTTCATCATCAATGTCGTCACTATCTGATAGTGGAGCGAAGATCTTGTCGACTTGTGATCCTCCACAGTGGTCTCCATCAGCTTCTGTTGTCATGTGTTGAGTTGAGCTGCTGTTTGGAGGCTCCACCTCTCTCTTCTCCTCACTTTCACCTTTAATCTTATTCAATTCAATCTTACCAATCACTGGGACCTCCTCCAACACTTCAAGCCTCTCTCCCTTCCTCCTGATGCGGTGTTCCGCCTCTTCATCTTTTATGTGAGGGGGTTGTGGCGCCTCCTCTTCCTCTTTAATGTAGGGGGTTTGTGGCTCCTCCTGCTCCATTCTAAAGCTCCACTCGTGCCGCTCAGGGAGAGGATGTTCTTCACAGACGCCTGCAGGACACAAAAAGACAAACACATGCTTTAGAAACGTTCAGATTTGCTCAGCCACATGAGGCATTCAGTACATTTACATACATGTACCAAAGAAAACCAAGTTATTGTATGAACTGGCCTAAAATCTCAGTGGGGGACAAACACTGCGCTCTTTACAACATTATTTACAGGAAAAGAACAGACTGTACAGCGAATTAGTTTATGCCATTATTTATGCAAATTAGTTCATGCCTTTATTTTAAATACAAATATTTTTAAGACCTTTCAAGGACAAATGTATAACTTTTTATGACATTTTGATAGGAATTAATACATTCTGAGGCCTGAAATTCCAATGATTAGATTTAAGACTTTAAGTCTATGAGCATGAACTGATGAAGCCTACTTGGATGAGAGGCCAAATGTCTTCTAAGACAAACTGAACAGTCCAGTTGTGATCGATTGAAGGCCCTGAGAATAAAATAATATCTGGATATTCTGCTTACTTGGACTTTGATGAAGCTGTGAGGACTCAGGTTTGTCTTTATGGTCTTCAACCTTGACAGAGACAACGGTCAGTGGAAACTTAGTGAGATCACTCCCCTCCTGCCCGAGAAGACACTCTCTCCTCAGTGATCCACAGTTCCTCCTCTTCCTCTATAAACTGATGGTACTCTGGAAAGTGGTACAGTGAGTAAAAAAAACAGGTGTGGAAATTTGACGGGGGCAATTTGTAAAGCCTTTATAAGTACAAGCCAGCATTGATCGAGGCATTCTTAACTTTACACTAACTGGTGTAAAGTGAGTACCGTATTTTTCAGAGTATAAGTCGCTCCGGAGTATAAGTCACACCTGCCGAAAATGCATAATAAAGAAGGAAAAAAACATATATAAGTTGCACTGGAGCCCGGCCAAACTATGAAAAAAACTGTGACTTATAGTCCGAAAAATATGGTAACCATTTTTTCCTGTGTACATGTCGGCCTATTACACCTAAACCTTATCTCCAACCTTAATCATAACCTAGTAATGGCACTAGTCCTAACCATAACTCAGTGGCCTAGTGGTTAGAGTGTCCGCCCTGAGATGGGTAGGTTGTGAGTTCAAACACCGGCCGAGTCATACCAAAGACTATAAAAATGGGACCCATTACCTCCCTGCTTGGCACTCAGCATCAAGGGTTGGAATTGGGGGTTAAATCACCAAAAATGATTCCCGGGCGTGGCCACCGCTGCTGCCCACAGCTCCCCTCACCTCCCAGGGGGTGATCAAGGGTGAAGGGTCAAATGCAGAGATTCATTTCGCCACACTTAGTGTGTATGTGTGACAATCATTGGTACTTTTAACTTTAAATTCAAATATAAAGGAAATAAAAACAAGTATCATTCTAGAACATGGGTGTCAAACTCTGGCCCCCGGGCCAAATTTGGCCCGCCATGTAATTTCACTTGGCCCTTGAGGTGATATCAAATTAACACTAGAGCTGGCCCGCCGATTATATACAGCGGCGGTGCCGCGGTAACACCGCATTCACCGCTAATTCTCATACCTGCCAACCCTCCCGGGAGACTCCCAAATTCCTGGGCCCCTCCCAAAAATCGTCACGTCCGCTTTTCATCCAGTCCAACGAGTGCTGGCCCAGTCACATGATATGTGCGGCTTCTGCACGCACACACAAGTGAATGCAACGCATACTTGATCAACAGGGGTACAGGTTACACAGAGGGTGGCCGTATAAACAACTTTAACACTGTTACAAATATGCGCCACACTGTGAACCCACACCAAACAAGAATGACAAACACATTTCGTGAGAACATCCGCACCGTAACACAACAGAACAAATACCCAGAACCCTTTGCAGCACTAACTCTACAGGGACGCTACAAGGTGTGTGTGGGGTTTGGTGGTAGCAGGGTTGTATTTTGTAGCGTCCCGGAGGAGTTAGTGCTGCAAAGGGTTCTGGGTATTTGTCCTGTTGTGTTTATGTTGTGTTACCGTGCGGATGTTCTCCCGAAATGTGTTTGTCATTCTTGTTTGGTGTGGATTCACAGTGTGGTGTATATTTCTAACAGTGTTAAAGTTGTTTACACGGCCACCCTCAGTGTGACCTGTATGGCTGTTGACCAAGTATGCAGGGATTCATGTGTGTGTGCGTACAGTAGCCGCACATTTGTGTGACTGGGCCAGCAAGTTGTTAGAATGGATAAAAAGCGGACGTGACGACAGCTCGTAGAGGACGTTAAATGTAGTGCCTTTAAGGCACGCCCCCAAGACTGTGGTCCGGGTGGACTACGAGACATAATGACTGATGAACACCTTCGCTCGATAATGAAGGTTGCCTCAGCTCAAAGCCTGAGCCCCGACGTTAATGAACTAGCATCCAAGAAAAGATGGCAGGTATCTGGCTTGGGCACATCAGATTAGATCAGTGTGTTGCAAACTGAGCAGTTTAAAGTCCTGAATGGTTGATTTATTCATTGTTATTTTATTATCAAATTTATTAGCCTGTAGAAAAAGATAATGTTGATATTTACCTCAGAAGGCTGTAAATAGAAAAGAGGCATTCAATTTTTATTTAAATTGTATTTGATATGCCATTGATATTTTTTAATTATTATTATTATTTGAAACTCGATTTTGCATGTCACTATAAAGTTATATAAGCCTTGCTTGTTCAATATTCAATGCAAAACTTGTTTGGGTCCCTATTAAAAGGTTCATTTGTTCAACCTTGGCCCGCGGCTTTGTTCAGTTTTAAATTTTGGCCCACTCTGTATTTGAGTTTGACACCTCTGATTTACATGAATTAAACATTAATCCGTGAAAGAAAAAAATTGGACTTATTCGTCGGTAAGTAACGTATTTGACTGACATAACGAGGGTATTTTCCTTTTAGAAAGACAAAATGCCGACCAGAACGCTATGACAAAAGACTCGTTGATCCACCACTTCGAGCCTTGCAGTTAATGAGCCCGACGTGACGTCAGGTGAATACAACCTATATGTAACTGCTGTGTACCCGTCCCGCTAATAACCCACACACAGGCTGGATTGGATGATGTGGTTCTTTACTGGTAGCTGCAATGGATCAGAACGCACATACACCATATGTGGTTAGCACCTCTGCTGGTTTCGATGTCATTAGCAGAGTACAGGAAGTCTGCTCAAGTACAAAACATTTTCATATTTTTACAATTACATGAAATGCAATTACAGATGTAACTTAATACAATAGTTTTTAACAGTATACTTTTTTATGTGTGATCGTATAGTGGTTTTAACTTGCTTTTATCTTTACTGGTATTACAATTAATTCAATACAACATATTTTCAACTTGGTTTTTAACCAAGTTGAGTTCCTTTTTTATATATTTGAAATAGAACATAGAAAAATACAAAATACAATATAAGACACGACATGACACAAATAATTGAATGGACTTTTAGCACCCTCTAGTGGTGACTAGCGAACATGACAGACCGCGTTATTCCCATGTTAAAATGGCGAACAATACACATTTAAATATGAACGTCTTGACACGTAAAACGCACATAGTGTAACAATTATTACCTGCAATGAGTGATCAGAACGCACATACACACAATATGTGGTTAGCACCTCTGCTGGTTTCGATGTCTACCGGGGGAAATAATATAGACTTCAGTGCAAAATAGTAATACATCTGACGTGAACAACAACCAATTCAAAACGAAAATTCCACAAAATAGCATTTCAACTGCTGTTAAATAACTGTATCTTACAATAAATCTCACGTTAGCTTTAGTGTAATACATAATACTTTGCAGAGCAATATCAGAACGTGGCTACCATTAGCAGAGGACAGGAAGTCTGCTAATAAGCTTCCGGTTTGCGGTCATATTTAGACTTTCAGGTACCAGCAGAGGGCGCAATTGGACCTCTCATTGCATAACAAAACAATATACATATTTTAGCAGGAATTTTACTCAAATTAATCCAAGTATTTCTTATACCCATTACATATAAACAATATGTGTTTAAGAATAGTGTTAATAATGAAATATAAAGTTAGTAAACATGTGGTAGTAAGAAGTAAACAGACCGGTTCTGTGTTTTCAAGAAACTTGATGTTTTTTGAAAACAGCGTCCAGTAGTTGATGTCGTCACTCGTTCTTCTCTTTTGTTGAAGAAATGTCCTCTTCGTACGTTTTTTCGCACAGTTTGACACAATCGCAACACTTCACACTCACACTTGATCTCTGCTAAGCGACATGTTAGCAGCTAACATGCTAAGCTAATTAAGTAACAAGCTAAACTCGCACGAAAAGCGTCAAAGTGCACTTTGACCGATGTATCGGACACAAACAAATATTAACGACGTTTTCTCTGTCAAACAACATTTTTTGTGTACACGTACGCACTGATTAAGAACACTATTAGACACACTAAGGTCTTCTTCATGAAACGCCATCTTGTATTTTCCTCTTACACGATTGGTCCACGCATGCGTGAAGTTACGTCACTTAGGTCAACTTGTTTTACGGCAGTTATTATCGTGACCGCCCTCACAGTTACCATGGTTTTCTTTTTTGTAATCTCTATTTGAATAACAATGTCACATAAAATATTACAAACAAAAAACAAACATTACTTAAAAATACAGTATTTATTTTGGAACCTAACAGATTCGGACAGAAACTTGAACTATGTGCTCAGCAGCCTTAAATGGCAAATAAATCGATCTTTTTTTTTACCACTTTAACATCAAATACATCAATTCACAACATTGAAAATTCAAGTCTACTTTTTGTTAGATCCAGATATAAATTTTAGTTACAGTAAGTGTTTTGTTTAAAAAATAAAAATAAAACAAATCAACATTTAAAAAAATTAATTACGTGATGGCTCTGCGCGGTGGGAGTCAGTGGCGCCCCCGTGCGTCAATCATTGCAATGACAGACGAGTGGAAATTCCCCTTGTTCATGTTTATATTCTTGTTCCTTTAAGCTATATTTTACAAAACATGAATAACTCATTCAAATATCACAGAATATAACGTAGCAGAAGCTCCGTCATAAACAATTTAAAGTCCGAAAGTGACGTACTGTTAGCGCATGCGTGGACTGATCGTTTTTTGTTTGTTTTAAAAACTTTGATTTAATAACAGTAGAATACAGACATGTAGCAAATTAAAATGAACGACAATCAATTATTTTGTACATTAACAGGAAGTTGTAACACACAAAGGAGAAACAAATAAAATAAAAAACAAAGAACATAACATGTGCGAGAGATAACGCTTGAATAAAATCAAAAAGCCATTAAAATGATCAGGCTTTACATTTAAATGTTCTTTGATGGTGATCGTTTTTATAATTATTTTTAGAATGTATGTTATCATGGCCTTTTTTTTCATTATTAGTGAGTTTGTACACATTTTTTAATTCATAATATACAAAAAAATATTTGGTTTGCATGCTAATATTCTGGATTCATGAATATGAAATTTACGTGAAAGACATAACCGTTTGATTGGCTTTCACAACTCTTGATTAAGTTTACAATTTAAAAAAAAAATAAAAAAAATTAGAACTCAAAATAGTATGGTAAGTACTCAGTGATGGGCAGTAGCAAGCTACATGTAGCTATGGTAATTACATTTTCCAGTAGCTTGGCGGTAGCTTAGCTACTTTTTTAACAAGTAGCTTTTCCTGTAGCTTAGCTACTTTTAAACCCATGTAGCTAGGTAGTTTACATCAAAGCTACAAGCTACAAAAATAGACAATGGACTGCGAATCCAGGTCCCAAAAATATGGAGAAAACACAATAACCTGGATAAATGAAAACATCCATACATACGCAGAAAATCCATGATGATTGGTTGGTGTTCGTATGATGACTCACATTTGGCTAAGGTTAAGGTGAAACATTACGGACTGGCCAATCAGAGGCACACACTCATGTCACATGATGACAAAAAAGTCGGGGACAGAGGGACGTTTCAAGCTGACCACTCAAAAAAAAATACTTAAAATTCCTAGTGGTGAAGGAAACCCACAATAATGCATGTCTTTGGCCATATTTAAGACCAATGTATGCGTTTAGAGAAAATATTGCCCCAAACTTAGTTTTTAGTTGTTTACCCTCTAAACCAAAATCATAACAGTTCTCTTAATCAAAGACGCAGAACACAAATTTAGGAACACACATTAAGGTGAGTTCATGACAAGTTTTACTGCACATAACCATTACCACCTGTTCCCAAACAACACACAAGTCATTGTTTATTTTTATTTTTTGGCAAAATATCAGATTAGATTAGACCAAACTTTATTAATCCCCGAGGAGAAATTAGATATAGATCGATGCGGTTTTCTTTTTGTTTTTACTGTAGGTAAAAAAACCAAATAACATTATGGGGTTGGCCAAAGAAAAGGCAAACTAAATAAATACATACAGTGGGGAGCTTGTATAGTGCTTTTCTACCTTCAAGGTACTCAAAGCGCTTTGACACTATTTCCACATTCACACACCAATGGCGGGAGCTGCCATGCAAGGCCCTAACCACGGCCCATCAGGAGCGTGGGTGAAGTGCCTTGCTCAAGGACACAGGTATTTGTAGGGTGTGCCCAGCTAAATGACAGATAGTTAATAGTAACAGGCCCTTACTGGGTCCATTTGTACACGCTCAGTTACATTAACATTGATATTATACATGTGGGCTCATAGATAGAAATGCAGTTAAATGTAGAAAGCTACTTTTGCCGTGTAGCTTGCTACAATCCTCAGAGGATAGCTTCTCTTGTAGCTTAGCTACATTTAATGGAGAGTAACTTGTAGCTTAGCTTACTACATTTTCCAAGTAGCTTGCCCATCACTGTAAGTACTGACCCTGCTCCATGACGCCAAACTGCCAAAATCCTTCCATAGCGCCAGATGGAAACAAGGATATAACCCAGACCTTGTCTGTGTGAGCAGCGAACTAGCATTCAGAGCAGTGAAAAAGGTCCTGGACCCCATGCCCCACTCACAACACTGACATAACCACCCGATCCGTTCTCCAAGCAACAACCGTCCCCTTCTGTAGAAGGTTCACTCTGCGGAAGGCTGACTGGCCATCATACCAACAGGAGATCGAAGACTCAATCCCCAGCATCCCTCCACACCCCAACAGCTATACCACGTTTACAGACCTGCTGAAAAGGTCAGCCAGACGACACATCCCAAGAGGATGCCAGACCCAGTACATTCCGGGTTGTCAGAAACATCTACTGACCTACTCCAAGCTTATCACACGGCATACTACGAGGACCCTTTTTCCTCCATCACCACGGAACTCGGAGAGATCCTACTAAACAATGTTGGGGAAGATCGCAGGCAAGTCTGGAAGGAGCTGATAGAAAATACCAACATGACCAACAACAGCAGGAAGGCGTGGGCCACGATTCGCAGCCTTGGCGCAGACCACACCACACCACCTACAAATACAACAGTCACAGCAAATTCGGTTGCAGCACAGCTGGTGTTGAACAGGCGCAGCCAAGCTCGCCGCAGACCCACAGGAGAATACCGGCGGACAGCGGTACCAGACCACCCACAACCAGCAAGTGCCCTTACCAAACCCTTCGATCCAGAAGAACATGAAACAGCACTGTGCTCGCTGAAACCCGGGAAAGCAGCAGGAATTGACAAAGTACTGGCGGAAATGATTCAGCACCTTGGACCAAAAACAAAGACCTGGCTCCTAGAAATGCTGAACTCATGCATGGCAAGGAAACCCACCCCAACTGTATGGAGAAAAGCCAAGACTGTCGCTATCCCCAAACCCGGAAAGGACCTATCATCACCAAAGAGCTACAGAACGATTTTTCTCCTCTGCATAACCTACAAGCTATATGAGAGGCTGCTACTCCAACGCCTAACACCACTCAGACTCCAAGCTCACCAGAGATCGAGGTGGTTTCCTTCCTGGCCGCTCCTGTGCTGAACCTCACCCAACACATCGAGGATGGTTTTGAGCACAAACTCATCACCGGAGCAGCTTTCATAGACTTCATCGCTACCTATGACACTGTCCAGCACCGCACCATGATTAGGACACTTTTGGACATGACTGGCGACCTTGACCTCTGCCAAGTTGTAAAAAGTCTCCTTGACAACAGGCGCTTCTTTGTTCAATTAAACGACAAGAAGAGCAAACGGAAAGCCCAAAAGAACGGCCTACCACAAGGCAGCGTACTGGCCCCTCTCTTGTTCAACATTTACACCAATGACCAACCACTCCCCCCAAAATGCTGTCGATTCATCTACGCTGATGACCTCTGCATCACCACCCAACAAGAGAGTTTTCACAAAATCGAATCAGTCCTGGAAAGTGCCCTCCAAGAGATGTCCACCTACTACAATAACAACCACCTGAAACCCAACCCATCCAAAACCAAGCGATGTAGTTTCCACCTGAGAAACCGAAACGCAGGAAAAGAACGGAGCGTCTCAAGGGATGGCCACAAACTCCTGAACCAACCCCCACCCTGTGTAACTTGGGAGTCACACTCGATAGGACACTCTCTTTTAAAACCCACCTTCAGAACACCAAAGCCAAGGTTAACACCCGCAAACTGGTCAAGTCAATATGGGGCGCTGATCCACCAACCATCCGTACAACAGCCCTGTGCTTCTCCACAGCTGAGTATGCCTGCTCAAGCTGGAGCCGCTCCCACCATACCAAACTGGTAGATACGGCCCTCAATGACACCTGCCTTATCATCTCGGGCTGCATAAAGTCAACGTCAGTCCCGTGCCGCTATGCACTGGCCGGCATCGTCGCCCTCGACTAGCGGAGAGCACAGGAGTCTGAAATGAGGCACCCCCTGTACGGACACACAGCACCTACATCCAGACTGAAATCCAGGGCCAGCTTCAAGCATAGTCCCTCCTCTCCAGTCCACCAAAGAGACGACACAGACCAACATCTGGAGGCTTGAATCAGGCATGTGACTTGACCACAATGAAAAAGACTGAAAAAATTTCCGGGGGTCTGGGGGACGAAGGCCCACAGCCAGGTCCAGGGCGGTGCCCTGGTGGGGGGACAAGGGGGCGACGCCCCCCGAAGCTCCTGGTTTTTCACCTATTTAACATGCTAAAATTAACAAAGACAGTACATTTGAAGAAAATATTTTAGTGTTTAAAGACATGAAAACATCATTAATAGAACATACCTTGCTTCAAGTAGTTTCATATGTTTTTGGCATTTTGCATGTACTTCCAAAGCCTTGAAACCTTGTGATCCATAGTCAATATTATCATGACACCACGTGCACAAAACCTTTCCGGGACGATCGATTTTCCGTATAAAATCACCGAACAAAGTCGTAACTTCCTTCTTCCCAACAGTATCAGTGATTTCCCTTTTCTATCCAGTCCCATCGAAACTTATTTTTGACATGTTTATCAATTTCTTTTACTCGTAAAGCGTCCTTTCTCTCGAGAACCGACATCGTTTACATATGGAAAATGGCGGTAATAACCATTATGAATGATGACGTTATTAACGTCATCATTCATAACAGATGTCCTGATTGGTCACAAGGAACATATCGACCAATCAACTATGGCGTAATATAAACTATGTCTCGAATCTTGATTTAGGGTCGGAAAAAAAACCGGAAAAACGGGAGATAATTTTTTTTTTCTTCCCGAGATTAAAAAAGACGGAATTCCGACTTTAGACGGAAAAATCACATGCTTGTTGAATGGAACCAACTCCCGTACACCCGAACCCAAGAATGATCGGAGAAAGGAATAACACCTACTGAATGCCTCGCCAGTGGACGCGACCTACCATGGCCAACCTGGAAGACCCTCAACAGACTACGGGTGGAGCAGGGGAGGTGCAAAGCACTGTTGAAAACATGGAACTATCACTAAGAGGATACGTGTGGCTGTGGAGTGTGTGCAGTACAGATAATGCCCCACCTGCTGGAATGTGGCGACGCCCCCCAATGCAGCCCCCAGGACCTGGCTGAACCCACTCCAACAGCTGTGTCCTGCGCCAAGTACTGGCAGAATGTCATCTGAGATTGCAAAGGACTCGAAGAAGAAGACTGTAAGTACTAAACAAAACAAATGAAAGTTCAATCCAACATAACCGAGAGAAGGGACAATCAAAAAGCAAATAGGTGAGAATTCTTTTTCAGTATCCAAAATTCATCATCCCGCCACGATGTGTTAGTAACACCCAAACATGAATCAGAATCAGCTTTATTTGCGAAGTATATTTTTAACACACAAGGAATTTGACTAACTTGATCTACTGACTAGGTCATTAACATGAACGATGCACAACTAATGTTGCTCTTCTCTCTGCGCTGACTGCAGCTGGGACTTCTGTACTGTCAACTTGACCTCATGTAAACACCTTTTTTCATGTCTCCAAAACATCCCCCCCAAAAGTTGTTAAATTTCCCGCAAGACTTGAAATGTTGGTACTGAGTGTACTTATATATAATTATTTATATGATAACTTTCCATTTTCATCTTTATTACTGCTTGATTTAGGAAATACATCAAGATCATACAAAGAACAAAAAAGTAAAAATGACTACAATATTAAATACAACAAAATACATACTCAACAAATATTGACTACATTTATTGTACCCAACTTTTGTTGAAACATACATTGCGTATTGTACAAAGGACTGGGGACATACATATACAACAATCACAAAACAATGTTCATATCACAAAAGAGAGTAATCAAGAGAATTACTAGAATGGATTATTGAGACCCAACAAATGATTAAGAAAAGTGCACATTTTAAAAGTAAACGATCTTGTATAAAACACAACTGCTCAAATTATGTATTAAGTAAATAAGATGCTTCCAGAACTGGTCCAGAAGACGTTTCAGATGTGAACCAGTAAATATTAACTAAGACATCAAACTAAGACTCAAAACAAAAGGATGAAAACATATAAAATATGTATCATATAAATTAGTTCATCTATGGACTCATTTGCAATTAGAAATGAAAATATGTGACAACTTCGAAAGCCTATATAAAACCACTCGTATGAATAAGCATAACAGTGAATTGTACATCTTCATAAGCACATAAAATGTTTATTTATTGTATGTAACATTTTCAGTCAAATTGTTCTGTAAATGTTTAACTAAAAGAACACAATGCTGTATATTAATGCATGTACTTATGATAGTTAAATAAAACGTCTGCATTGTTTGTAAGGAATACTTAGGCCTCCTATGCTGCTTTAATTTAATGTTGGTCATTATGGTGGTACTTGGAGAGTCAAGTGTTTTCTGAAGTGGTACTTGGTAAAAAATGTTTGGAAAAACCTCTGATCTAATCTATAAGAGGTGCAAAGCATATAAACTAGATTGTGTTACACAAACTATGTCTTACATGTTATATGTGCTGATGTTGGAGAGTCAACTTTAACAAAAAGTTGACAGTTTATTTAAAAGCCTGCAGCTTCATTGGCTGCTGCTGTTCTCACCAGCACACTTGTGTTTCCTACACTGTAACTTATAAACAAAATTTACATCACACACACTGCAACTAAACGCTTTCTCACCAGTGTGTATTCTCATGTGTTTTACAAGTGTTGATTGGTCAGCAAAGCTTTTGTTGCAGATTTAACAGGAGTCCGTTTTTTCACCATTGTGTTTTCTCATGTGAACTTTCAAATGTTGACTTTGTACAAAACTTTGACTGCAGATTTGACAGGTAAAAGGTTTTTCTCCAGTGTGTATTCTCATGTGTACTTTCAATTGTTGGCCTCGTGAAAAACCTTTACTGCAGATTGAACAGTTAAAAGGTTTTTCTCCAGTGTGTATTCTCATGTGTACTTTCAAACTGGGACTTTTTATAAAGCTTTTACCACAGATTGAACAAGAGAAAGGTTTTTCTCCAGTGTGTTGTCTCATGTGTAATTCTAAGTAACGTTTTTGTACAAGACCTTTACCACAGATTAAACAAGTAAAAGGTTTTTCTCCAGTGTGTGTTCGAATGTGAACTTTCAATTGTTGTCTTTGAACAAAACCTTTACCGCAGATTGTACAGGCAAAAGGTTTTTCTCCGGTGTGTATTCTCATGTGTAGTTTCAAACTGGGACTTTTTATAAAGCTTTTACCACAGATAGAACAAGTGAAAGGTTTCTCTCCGGTGTGTTTTCTCATATGTAATTTTAAATAATGGTTTTGTACAAAACCATTACCACAGATTGAACAAGTAAAAGGTTTTTCTCCAGTGTGTGTTCGCATGTGTACTTCCAATTGTTGTCTTTGTACAAAACCTTTACCACAGATTGAACAAGTAAAATGTTTTTCTCCAGTGTGTGTTGGCATATGTACTTTCAATTGTTGTCTTTGTGCAAAACCTTTACCACAGATTGAACAGGAAAACGGTTTTTCTCCAGTGTGTATTCTTATGTGTACTTTTAGATCACTTTGGTATTTAAAGGTTTTGCCACAGTGTGAACATTTTAAGTGTGTGTTATCAGTATGACATGTCTTATCAGCATCAGAGTCTTCATCATCAGTGTCGTCACTATCTGATAGTGGAGCGCAAAGCTTGTCTGCTTGTGATCCTCCACAGTGGTCTGCATCAGCTTCTGTGGTCATGTGTTGAGTTGAGCTGCTGCTTGGAGGCTCCACCTCTCTCTTCTCCTCACTTTCACCTTTAATCTTATTCAATTCAATCTTACCAATCACTGGGAACTCCTCCAAAACTTCAAGACGCTCTCCCTTCCTCCTGATGCGGTGTTCCTCCTCTTCATCTTTTATGTGAGGGGGCTGTGGCGCATCCTCTTCCTCTTTAATGTAGGGAGTTTGTGGCTCCTCCTGCTCCATTCTAAAGCTCCACTCGTGCTGCTCAGGGAGAGGATGTTCTTCACAGACGCCTGCAAGACACAAGAAGACAATACTTTTTTCTGCCTTGGCACTTGGTGGAGGCGGTCGTATTTCCCCCCCTCCTGTCTCTCCCTCCTTGCTCTCTTTGTCTTGCCTATACTTTTTAGAGCCTCTTTCTCTGCGGTGTCCTCCGAAATCTAAACACCAGACATGGAATTGATTAGCTGGACTCTCGACTCAATTGACAAAATTCTGGGGAACCTGGCTGCCCCGACGGAACAATTGCTGTGGGGTACGTGAGAGATTCCTGGGAGAAATGGAGAATCATGTGCCTCTCAGTGCTTTCCGTCGAGGACGTGGAAGACATCTACCTATTTGAAACCGTGATTGCGGGGCATCTGCTGATTGGGCTGGGCATTCGTCAAATTCGGAAGATGATGGCAGCCACTCAAGGAGCCCAAAAGCTGTTTGTTGCAATGGAAGGCATGGGTCGAGCTGTGGTATCACAGACTGTGGCGATTTCTGAACTGAATCGTAAGTTGGATCACATCATGGAGAGGCTTGTTGAAATGCAAACATTGGATATGAGAGCCGGCACGGACGATTAGAACAGACGAGCAATGGAAATGTCTGCTCGCTTGGAAAAACAACAATCCTAATCTACGATTTGACTCTCTCGAATGGCCTTGACGCTGCTCAAAACAGAAGGCTATTTTGAAAACATCCCTCAAGGACACCTCAGTGATGGACGCTCTGACCTCCCTCCCTCCTCAACAACACCTGGGAGTTGAACTTTGTTTGCACTGCCTGCGGAGCGGCTCCAGGCCTATAGACACAACAACACTACACCCCGGATTATGGGCATGAGCAAAAAAACTCCGCCCCACACCTTCACCACAGCTTGATTCCCCCTAGCGGCGATGTGCGGCTGAGTAGCGCTTATACAGCAGCAGCCGGCCTCCGTAGCTCCCATTTTCTCCCCTTTGTTGCAAGTTCTGTTGATTCTATGTAACTTGATTATGTGTGCTATGGCTATGAGTTTTTTTCTCCCTTGGCCTCAGTCTGGACCCGCTCCCTGGAGTCCAGCCTTTGACCGAATATTTTTTTACTCCTCCCCGCCCCCCAATCTGCTTCTCACCTTTTTTTTGTAAGGGGCGCCGGAAGTTGGCAGACCCATCAGCGATCCTTTTTCGGTCTCCCTATAATGTTTGTCTGATTTTTAATCGGATTGTGCTGAAAATCTCAATTTCCCCTCGGGGATTAATAGGGTACTTCTGAATCTGAAACACATGCTTTAGAAACGTTCAGATTTGCTCAGTCACATGAGGCATTCAGTACATTTACGTACATGTACCAAAGAAAACCAAGTTATTGTATGAATTGGCCTAAAATCTTAGTGGGCGACAAACACTGTGCTCTGTACAACATTATTTACAGGAAAATAACAAGTCGGGGCGGGAGGACTTTTTAATCGGGATGGGAAAATCTATATTTTGATATATTATTTAATATAGCATTGATAACAGAACCATTTTAAAATGGGTTACAAGGCTCCTGGTTGTAACGCTGACATATGCAGTAACATAGTACATAATTTCCAGTTGTATTATTTTCTCAAAACTATAATTAATTTACTTGGTAATTTACTGTTAATATCTGGTTACTTTCTGTGGTAACACATTCTATCTACACTTCTGTTAAAATGTTATAAGCACTTAATCTTCTGTTGTATGAATACTTCATAAAGATGTTATAGGCGCAGTATTGGTCATACCAAAGTGGATACTGATACTTAATATTTTCAAAATCATTGAATGCTTCAATTTTCAAATCACAATTATAATCAGACAAAAACAGGATGGTGGTGTAAAAATATCAATCAAATGTTTAAATTGTTTCCCACTGTTGGCTTTGATTCAAATCTTTTGGCTTTAACTCATCAAGTCCTCGTGTTTCAAGGGACTTGTTTCCTGAGTTTGTAAGCAAAAAAGACAAAAGATTTTCGATTAAAAAAATATCAATTCAACCAGAGTAGTACTAAAAATATATTGCTACTATACTTATCATTACTGTCCATATTAATATCGACCGGCCCACTGTTGTTTACATTCAAGAGCTCTCGCTTCTGGTTAGCTGTTAACATATCCTCCTTGCAAGAAACGTAGTTCACACCGTGCATGTGTAGAAATGCTTAAAATGTTTTCAACTCTCATGGTTTTGTTGTTTGGCTTCGGGGTTGCTAGGCAACGGCTTTGAGCTAGCACACAACTTGCACACAAAGCAACACTGGATTTGACTATGACGTGTGCATTTTCCGCGCATGCGTACCAGCTCGCGTTGCGCCGGCGGACGGAGAGGGCGGGGGTCTTAAACAGTGCCATTGTTGTGTGTGGATACGGATATGGTTAGGTGTGATTTATCCTGGATAACCTTATCCGATTGGGATGATTATTGCCGAGATATATTGGTTCGTCAGAAAAGAGTAGAGGACGTCCATCAACAGTGATGTTAAGCTCACATTGTGCCTCCCTGTTGTAAAGGTGGAAGACTGCCGTCACCGTTTTGGTTACACTGAGCTTCAACTTCCATTTCTGGAGATAAGTGGATAAGGTCGCCATGTCCTGGCTAAGAGACCCCTCTAACTTCTGCCAGTTTTTTGCACGATGCATAATTGCCAAGTTGTCTGCATATGCAAACTTTTTGGCAGTTGTTACTGGCAGATAATATTTGTAGATGTTAAACAAGAGGGGAGCCAGGACTGATCCCTAAGGACGCCATTTCTCAGACGTCGCAACCTGTATTTTGGGTGAAACTGCGGTTTTGGACGAGTTCCATGATCAAAGAGACCATGTGCCTGTCCGGCAGTAGGCGCAAAAGCTTGCAGGTAAGGCCACGGTGCCAAACGGTATCGTAGGCTGCTGTAAGATCAACAAACACACCACCTGCTTTATTCTTGGCCGAGAAGCTGGTCAGGAGAGTAACTTGATCCACTGTTTGATCTTCCGCGCCGAAATCGAGCTTGCTCTTGAGGGAGCAGTGGATCGATAATAGCTTCGACACTAGCGTAGATCAGTCTCTCCAGGATTTTGAAAGGGATACACAAAAAAGAGATAGGTCTATAACTCTTTGGATCCTCTAGTGGCTTCATCAGTTTTGGGATGGCGACCACTAAGGCTCAGATTTTTGGAAGCTTGAGTGTGCGCATGCAGGAAGATAGGAACTTGTTTAGCCAGGACATTAGATTATCAGCTCTGGGCAGATTGAATCAGGCCCCGGAGCTTCTCCAGACTTAAGCAACTGGAGGGCACTGGCAAACTCCTCTGAAGGAGGACTTGCACTCCCCAATTTTATACGATACTATTGGCCGGCTAATGTGAAGAAACTCCTATACTGGATGGATGGAAGCCATACTTGCCAACCCTTCCGAATTTTCTGGGAGACTCTCGAATTTCAGTGCCTCTCCCGAAAATCTCCCGGGACAACCACTCTCCCGAAAATCTCCCGATTTCCAGCCGCACAAAAATATATTGGGGGCGTGCCTTAAAGGCACTGCCTTTAGCGTCGTCTCTCACCTGAAAAGGAGACTATTATATATGTCTCCGTTATCCATAGGTTTATCTATAACCCATAAAATAGGCAGGCACGGAGCTATTTCTCAGCGTGTGTTTACTCCAGCCGGCACGTTAATACTGTAGCGGCTGGCTACTGGGTGTTAGCCAATGACTGTGGCTGGGGGGAGGGACTTCCGGGAAAGATAGGGAAGTGACGTTGTTAATAGGAAGTGAGTGTTTTGCCGGGGAAAGGGATAGACACACATTGGAGCTGCCTTTAGCGTCCTCTCTCACCTGAAAAGGAGACTCTTATATACAGTATGTCTCCGTTATCCATAGGTTTATCTATTACCCATAACACGGTGGCCGAATGGATATAGTCACTCATGAACGGTCAAAGAAGCACAAGGCGGCGACAACGCAGTATTGTGGGCCACCTTGAAAGCAACATTCCGTTCTCATTTGCGGATGTTTTCAACAAATCCGTGAAGGATATATTCCCGGATTCAGAGATCACTCGCCAGCACTCAAATGGCAGAACAAAAGCTACTCAAATAGTGAAAGGTAGGTGGTTTTTTTTTTGTTTTTTTAAAGTAAGCAGCAAGTACAGTACAGTTAGTAGAACAACTGTGTTTTCATTACTGTGCTATATATATATATATATATATATATATATATATATATATATATATATATATATATATATATATAGAAGAAATACTTTAATTTCAGTGAATTCTAGCTATAAATATACTACTCCCCCTTAACCCCGTCCCCTGGACCTTCCCCCCGACCCCGCCCACCCCCCATTCCCCCGAATTCGGAGGTTTCAAGGTTGGCAAGTATGATGGAAGCTCTCAGCCCCTTTCGGCCGGGGTATACCTTGAAACGGCAATCCCACCCTTCTCACTACGTTCTTGTTTATGCTCGTCACTCCATTTTCCATTTAAACTTGAAAGCGCAAACACCATTGTATCGATCTCCATGAAAATATGGAACCAGTTAAGAAAACACTTGAGTTTGCAGGGTCCGTCTACATTGACCCCGCTACTTAAAAAACAATTATTTAAACCTTCCTGTACTGACCCCGCATTCATAACTTTGCACGATCATGGTATCACCACTGTGAAAGACCTCTATGCAGAACACGACCTCTATGCAGAATACGACTTGCCGAACTCCCACTTTTTTAGTTTTTTTTCAGTCGAGAGACTTTGTAAAGAAGCAGTTCCCACACTTTCCAAATCGTCCTCCGGAAACTCTGATGGATACATTGTTATCTATCATAAAAAAATGCATCTCTGTGCTATACACCTGCTTAGGTTCAGTTGCTCCAAATTCTCTATCAGTGATAAGTAAGGGTGTAACGGTACGTGTATTTGTATTGAACCGTTTCGGTACGAGGGCTTCGGCTCGGAACGGAGGTGCACCGAACAAGTTTCCACATGGACATATTAAATAGCGCACTGCACATTGTGTAAACAATGCACACCGAGGCACAACACACGACATGCTAGCAACGACCGGGCTACTACAACATGCAAAACCAGAGCTGGAAGACCCTCCTGCCTTGTTAAGATCTCCCGTTTGGGAACATTTCAGCTTCGCTGTGCGATACAACAACAGAGGACGAGTGGACAAAACGAAAGCGGTGTGCCGACATTGTTCAGCAGCGGTAGGGTATGCTTCTGCCAACACGTCAAACATGCGAACCCATTTGAAGCGTCGCCATCCCCAAGGGAACATCGCTTCAACGAAGACAAAGACGAACAAACACAGCTCCCACCGCATTCAAGCAGCCTCTCCTCGGCGAGTCAGGCAGGGCTAAAGCACCAACAGATGCCGTTGGTGTTTTTATAGCAGCAGATTTAAGACCATATTGCATTAAAAAATAGATTTTGACCCACTTCTACGGTGGAAGAACAATGAGCCCATATATCCTCTTACTGCCAAGTTAGCCAGGCACTACCTCGCCATACCTGCTACCTCCGTGCCCAGTGAAAGGGTATTTTCCACAGCTGGAGACATTGTAACTGCAAGCAGGTCTGCTCTTTCTGCAGACAATGTGGATAAACTGATTTTTCTGGCAAAAAAACATGAAAATTGAGTGAACGTCACCAGGGTTAAAGGCTGGGGGGGGGGGAGAAAAGTTAATCTGAGGCTGAGTTGACTTGAAACTGTTTAATGTTGCATTTTTTGTATGTAGAAGAACATTTTTGTCATTTTATTTAATCTGAGCAACAACTTGAAGCAGTTTAATGTTGCACTTTATATGTGGAAATGTTGCACTTTATATGTAGAAAGGTTTTGTTAATAAACCAATTCTGAGCCTTATCTTTTTAGTTTTTATTTGATATATGTTGACTGCATTAACCCTGGCAATCGACCCTGTGTGTATATGTATGTTATTGTTATGCTTAGCATTCATGACTGCCTGCTGTTGCACTGATCAGCCTAGTGGTGGTTCACATCCATCACACACAGAGCTATTTTAAAGCAATGTTAAAAGGATAAAGCCATTGTTTACAAATTTTGGTAAATAAATAACCAGAAAATGTAGATTTTGTTGTTTTCTTACTGTACCGAAAATGAACCGAACCGTGACCTCTAAACCGAGGTACGTACCGAACCGAAATTTTTGTGTACCGTTACACTCTTAGTGATAAGAGTCTCGTGGGAGAGCAATCTTAATACCAACATATCCGATCAACACTGGAACTCTGCCCTGAATCTGGTCCACTCCTCCACGATATGTGCCCGTCATAGCCTTATCCAATGTAAAGTAATCCACAAAATTCACTACACTAATTAAAAATTATCCAAAATCTACGCCACTGTCAGCAATACCTGCAATAGATGCAAACACTCAGCGTTTGATTATGTCCATATGTTCTGGTCCTGTCCTAAACTATGTTCCTTTTGGGAGAATTTTTTTTGACACAATCGGAAAGGCATACGGTCAAAACATTCCCCCTAATCCATTATCAGCCATTTTTGGAACATGCCCTGATAACACGTGCCCTGTACCACTAAAACGCACTGTTGCTTTTATGACCTTGCTGGCCAGATGATTGATCTTGTTTAATTGGAAGCTGGCTCGCCCCCATCACATGGCCGTTGGATTAAAGAGGTTCTTTTACTTAGGTTTTCGCTAAAAGGCTCTGCTGAAGCATTTCAAAGCTCATGGAGTACCTTCTTTCTGTATGTCAGCTCTCTCGACTTATCCCCCGAAGCAGATGAGGAATAATCTCCCCTTCCCTTCCTTTTAATTTTAATATTTTTAATTTTATTTTTTTTCAGCCTCTGTCTGTCGATCTCTGGTTTTGTATGAGTGTGCGTGTCAATGTGTATGTTTTTGTTGTCTTATTTGTTGTAGGTTTGTGTCATATGTCCCTTGTTGGTGTGATCTGAGTGGGGTGTGTGTTCAAGGGAAGGGGTGTGAAGAATTTACTGACTTCAGAATAGTACCGTTTCGACTTGCAATACTTTCTGTCTATTTGAAATTGTCAATAAAAAAAAAAAAAGAGTTGCGGGAAGAAAAAAAATAAAATAGAGAAGTATACCTTAAGGCAGTGGTTCTCAAATGGGGGTACTTGAAGGTATGCCAAGGGGTACGTGAGATTTTTTTTAAATATTCTAAAAATAGCAACAATTCAAAAATCCTTTATTAATATATTTATTGAATAATACTTCAACAAAATATGAATGTAAGTTCATAAACTCAGTGAAGCACAAGCTCAGGTTTCTCACTAAAATGTCTGTCAAAAAGAACTGTGAAAACAATGCAACAATGCAATATTCAGTGTTGACACCTAGATTTTTTGTGGACATGTTCCATAAATATTGATGTTAAAGATTTCTTTTTTTGTGAAGAAATGTTTAGAATTAAGTTCATGAATCCAGATGGATCTCTATTACAATCCCCAAAGAGGGCACTTTAAGTTGATGATTACTTCTATGTGTAGAAATCTTTATTTA
Organism: Nerophis lumbriciformis; assembly: GCF_033978685.3. Taxonomy (NCBI): domain Eukaryota; kingdom Metazoa; phylum Chordata; class Actinopteri; order Syngnathiformes; family Syngnathidae; genus Nerophis; species Nerophis lumbriciformis. Next base: position 23,497,897 of record NC_084563.2, on the reverse strand, counting down.
TAATTGAATCACTTGTTTATTTTTCAACAAGTTTTTAGTTATTTTTATATCTTTTTTTCCCAAATAGTTCAAGAAAGACCACTACAAATGAGCAATATTTTGCACTGTTATACAATTTAATAAATCAGAAACTGATGACATAGTGCTGTATTTTACTTCTTTATCTCTTTTTTTCAACCAAAAATGCTTTGCTCTGATTAGGGGGTACTTGAATTAAAAACATGTTCACAGGGGGTACATCACTGAAAAAAGGTTGAGAACTACTGGCTTAAGGTATCATGTATTGAGAAATAGCTGAAGCGTTGATACTCATAATCAGGGGTCCCCAAACTACGGCCCGCGGGCCGGATCCGGCTCCCCAGCATCCAAAATCCGGCCCACGGGAAGTCCCAAGTTAAAAAAAAAAGTGTTTTTTTATTTATTTTTTAATCTTTCCTTTCTAATCCATTTTCTACCGCTTGTTACACTCGGTGTCTCCTAGCCGCTCAGGCAAATCATATTGTCTAAAAATGAATTTTCCCATCGATAACGTGACAATGTTAAATGTCAAAACGGATTAAAAAGACAATGTATATATATATATATATATATATATATATATATATATATATATATACATATATATATATATATATATACACATATATATATATATATATATATATATATATATATATATATATATATATACATACATACATACATACATACATATACATATATATACAGCCCGGCCCCTGGCCAACATTTTTTAACCCAATGCGGCCCACGAGTCAAAAAGTTTGGGGACCCCTGCTCATAATGAACAAAAACAGAAATATTTGTCCTTGATAACATTGATTTAATATTTTTATTAGACTATTTATTTAATTACAAACCACATAATGGTGTTGTGTTCCTTTATAGCTTTTAATGTCATTTATTAATATATAAACTTGGATAAAATATTAGTAGGTCGTTGACAGCAGGGTTTCTTAACCTTTTTGACCCCAGAGCCCGACTTTTTCACTACAGAGGGAATCGGGACCTACTCAAATATTAACACTGAATTAGTAATCTTACTCGAACCTATTTAGAGTTCAACGGGATAAACCTTGTCAAATGGTATAAAAGCATGTGTTTATCACAAGATTATTATCTTAGGTCAGGCTGATTACAAAATAAATACTAATCAAATTTACTGCAAAAGAAGAGACTCATAAAAAAATGATGAAAAATAAATGTACAATGCTAATATAAATAAATTCTAACAACATTTTAATAATAATATCAATAATGTTGTAATATTGTCAATAAAATTAAAGTTCAAATGAAATACAGCTTCACCACTCTAGTCATGATTTTACCGCGTAAGAGATTTCTCTATGAAATTAGCTCCAGATTTCTTCTGTTTGTTGGAGGTATTACTGCCACAAGTGGTGCAAAAGTGTATTACAACTGAGTACCACAGCTGAGAAACAAATATGTTTGGGCGGCCCTCCTGGTTTACAGCAGTGGTGCCCAACCACCGGTCCGGGGACTGGTACCGGTCTGTGACACATTTGCTACTGGGCCGCAGAGAAACATTAAATAATTCATGAACGACTGCATTTTCTCCGGCTTAACTTTCGCCTGACGCACCAGACACACCAATAAGCTTGTTTATAGATGTACAATAAAACTATTAGGAAGTTGCCATTTGTTATAACTTTGTGACATAATACAACGCATATTAATGAACACATTAAATATACATGTGACAGATTTCCATCTGCAATCTGTTGTATTTTTCATGCACTTATTTTTGCTGTATTTATCTGGCACAAATGGAAAGCCGGTCCCTAAAAATAATGCCTGCATTAAACCGATCCGTGGAGCAAAAAAGGTTGGGGACCCTTGGTTTACAGTGTCTGTGTTATGCTATCGGTATATTGTGATAATCCATGTTAATGACACACTGGAGCGTCCTTGCCGGCAGCTAATGACCTTCCACAGTGCAAAGCCACTTCAAAGTTAGTCCTCGTCTCCATGGTGACAAATACACTAAGTTTCTTACAAGAATGATTATTACTGGAGGACGAGGAATAATTAAACATGCTACACTACACCCCATAGGGGGTTATGCTAACCGCAAGCGAGAGCTCTTGAATGTAAACAAAGGTTGGCAGATCGATACAAATGTTGACATTAGCGATACCAAGTATAATCTACATGCACATGGGTTTCAGCTTCATTTGACATGGACTTGTCCTGAATTTTTGACTTTTTCATAATGTTTCCATTCCCCTTTACCACGATGTTTACAAACGCTGTCCTCCGCGAAGGCTTGAGTTGTGACGTTGGTGAACATTTTTTATACGTTTCTTACACAAATAACTCTGCTTTGCTGTGGGTTTTCGTAATATCCGAAGCTAGCTCAACTCTGTTGTAAACATACGCAGCACTGCTCCATAAATTCTGACCAGCTACCGGTAATTACTTTATGCCTTTATTTCAAATACAAATATTTTCAAGACCTTTCAAGGACATATTTATTTTCATGACATTTTGATAGGAATTAGGACATTATCCATCCATCCATCCATTTTAGATTTAAGACTTTAAGTCTATGAGCATGATCTGATGAAGCCTACTTGGATGAGAGGCCAAATGTCTTCTTAGACAAACTAACAGTCCAGTTGTGATCGATTGAATGCCTTGAAAATAAAATGATATCTGGATATACTGCTTACTTGGACTTTGATGAAGCTGTGAGGACTTAGGTTTGTCTTTATGGTCTTCGGTCTTGACAGAGACAACGGTCAGTGGAAACTGAGTGAGATCAGTCTCCTCCTGCCCGGGAAGACCCTCTCTCTCCTCAGTGATCCACAGTTCCTCCTCTTCCTCTATAAGCTGGTGGTACTCTGGAAAGTGAATAAAAAAAGGGGTTTGGAAATTTGACGCGGGCGATTTGTAAAGCCTTTATGAGTACGAGCCAGCATTGATCGAGGCATTCTTAACTATACACTAACTGGTGTAAAGTGAGTAACCATTTTTTCTTGTATACATGTCGGCCTATTACACCTAAACCTTATCTCTAACTTTAACCTAGTAATGGCAGTAGTCCTAACCATAACTTAAATATCAAGGAAATAAAAACAAGTATCATTCTAAAACTACATAAAAACATTCATACTGTTTTTTTCATCATACAAAATGAACTCTTCCCAACACATGTTTTACTGTAAACAATTACGTTTTACAACACAGCTCCCACATTCACTTGGAGACGATTTACAACAGTGGTCCCCAACGTTTTTGTAGCTGCGGACTGGTCAACGCTTGAAAATTTGTCCCACGGACCGGGTGGCAGGGGGATATTTTTTTTTTTTTTTTTTTTGTCATAAAGAAATACAATCATGTGTGCTTACGGAGTATCCCTGCAGACTGTATTGACCTATATTGATATATAATGTAGGAACCAGAAATATTAATAACAGAAAGAAACAACCCTTTTGTGCGAATGAGTGTGAATGCGTGTAAATGGGGGAGGGAGTTTTTTGGGGTTGGTGCACTAATTGTAAGTGCATCTTGTGTTTTTTATGTTGATTTAATAAAAAATTACTTGTTTTTAATTTCTTGTGCGGCCCAGTACCAATCGATCCACGGCCCGGTGGTTGGGGACCAATGATCTACAACACGCTGAAGTTAAGTCAGTCACCTTCATGTTCTTTTAATAAATCCAGTGCTGACTCCTTTCCTTATTGACATATTATTGATAATACATGTTTACTTTCAGTTATTGATGCATGTAGGTCAGAATCAGGAAGTCAAATTAGCCACGAAACTATTAACTATATCAGGGGTCACCAACCTTTTTGAAACCAAGAGCTACTTCTTGGGTACTGATTAATGCAAAGGGCTACCAGTTTGATACACACTTACATAAATTGACAGAAATAGCCAATTTGCTCAATTTACCTTTAACTCTATGTTATTATTAATAATTAATGATATTTATCTTTGTGGAAACACTGATCATCTTAATGATTTCTCACAATAAATATATATAGAAACAGATAAATATCAATATGCAACACTTTATTTTTATATTTTCTCTAAGTGCACATTTTTCAAATTGAACATTTTCAAATGATCACTTCTAAGACAGTCTTGTGAAATCACAATATCCCATTTTAACTAGCTAGCCACTAGTATTTTTTAACAAATCATGAATTACTTTGCACCATGTTTGTACAAATAATAACTTATGTAAAATACAAAAGTCAACTCTCAAATTTTTAAATAAATCATGTCACAATTTAACTGGACACCAAATCTGTTATCTGTTTCTTTGTCAGTTAGTGAAGATAAAGTCTTTAAAATATTTTCTTGGATTTTCAAATTCTATTTGAGTTTTGTCTTAGAATTAAAAATGTCGAGCAAAGCGAGACCAGCTTTCTAGTAAATAAATACAATTTTAAAAATAGAGGCAGCTCACTGGTAAGTGCTGCTATTTGAGCTATTTTTAGAACAGGCTACTCATCTAGTCCTTACGGGCTACCTGGTGCCCGTGGGCACCGCGTTGGTGACCCCTGAACTATATTGACTACAATGTGAAATATATTTGCTGACTGTATGAGTTTTGTGTAAACAATGTTTACACACGTTGTTACAAAGTGAGAGGAACATCAAACTGTCATATTGCGTGACTGAAACTGTCTATTTGAGAATGATGTAATAATCCAAATTAACAAGTAAAGATGAGAGAGTAAGGGTAAACAAACCTGTTCTGTGCTTAGCGATGTGTTGAGAACCAGTTCTGTGTTCTTACGCCGTGCGTGGATGTAAAAATATATGTCGTCGCTTTGTTAGCAGCTAACGAGCTAAGCTAACTAGCTAACAAGTTAGCATAGCTAGCAAGCACGAGAAGCGTCAAAGTGCGTTCAGTGTAATGTACCCTGATACAAACAATTAATAATGTTTACTCTATTAAACAAAATATATGTGTGCATGTACAGACTAATTAAATTTACAGTAAATATAATGGCCAGCTGTCACGTTTAGCCCTTCTTCGTCAAACGCCATTTTGCTTTTTCCTCGTTCTTCTTCTTTCAACTCCAAGCAGACTAGTATAACATTTTAGGCGTATTGCTGCCCTCTCCAGGTACTTATCGGGATTTCCTCGTTCTGTCCTATGGCTCACACTATCTTCTACAGTACAGTATGAACCTTTCAAGTCATGGCTGCAAATTGACCTTAATAAGAAGAAATAGAGCTGGTTGCTTGTAAAGGTGGGTTGCAATCACGTGACCTAGAGGCACATCCGGGCACTTCTGGGTTTCAGACGATGGTCTACCCATCGTTAGGCTACTGTTTATTTACTTCAATCCGTGCAGATTTGGGCTTATTTTGAAATGTTTAGAGGCAAATATAAAAGCGATCATGATTTTTTTTATATTGAGAAGGGGTAGATTTTTACACTCTTAAGAAAAAAATATATAAAAAAAGGTTTAAACCATTTATTCACTTCACTTGGTATTTACAGAAAAAAAGATTGGAGGCAAATCATGTATTTACATAGGAGGGGTCCACAAATGAAGCATTAATCCGTGAAAGAAAAAGTTGGACTTATTCGTCGGTAAGTAACGTATTTGATTGACATAACGAGTGCTGTGCTGCTGTGATCGTTTGATTGAGACTTTTATTAGTAGATTGCACAGTACAGTACATATTCCATACAATAGACCACTAAATGGTAACACCCCAATAAGTTTTTCAACTTGTTTAAGTCGGGGTCCACGTTAATCAATTCATGGTATAAATATATACTATCAGTCATCACACAAGTTAATCATCATCAGAGTATATACATTGAATTATTTACATTATTTACAAACCGGGCGGTGGGATGTGGAGGGGGTTGGGGCGGGGGGATTAGGTTTGGTTGATATCAGCAGTCATCAACAATATCATCATCAGAGAAATGGACATTGAAACAGTGTAGGTCTGACCTCGTAGGATATGTACAGCGAGCAGTGAACATAGCGAGTTCAGAAAGCATAAGAACAAGTATATACATGTGATTATTTACATTTGATTAATTACAATCCGGGGAGGTGGGATGTGGTGGGGGAGGGTGTTAGTCTAGGGTTGTAGTTGCCTGGAGGTGATGCTCATTAGAAAAAATATACTTTTGTTTGAAGTTGATTTCCTGCTGCGAATATCCATAATTCATGTCTGCAGTTGTTTTTATGGTAAGAATTTCTTATTTTGTCTCATTATTTAGCTATAGATGTCCCTAATGTTCAGCCATGTTTGCTAGCGATATCAAGATTCAGTATCTGCTGTTGAGCCCACAATAGATTTTTTCATCCAGTTTATTAATACTATTAAGGATATTTACTTGATGCTAGCAAATATCACCAAAGATGCTATAATAAAGCACTTGCCGTCCTTGCACAACATCAACTAAGCTTTTAGTTTCTGTTTTGAAAATCAACAACAAAAAATCGGTGGATTGGACCAACTATCACAATATTTATTACGAGGACTTGTAGTTTTTGTTTATTTGCACAACCATGTCTCCGTAGGATATCTGGTGACTGCGTGGGTTTTGTGTAAACATGTTGATACACATTAGTACAGAGTGAGGGGAACATCAACCTCTCATGAATATTGTGTCCGAAACGGTCCAGTTTACATGAACAATATCAAAACAAAGCAGTGTCTTATAAGACAATCCATCTTCCTATAGGTTGTATTCTGTCACGTGACTTTTGAAGGGAAGTAAACAAAGTGGTGGGCCCCTAAACCAATATCGCTACTGTGCAGCAAACAAAGTCCAAACTATCTGATTACGCAAGGGGTCTCGATCTAACTACTAAAAGATGATATGAGCAAAAAAATTAAACTATGCAATGCAATCTACCCCAATACGTTATCAAAAAACAAAGATGCGTCGAGTGATCCCAAGGATTATCTGTATGTCGCATTCCCAGACATGTCGAACTCCAGTGCTCCCGACATCATTCTACCTGACAAAACAGATCAACACTTGTAAAGCATGGAGGTCTACAACTTGTTTGTGTGTGGCTGGGTCAAGCAAATTGGTATAGACTTAGACAAATGTATTGATCCACAAGGGAAATTGTTCCACACAGTAGCTCAGTTACAAAGTATGGTAAGGATGGAAGGGATAATGCACACAAGGGCACAAAAAGAGGGTGAAAACAAAAGTTAAAAGTAGACTAAAATGTACCATAGTAGCAATATAAAATCTAACATACATAATATTTAAATATTATATATACAGTATATAATATATACTGATATTATATTTTTACATAACATAAACAATATATAACAAATCCCAATGACCATGTACAATATTACAGTATATGTAACAGCTGCAACAACAAAAAAGGGCAGCATGAAATAGAGAGGAGATCCAGCAGAAAATATACATTATAAACAAAGAGAGGTAGCTAACATAGAAGCGGTCAGGTAATAGACAGATATCATCTATTGGTGTATGGCGAGTGATTATACAGCTGGATGGAGTGCAGAATGAAGGAGTTCTTGAATGGAACACTGTGGGAACGAAGCTGAAGGAGCCTGTTGGAGTATGAGCTCCGCTGTCCCTCAATTGTCTGGTGGAGTGGGTGGGCAGGATTGTCCATGATGGCGAGCAGTTTGTCCAGTGTCCTCCTGTCCCTCACTGACACAAACACCTCCAACTACGTACCAATAGTTTGGCCGGGTTTCCGGGTCAGTTTGTCAATCCGGTTTAAGTCCCTTTTGCTGGTGCTGCTCCCCCAACACACCACTGCAAAGTACAGGGCACTGGCCACAACAGACTGAAAAAAAGATCTCCAACAGCCTGCTGCACACATTAAAGGACCTAAGCTTCCTTATGAAAAAGAGTCTCCTCATGCCCTTCTTGTATACAGCTTTGCTGTTGTCCTTCCAGTCCAGTCTGCTGTTCAAGTGGACTCCCAGGTACTTGTACTGCCCCACTACTGCCACCTCTTGGCCCTGGATGTTGATGTGCTCCACAGGGGTCATTTTCTTCTTAAAGTCGATGACCAGCTCCTTGGTCTTGTCCACATTAAGGAGCAGATGGTTCGCCTGAGACCACTCCACAAAGTCAGCGATCAGTGTCCTGTACTCCAATTCCTGTCCCTCTCCGATACACCCGACCACAGCAAAGATTCAGAGTATTTCCGCAGGTGGCAGGACCTGGAACTATACTGGAAGTCTGATGTGTACAGGGTGAACAGGAAAGGAGACAGGACAGTCCCCTGTGGCGCACCTATACCAGTGACCACCGTATCCGACAGGGAGCTCCCCAGTCGCACAAACAGGAGCCTATCAGACAAGTACTCAGTGATCCAGGAGACAATGGATGAACTGACACCCATCCGGAGCAACTTGTCACTCATCAGAATTGGCTGAATGGTGACAGTGAGCACGATGCAGCAGGGAGATAACCGCATCATCCACTCCTACATGGGGCTGATACGCAAACTGTACAGGGTCCAGGGAAGGAGCCACCAGGGGTCTCAGCTGAGCCAGCACAAGTCTATTGAAGACCTTCATGACGTGAGACGTCAGGGCAACCGGTCTGAAGTCTTTCAAGCCCGATGGAATGGGCTTCCTGGGCACCAACACTATGCAGGATGTTTTCCATAGCGCTAGTATCCTTTCTAACTTCAGACTCAGGTTGAAGATGAAGTGCAGGATCTCAGTCAGCTGAGCAGCACAAGTCTTCAGGACCCAGGGGTTGACTCGGTCAGGGCCTGCTGACTTGGCTGGGTTGACTCTCTCCAGCTATCGTCTCACATGGCCAGGTGTCAGACACACCGGGCTGGCTTTCTCAGTGGGGGGATGAGAAACAGCAGTGGCAGGCAACAGTGAAGTAGTTTGTGGGTAGGTGGTCTGGGGGAGGTGAGAGGACAGGAGTAGTGGGGGGAGGGCCAGCAAGGGGTGCTTTGCTAAATCTATTGAAAAACAAATTTAGCTCGTTGGCTCTATCGGATCGGCCGCCGATATTTGCCACAAAAAATGTGTATCGGCAAGGCATGGGAAAATGCCGATCCAGATCCAGTTTTAAAAAAACTCCGGTCCGTGTTTTCCAACGCACCCATTTAAATAATACATTCCACTTTTCTGCTGCTCCCTAATTTCCGTTCCGCATTTTCCAGCAAACCTTCAACACATCCACAGGTCTGAGGATTCTCACGCAGTTGCTTTTAGCTGCTGGCATTAAACGACAGGCTCTTCTCACTCTTTCCTGTGTCTCCCTCTCACAGACAGCAAGCGCACCTTCTTACACACGTCACATACTGTCACGTCATACGTCACATACGTATACATCCTCTCCCAGCAGAGAGGTAGCAGCATGGCTAACGTTAGCTGTGATGCTAGCGCAGCCGTGTGACCAACGCTCCCCCTAAGGTGCGCACCTGCGCAATTACGCACTGCTCAAGCGTCCTCTGCGCACGGCAAATCTATGCCACGCACAAAATCAAATAAAAAAATAAGCGCATAACAATTTTCGACACACGGACACGACAGAGAAAACAGTTTTCGTCATCATTGTTCAAATATTGTAACGTCTGTTGAGACGCTTATCTCCATTCGGTGCCACACGCCCACACCATCAAAATGCTGAGGCAAACATTTCCACATCAACACCGCATGAAAAAATTAGTGATTTTTTTAGTTGTAATTTCCTTCTCTGCATGAAAGTTTAAAAGTAGCATATATTAATGCAGTATGAAGAAGAATGTTTTAATGTAGACATGCAAGCCTTGAAAGAAAATTTTGAAAATCAAGACTACATTTCCTGCAAATGGGTGCATTTCTACCCTATATTTTAACTTTAGATTTATTCTCATATCAAACTCTTTTGGCTGTCTTTTTGACACTTACATCCGGCGCCCCCCTCCACACCCTGGATTATAAATAATGTAAATAATTCAATGTGATTATCTTGTGTGATGACTGTATTATGATGATAGTATATATCTGATACTATATATCTGTATCATGAATCAATTTAAGTGGACCCCGACTTAAACAAGTTGAACAACTTATTGGGGTGTTACCATTTAGTGGTCAATTGTACGGAATATGTACTTCACTGTGCGACCTACTAATAAAAGTCTCAATCAATCAATCAATCAAAACACATAGAATCATCATACTGCTGTGATTATATGCATCAAGTGTTCACTCAAGGCTAAGGCAAAATATCGAGATATATATCGTGTATCGCAATATGGCCTTAAAATATAGCAATATTAAAAAAAGGCCATATCACCCAGCCCTAGTTTCAATGATGCCATTTCTGTTTGTTATGTATAATTTTGTCTATTTTGTGTTTATCCTTGAATAAACAGGTCAGTTTCTTGTTACCAACCATTGTGTATTATTCAAACTCTTCTAATTCAGCTGGCTAGTTGTTATCAAGAGTACTAAAACCCTTTTCAACATGATTCTGACAACTAAGTAGGCTAAATAACTTTAAACTTTAATACATGTTCGGATAGGCCAGTATCGGTCAGTATCGGTATCGGTCAGTATCGGTATCGGATCGGAAGTGCAAAAACAATATCGGTATCGGATCGGAAGTGCAAAAACCTGGATCGGGACATCCCTAATCTAAACCCCCATCCAGTAGTTTGGCTTTGTTATTGAAGCCTGTTATGGTTTTCATGCCCTTCCACACATCCCGAATGTTAATCCGCTGGAGTTTGGCCTTTAGCTTCCTTGTGTCGGCATCTTTTCCTTCTCGCAGGTGAACTTTAAGCTGCCACTGTATCTTCCTCAACTTGTCCCGATCACCAGATCTGAAGGCGAGCTTCTTTTTATTCAGCAGCACCTTTAGCTGGCTGGTGGGTAACAGTGGACAGTTTTTGAAGGGGTGATGGAGTCCTCACAGAAATTGATGTCGTCTGTGATGCTGTCAATGTCTGTCCCGTGAAGCTTACAGAGTACGTCCCAGTCTGTGGTCTCAAAACAGTCCTGCTGGATGAGACATGCTTCCTGGTTCTGCCTCCGCACTGATTTTGTTGAAACAGGCTGCCTGCTCACAGCAGGAACACATTGAGGTGTTAAAAGCACCAGATTGTGATCAGACCGTCCCAGGGCAGGCAGGGCAGTGGCACTGTATGCATCTTTTATAGTCCCGTGTTGCACAGTGCACGTATTGGTGGAAGGTGGTTACAATTGGGTACAAAGAAGCATGATCAAGATTTTCCTGGATAAATTGTGCATCATTTTTGCTCGGGTAAGGTGGCATTTCATGATTTAACTTTGCATGTACAGCCTTGTTTGTTTGCACGCGCCATTTACAAGTATGCATGTTTTCCCCCCATCTTTATCAAAACTGTCGATGTCAATATTGTGTATGTGCTGAAAGTATACTTCCCAACCCTCCCGATTTTCCCGGGAGACTCACAAATTTTAGTGCCCCTCCCGGGGCAACCATTCTCCCGAATTTCTCCCAATTTCCAACTGGACAATATTATCGGGGGCATGCCTTTAAGGCACTGCCCTTAGCGTCCTCTACAACCTGTCGTCACGTCTGCTTTTCCTCCATACAAACAGCGTGCCTGCCCAGTCACGCAATATATGCGGCTTTAACACACACACTTAAATGAATGCAAAGCATACTTGATCAACAGCCATACAGGTCACAACTTTAACACTGTTACAAATATGCGCCACACTGTGAACCCACACCAAACAAGAATGACAAACACATTTCGGGGGAACATCCGCACCGTAACACAACATAAATACAACAGAACAAATACCCAGAATCCCTTGCAGCACTAACTCTTCCGAGACGCTACAATATACACCCCCCTACCACCAACCCCTCCCCGCCCCCATCTCCCGAATTCGGAGGTCTCAAGGTTGGTAAGTATGGCTGAAAGCTTCATTTAGGATTGTTACCTTTGGTAAAAGCTTAACTCTTTTAGATTTTGCTCACATTTGCTTTCTTTTATTTAGCCTCGCCAAGGTGGTGGTTTACGAAACACTTGTAGCAAAAAAGCATTTAAAGAACTCCAAAACAAGATACAATACAAAGAATATCAAGATAATACTTAACTGGGAAATACTAAACTTTAAAAGTGTATTAAACAAACCTTAAACAAAGTGATCACTGCAAACTTGTACGTTCTTTGACTTTGCCCTCTTGGTCTGAGAGCGTGCCACATTTCTCGTCGTCTTTCGTAAAATCTGGCACTCAGAATCAGAATCAGCTTTATTGTCATTACGCAAGGTAACGAGATTGAGGCCATTCTATACAGTGCGATGTGTGCATGCTAGAAAAACAAACATTAGCCCTTCTTGATTACCTGTCCAGGAACTCTGAAGAAACCTTTACCCTTTTCGCGATTTGAACGGTTCCAACAGCATAAAAAAGCGCAAGCATAGGGCACAATATATGTATTCAAGAATAGTGTTAATAATGAAATATAAAGTTAGTGAACGTGTGAGGGAGTAAGCCGTAAACAAACCTGCTCTGTGTAACACAACTTGATGTTTCTTGAAAACAGCGTCCAGCAGTTGATGTCGTCGCTCGTTCTTCTTTTTTGTTGAAGAAATGTCCTCTTCGTACGTTCTTTCGCACAGTTTGACACAATCGCAACACTTCACACTTGATCTCTCCTTAGCGACGTGTTAGCAGCTAACATGCTAAGCTAATTAAGTAACAAGCTAAGCTAGCACGAAAAGCGTCCAAGTGCACTTTGACCAATGTATCGGACACAAACAAATATTAACGACGTTTTCTTTATCAAACAACATATATGTGTACAATACATGTACGCACTGATTAAGAAGACACAACTATTATAGACACACGAACGTCTTCTTCATGAAACGCCATCTTGTTTTTTGGCCTCTTACACGATTGGTCCACGCATGCGTGAAGTTACGTCACTTTACGGCAGTTATCTGTTATCAGTTATTAACACTGATCATTTAAAAGTCTACTTTTTGTTAGGCCGCAGATATACATTTAATTTACAGTGTTTTGGCCAGACAAGCTTCTCGTCAGTGACACTTTCAACATGTAAATGTATGATTGTTCATCCCTGTCCATGTTGTCAAAGACTACTATTCTAAAGAAAGGAATACAGTTATGATAAATACTGGATGTACAAGTTTTGTAACATTTCATAGTTTCTCAGTTACGTAGCTTTTTCATTTAACTTACTGCATGTACAGTATTTATTGTTCATGTTTCACGGTGGCTGAGGGGTTAGTGCGTCTGCCTCACATACGAAGGTCCTGAGTAGTCCTAAATTCAATCCCGGGCTCGGGATCTTACTGTGTGGAGTTTGTATGTTCTCCCCGTGACTGCGTGGGTTCCCTCCAGGTACTCCGGCTTCCTCCCACCGCCAAAAACATGCACCTGGGGATAGGTTGATTGGCAACACTAAATTGGCCCTAGTGTGTGAATGTGAGTGTGCATCTGTGTTGGCCCTGCGATGAGGTGGCGACTTGTCCAGGGTGTACCCCGCCTTCCGCCCGAATGCAGCTGAGATAGGCTCCAGCACCCCCCGTGACCCCAAAAGGGACAAGCGGTAGGAAATGGATGGATGGATGGATGTTAAAAAAAACAAAACGTGTTGGCTCTGCGCGTTTGGAGTCAGTGGCGCCCCCGTGCGTCAATCATTGCAATGACAGACGAGTGGAAGTTCCCCTTATTCATGTTTATATTCTTGTTCCTTTATGTAAGCTATTTTTTTTAATACAAAACAATAACACAATCAAATATCACATAACATGACTAGCAGAAGCTCCGTCGTAAACAATTTCAAGTCAGAAAGTGCCAGAAAGCTATTTTTCCCTTGTAGCTTAGTTTACTAAATTTTCCAAGTAGCTTGCCCATCACTGTAAGTACTGAACAAAACAACTGAAAGTTCAGTCCAACACAACTGGGAGAAGAGACAATCAAAAAGCAAATGGGTGATTATTCTTTTTCCAATATCCAACATTCATCATCTCGCCACAGGGTGTCAGTAAGAGTCCACATCAAATGCGCAGAACACCCAAACATGAATCAGAATCACCTTTATTTGCCAAGCATGTTATTAACACACAAGGAATTTGACTAACTTAATCTACTGACTGGCTCATTAACATGAACGATGCACAACTAATGTTGCTCTTCTCTCTGCTCTGACTGCAGGTGGGACTTCTGTACTGTCAACTTGACCTCCTGTAAACTGCAGTGTGATACCTTCTTTCGTGTCTCCAAAACACCCACCGTGTCCAGTTTCCAAAAACAATTTGAAATGTGGACTCGTCAGACCTCAGAACACTTTTCCACTTTGCAACAGTCCAGACGAGATTGGGCCCATTTCACCCGTTTCTGGGTGTTGTTGATAAATGACTTTCGCTTTGCACAGTAGAGTTTTAACTTGCACTTACAGATGTAGCGACAAACTGTAGTTACTGACAGTGGTTTTCTGAAGTGTTCCTGAGCCCATGTGGTGATATCCTTTACACACTGATGTCGCTTTTTGATGCAGTACCGCCTCAGGGATCGAAAGGTCTGTAATATCATCGCTTACGTACAGTGATTTCTCTGAACCTTCTGATGATATTACAGACCGTAGATGGTGAAATCCCTAAATTCCTTGCAATGGCTCGTTGTGAAATGTTGTTCTTAAACTGTTCGACAATTTGCTCACGCATTTGTTCACAAAGTAGTGACCCTCGCCCCATCCTTGTTTGTGAATGACTGAGCATTTCATGGAAGTTGATTCGCAAATCATTGTATTCTGTTTTTATTTACCATTTACACAACGTGCCAACTTCACTAGTTTTGGGTTTTGTAGCTCTGATCTTAATTTACACAGAGAGAACTTGACCATAAAACGATGGCTGGACTTCAATAATCTGTCACTAAACTTCAATAAAACTAAATATATCAGAATTTATCATAGATCAAAAACTGAGTTGGGAACTACATTAAGATCATACAAAGAACAACATAAAAAATGACTGCAATATTAAATACAACAAAATTTGTACTCAATAAATATTGACTACATTTATTGTACCCAACTTTTGTTGAAGCATACATTACGTATTGTACAAAGGACTGGGGACATACATATAAAACAATCACGAAACAATATTCATATCACAAAAGAGAGTAATCAAGAGAATTACTAGAATGGATTATTGAGACCCAACAAATGATTAAGAAAAGTGCACATTTCAAAAGTAAACGATCTTGTATAAAACACAACTGCTCAAATAATGTATTAGGTAAATAAGATGCTTCCAGAACTGGTCCAGAAGACGATTCAGATGTGAACCATTAAATATTAACTAAGAAATGTTTGTTCACTCAAAAGCAAAGGTATGAAAAAAATATAAAATATGTGTATCATATAAATGAGTTCATCTATGGAATCCTTTGCAATTAGAAATGAAAATATGTGGCAATTTCGAAAGCTTAAATAAAAGCACTCGTACGGATAAACACAAAAGTTAATTATACATCTCTATATACACATAAAATGTTTTTTTTATTTTATGTAACATTTTCAATCAAATTGTTCTGTACATTTTTAAATAAAATGACAAAATGTCATATATTAATGACTGAAATAAAGGCACATCCTAAAATATCGCACCCATAGATTCTCAAACTGTGGTACGTGTACAACTTAGTGGTATGCCTAATAATCCCTTCATCATTATTTTCCTGTATTCATACACTGTTAATGTTCAAACTGTGTGTAATGTTACAGTGGTCAAAAATATTAAATATAATTGTTAAATAAAACGTCTGCCTTGTATGGAAGGAATACTTAAGCCTACTATGCTGCTTTAATTTAATATTGGTCATTATGGTGGTACTTGGAGAGCCAAGTGTTTTCTGAGGTGGTACTTGGTGAAAAATGTTTGGAAAAACCTCTGATCTAATCTATAAGAGGTAAAAGTATATGAACAAGATTGTGTTACACAAACAATGATGTCTTACATGTTATATGTGCTGATGTTGGAGCGTCAGCGTTAACAAAAAGTTGACAGTTTATTGAAAATCCTGGAGCTTCATTGGCTGCTGCTGTTCTCACCAGCACACTTGTGTTTCCTACACTGGTACTTATAAGCGAAACTTTCATTACACACACTGCAACTAAACACTTTCTCACCAGTGTGTATTCTCATGTGTTTTACAAGTGTTGATCGGTCAGCAAAGCTTTTGTTGCAGATTGAACAGGAATCCGTTTTTTCACTATTGTGTTTTCTCATGTGCACTTTCAAATGTTGACTTTGTACTAAGCCTTGACCGCAGATTTGACAGGTAAAAGGTTTTTCTCCAGTGTGTATTCTCATGTGTACTTTCAATTGTTGACTTTGCGAAAAAGCTTTACCGCAGATTAAGCAGTTAAACGGTTTTTCTCCAGTGTGTATTCTCATGTGTACTTGCAAACTTGGACTTTTTATAAAGCTTTTACCACAGATCGAACAAGAGAAAGGTTTTTCTCCAGTGTGTTTTCTCATGTGTAGTTTTAAATAATGTCTTTGCACAAAACCTTTGCCACAGATTGAACAAGTATAAGGTTTTTCTCCAGTGTGTGTTCGCATGTGCACTTTCAATTGTTGTCTTTGTACAAAACCTTTACCGCAGATTGCACAGGTAAACGGCTTTTCACCAGTGTGTATTCTCATGTGGTCTTTCAACACATGTTTTACAGCAAAACCTTTACCGCAGAATGAACAGGAAAAAGGTTTTTCTCCAGTGTGTATTCTTGTGTGTACTTTTAGATCACTACGGTATTTAAAGGTTTTGCCACAGAAAGAGCATTTTAAGTGTGTGTTGTCAGTGTGGCATGTCTTATCAGCATCAGAGTCTTCATCATCAATGTCGTCACTATCTGATAGTGGAGCGAAGATCTTGTCGACTTGTGATCCTCCACAGTGGTCTCCATCAGCTTCTGTTGTCATGTGTTGAGTTGAGCTGCTGCTTGGAGGCTCCACCTCTCTCTTCTCCTCGCTTTCACCTTTAATCTTATTCAATTCAATCTTACCAATCACTGGGACCTCCTCCAACACTTCAAGCCGCTCTCCCACCAGACTGATGCAGTGTTCCTCCTCTTCATCTTTTATGTGAGGGGGCTGTGGCGCTTCTTCCGCCTCTTTAATGTAGGGGGTTTGTGGCTCCTCCTGCTCCATTCTAAAGCTCAACTCGTGCCGCTCAGGGAGAGGATGTTCTTCACAGACGCCTGCAGGACACAAGAAGACAAACACATGCTTTAGAAATGTTCAAATTTGTTCAGCCACATGAGGCATTCAGTATATTTACATACATGTACCAAAGAAAACCAAGGTATTGTATGAACTGGCCTAAACTCTCAGTGGGGGGAAAACACTGCTCTTTACAACATTATTTACAGGGAAAGAACAAGTCAGGGCGGGGGGACTTTTTACTCGTTATGGGAAAATCTATATTTTGATATAATATTTAATAAAGCATTCATAACAGAAACATTTTAAAAATTGGTTACAAAGGCTCCTAATTTTAACGCTGACATATGCAGTAACATATTACATCATTTCCAGTGGTATTATTTTCTCAAAACTATAATTAATCTACTTGCTAATTTACTGTTAATATCTGGTTACTTTCTGTGGTAACACGTTCTATCTACACTTCTGTTAAAATGTTATAAGCACTTATTCTTCTGTTGTATGTAGGGCTGGGCGATATATCGAATATACTCGATATATCGCAGGTTTGTCATGTGCGATGTAGAAAATGACTATTTCGTGAGTATTCAAGTATACATTCTCACGCAGTTGCTTTTAGCTGCGGGCATTACACTACATGCTTTTCTCACTCTTTCTTGTCTTTCCTTCTCACAGAGACATAAAACAAGCGCACCTTGTTACATATGTCACATACTGTCGCGCGTGCAACGTCATACGCCCTCGCCGAGCAGAGAGGTAGCGGCATGGATAAAGTTAGCTGTGGTGCTAGTGGAGCGGTGCGAGTGGTAATACGAGAAAAAGAATGATGCGAATCTGGTAACAAATGGAGGAAGAATAATTAATTCCCGGGCAGCACGGTGGAACAGGGGTTAGTGCATGTGCCCCACAATACGAAGGTCTTGAGTAGTCTTGAGTTTAATCCCAGGCTCGGGATCTTTCTGTGTGGCGTTTGCATGTTCTCCCCGTGACTGCGTGGGTTCCCTCCGGGTACTCCGGCTTCCTCCCACCTCCAAAGACATGCACCTGGGGATAGGTTGATTGGCAACACTAAATTGGCCCTAGTGTGTGAATGTGAGTGTGAATGTTGTCTGCCTATCTGTGTTGGCCCTGTGATGAGGTGGCGACTTGTCCAGGGTGTACCGCGCTTACCGCCCGAATGCAGCTGAGATAGGCTCCAGCACCCCCCGCAAACCCAAAAGGGACAAGCGGTAGAAAATGGATGGAATTAATTCCCAAGAAAAACAGCACAGGGTTCATCGTGTGGCAGTGGTTTGGCTTCAAGCGGGAAGATTTTGAACAGACAACCGTAATATGTCAAGTATGCGGCAAAAGTGTGGCTAGAAAAAGTAGCAGCACTACTAATTTGTAGCATCATTAGAAAAGTCACCCGCTACAGAATAAGGAGTGCTTGAAACTCTGCATGTCAACATCTCCGGCCGGTGCCACACTAACAAAATGCCAAAGCAACCAGCACTGACCCATATGAGCCTGGCTTCTTCCATGTCCACATCAACAAAGTATGAAGAACATAGTCAAAAACAGAAAGAGATAACGTCCGCAGGAACCTACCACATAGCGAAGGACATACACTATTTGATTTCCTATTATGCAGTTAATTTTTATTTTACAGTTTTTTAAAAAATATATTGTGTGACATCATGCACAAAAGTGCACTATATTTGTTTAAAAATATTGTAGTGGCATTCTGTACAAAAAGTCCACTTTAATATAGTGTTGTTTTGATAAGTCATCTTAGTGACATCATGCACAAAAGTGCACTCATAGCTTGTTTTAAAATGTCTGACAATCTTGCACTTTCTGTTTTGAAAGCCTCTCAATTATAAACAAAGCAAAACTATACCTCAATGAAAATGCACTCCGTACTCTATACTTCACCTTGGTATTCCCATTCCTTACATACTGTGTTGAAGTATGGGGGAATACTTACCACAACACAATTCATCTTCTGATCATATTACAAAAAAGAGCAGTGCGGATCATTCACAACGTTGGTTATTTAGAACATACACATAATCTGTTTATGCAATTAAAGTTGCTCAAATTTGATGACCTTGTTAAATATAATACATTAATAATCTTATATAAAGCATTTAACAAATTATTGCCGCATAATCTACAACTGTTTTTATAAGACGAGTGCAGGCTCATAACTTGAGAGGCTTTGGATATTTCTTATTGCCGAGAGCTCAAACCACTCGTAAACATTTGTGTGTCTGTATGTGGAGTAAAACTATGGAACAAACTGGACTTACAACACAAGCAATGCCAAATTATTAATCGATTTAAACTAATATACAAACACGGGGTCTGGTTCAAATATAGAGATGAGGGTCTTTAATTTGACCTGCTGCTATACTCTGTCTAAAAGTGTTAACATGTGCTCAATGTTTCCTTACCATTTTTGCTATGCTGTCTATTACCATTGTTGCTATATTTATTATTCCTACATTGTTGATACAAATTATTGTTACAGTGTAATAATTATTGTTACCTGTGGTATTGCCACTATGATACAACATCTGTATTATAATCCTTGAACAAAGTAAGAGTGAAACTCATGTGAATAATCACTGAATGGAGAATTGGGAGTGGGATTAAATAAATTATCTTCTTCCCACTCCTTTTCAGGCAAAACTGGACAATCATGCACATACCTTTTGCACTATATTAATTTATATTATTATGTGTTGTCAACTTTGTACTTTTTTATGTCATTGCCTGAAATAAATAAATAAATGAATGAAATTACATGAATGTTTGTGCCACTGCTTAATAACTGTTTAATAAATACAGTTTTGGTCAATTGACTTAGTTGTGATTTCCCTCTCTGCATGAAAGTTTAAGATTAGCATATATTAATGCATTATACATCATACTGGTGTGATTATATGTATCAAGTGTTAATTCGAGGCTAAGGCAAAATATCCAGATATATATCGTGCATCGTGACATGGCCTAAAAATATCGAGATATTAATAAAAGGCCATATCGTCCAGTCCTAGTTGTATGGATATGTTATAAAGTAGTTACAGGCGCAGCATTGGTCATACCAAAGTGGATACCGATACTTCATACTTTCAAAATCATTGAATGTTTCAATTTTCTAATCACAACTATAATCTAACCAAAACAGGATGGTGGTGTAAAAATATCAATTAAATATGTAAACTATTTCCCACTATTGGCTTTGATTTAAATTCTTTCATTTTAGCTCTTCAAGTCCTCATGTGTCCGGGTCATACTTGCCAACCCTCCCGGATTTTCCGGGAGACTCCCGAAATTCAGCGCCTCTCCCGAAAACCTCCCGGAACAAATTTTCTC
This sequence comes from Nerophis lumbriciformis, assembly GCF_033978685.3. NCBI lineage: Eukaryota > Metazoa > Chordata > Actinopteri > Syngnathiformes > Syngnathidae > Nerophis > Nerophis lumbriciformis. The sequence goes on along the minus strand of NC_084563.2, from coordinate 23,477,341 downwards.
CCGAAAATCTCCCGAAATTCAGACACACAATATAAACAACGTACCTGCCCAATCATGTTATAACTGTAGAATGATCAAGGGCGAGTTCTTGGTTTCTTATGTGGGTTTCTTGTTAGGCAGTTTCATTAACGTCCTCCCAGAGCGGCAACAACACACAACAACAGCAGTCACGTTTTGTCTACCGTAAAGCAGTTCGTCTGCCGTAAACAGCAATGTTGTGACACTCTTAAACAGGACAATACTGCCATCTAGTGCATTTGATGAAAGCACTTTTTGCGTGCCACACAGCATTGCATCATCAGTGAGGGTGTTCAGCATGGTTAGAAAAATAGTGACAAATAGAACAAGGATGGACAATTCAACCCTTAACTCAACAATGAGTAGATGAGTGTTATGTGTGTGTATATGTGGAAATAAATGAACACTGAAATTCAAGTATTTCTTTTATATATATATATATATATATATATATATAAATACATATATATGAAATACTTGACTTGGTGAATCCTAGCTGTAAATATACTCCTCCCCTCTTAACCACGCCCCCGCCCCGGCCCCCACCCTCCACCTCCCGAAATCGGAGTTCTCAAGGTTGGCAAGTATGGTCCGGGTACTTGTTTCCTGAGTTTGTAAACAAAAATGACAAAAGATTTTGATAACGAAAAAAATACCAACTTAACCACAGTAGTACTAACAATATATTGCTACCATACTTATCATTACTGTCCATATTCATATCGATCCGCCCATCTTTGTTTACATTCAAGAGCTCTAGTTTCTGGTTAGCTGTTAGCATATCCTCCGTGCAAGAAACATAGTTAATTTGTCGCTATGGAGGCGAGGATGGCTGACTTAGAAGTGGCTTTGCACTTCGTAGGGACGTTAGCTCGCTAGCTTGAATACAAGTGCGTTGAGAACGCGTTTGTTTGCTTGTCGCCGTCAAATTTGCGGGCATAGCTAGAACGTTTCATCAAAAAATGTTATCACGGAAGCATTAAAAGCTTTATCGTCGGACACATTTATATCGTCTACATTGCACAGCCCTACCGTTTACAGCAGCGTTGTTCAACTGGCGGTCCGGCGGCCAAATTGTACCATGAAATGATCTCATTGCAAAGAAACAAGCCTAGGTCTCCCACTTTTTCAGCATTTCAGTAAGTTGTATTTTTCATGCACTTATTTTTGCTGTATTTATCTGGCACAAGTCAATCTGAAAATAATGCCTGCATTAAACCGGTCCGTGGTGCAAAAAAGGTTGGGGGACCCCTGGTTTACAGTGTCTGTGTTATGCTATCGGTATATTGTGATAATCCATGTTGATGACACACTGGAGCGTCCTCGCCGGCAGCTAATGTCCTGCCACAGTGCAAAGCCCCTTTTAAGTCAGTCCATGGTGACAAATACAATAAGTTTCTTACGAGAATCATTATTACAAGATGGCGCCAGCGTGTATCGGCCGGAGTCTGCCTGCTCTGCTTGAACTATAGTTTATTGCTGCTTTGCTTTGTATTTTGTGCCAAAATATTAGACTTCGACTTCCTTTTATTGTCATTCATTTTTTAACTTTACAGTACAGATAAGAACGACATTTCGTTGCATTAGCTCGTTGTAGTGCAGGATAAAAAAGCAATACGGTGCAGATATAAATAAATAGATTACTGTACAGATAAATATATTGCACTTTTGCATATGCATCCAGGTTTATGGATGTTATATTGTCTTTATATTCCAGCGAGTTAATCTGTTTTTAGGGGGGAATTGCGGGAATATTTTGATGCGTTCAAGAGTCTTATGGCCTGAGGGAAGAAGCTGTTACAGAACCTGAAGGTTCTGCTACGGAGGCTGCGGAACCACTTTCTAGAGTCCAGCAGTGAAAACAGTCCTTGGTGGAGGTGGGAGGAGTCTCTACAGATTTTCTGAGCCCTGGTCAGGCAGCGGCTTTTTGCGATTTCCCGGATAGGAGGAAGAGGAGTCCTGATGATCTTTTCCGCCGTCCTCACCACTCTATGCAGAGACTTCCAGTCTGAGGCACTGCATGCTCCAGTCCAGACAGAGATACAGTTGGTTTGCAATGGCTTAATAGTGTTTGACCGCCAGGCACTTATCGACCGTATCAGATGTGCCAGAATCAACACTTTGGGGATCAGGCATCTAAAGTGCCTTCCTACCGAACCTCGGGAAGCTGCCTACCTGCTACGCTCACCTGTCCTGCGGAAGAAGCGAGCCAAAAAGCGGGGGAGATGCAGAGGTCTTCTGGCGAAAATCAAGGCGTACTGGAGGTCTCATGCTGGGACTGATCCTGTCCTCTCCACCCGGATCCACACGGATTACGGTGGTGGATCCAGTCCGTGAACCCTGCGCGTCTGGCCAACTGCCTCCGTCATCTTGCTGCACGGACGCCTTCCCCGACATCGCGGTGTGGACCACGGATGCCTCCGGACGCTGTGCCGCAACTCTCCTTTGGCTAGCGAGGCAACAACTCTACGCCTGTGCCTGTAAAACGCTAGGTCGATAGCTAACAAAACACATCTCCCGAGCGACCTATTCGTGTCCCGCGAGTTGGATTTTATGTGCCTCACGGAAACTTGGCAACGGGAGAACGAGTACTTTTTTCTGTGTTTGGGACCCCTCGGCTTACTCGCCGAGGCGGCGGCTTGGTCTTTGTTTACCGGGACTCTTTCTGCTGCAGACTGATGGACACGAACCCGTACAAGTCATTTGAGCTTCAGACGTGCAAGGTTGGAAACAAACACTCTTTTTACTGTGTTTTAATCTACCGACCGCCTGGTCCTGCTCGTTTAATTTTAGACAAATTTACGGATTTTATGTCATCTATTGTTAAGCTGGAAAGTGTATTAATTATTGGTGATTTCAATCTCCATGTTGACAACTCCTCTTGTCCCTTGGTAGCCGAGCTGGTATCTCTGATGGACTCATTCCACTTTTTACAGCATGTGTCGGGTCCTACTCACACAAAAGGTCATACTTTTGATTTGGTCTTTAAATTGGAGTAAAAATTGACCAATTAAGTATTGAAGACTTTCAAATTCAAGTCCCATCTTAAAACTAATTTGTATACACTAGCCTTTGAGTAGACCCCCTTTTAGACCAGTTGATCTGTTGCATCTTTTCTGCTCTGCCCCCCTCTCCTGTGTGGAGAGGTTATTCGGTGACCACAGATGAGTCGCTAGCTGTTCAAAGTCGGGACCCGGGGTGGACCACTCATCTGTGCATCAGTTGGGGACCTCTCTGCACTGCTGACTTGTCTCCACGGGGGGGGTCCCCACATCTACGGTCCCCTCCAAGGTTTCTCATTATATCCCATTGGGTTGAGTTTTTCTTGCCCTGATGTGGGATCTGAGCCGAGGATGTCGTTGTGGCTTGTGCAGTCCTTTTAGACACTTGTGATTTAGGGCTACATACATAAACTGTGATTGATTGATTGAAATAAGCGACCACTATTGCATTGTTTCTAATCTGTCGTTCTCACTGACTCAAAGTGAGGAAACAGACACGCATTCTAAATGACTCTGCAATCAGCGGGTTTTCTGTTCTTTTTGACCCAACAACTTTTGCTAGCTGTGATGATGTTGATACATTTACGACTAACTTCTATCATCATGGTTTGACTGTTTGGAACACAGCAGCGCCAGCTAAAAACACTCTTGGCTTTTATAAAAAACATTGTCCATGGATGAACGAAGCCATTTCCAGCTTTGGGAGAAGCTGTCGGAAAGAGGAACGTTTGTGGAAAGCCACAAAATTAGAGGTTCAGAGACTGCATTTTAACGAAATGATAATGGAGCTAAATGAAATGATGAAACGTGCTCGCTCGGCTTTCTTTTCAAATCTTGTTTTGCATAATAAGAAAAACCCTAAATATTGAAAATATTGTGGCACTGCCATCTCTTCAGGTGCCTGTTTACACACAGGATGACTGTAATAGATTTTTGGAACATTTTTTGTGAAAGTGCAAGACATAATAGCCAATATATGCCCTCCCTTGGAAAATGTGTACACTACTCCAGCCCCTGTGTGCTCACCATGGGTTTCCCTTTACTCCCGTCAGCCTACAGGATGTTCAGGTTTTAGTGGGCAAGATGAAACGCACATCGAGCCCTGTGGACATTGTTCCTACTCCACTGTTCTTAAATGTTTTTGATATTGGTCCTTGGGTGGTGAAATTGATAAACCTTTCACTTCAGTCTGGCTCGATCCCCAGCTTTTTTAAACATGCTGTGGTGAATCCAATTTTTTTTTAAACTAATCTTGATCCGGGGGAGCCTATAAATTACCGGCCCATATCAAAACTTCCCTATATGGCAAAAATTATTGAAAAAGTGGTAGCTAAGCAGCTAACCTCATTTTTGGAACTGCATGATTTTTATGATAAATACCAATCTGGCTTGAGGTTATTTCACTCGACCAAAAACTGCTCTTTTCAAAGTTTCCAGTGACGTGATAATAACCGCCGACTCTGGTTTTGGTTTTACTCCATTTGACACCTGCCTTTGATACTGTGGATAACACAGTATATTGATAGATCGCCTCAAATCTGAGATGGGGTTTTCTGGTGCTGTTCTCCAGTGGTTTATGTCTTATATCAGTGTTTTACAACCTTTTTTGAGCCAAGGCACATTTTTTTCATTGAAAAAATACGTAGGCACACCACCAGCAGAAACGTTGAAAAATAAAACTCCACCAGGTTGTCTTTTTCATTTTAGTTCGTTGTGGTTTTCCTGTGTGTAGTGCTTTAGTTCCTGTCTTGCCCTGTTATTTTGGTGTCTCTTCCTGTTTTGTTGATGTTTTCCTGTAGCAGCTTCACACCTTCCTTTGAGTGCTATTGTCTGACCTTGGCAAACAAGACATTTCAGTTGTGCAGACAAAATCATTCTTTGTGGGGACATTGTTGATTGTCATTAAGTTATTGACAGTGATTTTAAATTGGACCGTCAGATTGGCACAGTGGTGAAAGGCAGCTTTTTTTTATTTACGTCAGCTGGCCAAGGTTAAAAACCTTCTTTCGAGGCAACAGTTTGAGACAGTAATCCATACCTTTATCACATCTCAGCTGGATTACTGTAACTCCTTGTATTTTGGAATTAATCAATCCTCTCTCTCACGTCAGCAGCTGGTCCAAAATGCAGCTGTCCGACTTTTAACTAACACAAGAAAAAGAGAGCACATTACTCCAGTTTTAGCCTCCCTCCACTGGCTGCCTGTGTCTTTTAGAGTCCATTTTAAAATTATTTTACTCGTTTCTAAATCCTTACGTGGTCTTGCCCCAATTTACGTCTCTGAGCTGCTCCACCTTTATGCCCCCACCCGGTCCCTCAGGTCAGCTGATCAGCTGCTCCTGGAGGTATGCAAGCTTAGAGGGGACAGAGCCTTCTCTGTTGCGGGTCCCAAACTCTGGAACGATCTCCCTCTCCATGTGAGACAGGCCCCTTCTTTGGCTACTTTTAAGACCCTTCTTAAAACCCATTTTTATTCACTGGCTTTTAACCCAGCAGGAGACTTTAAACTGTTCTTAACTTTTTTAACTGTTTTTATCGAACAAATTGTTCTTAAGATAATTTGTATTTGTATTTTACATCTGTTTTAAATGTTATTTTTTAGTCTGTCCTTTACCTGCATTTCTTTGTGGTGTACAACCCTTTGTTCTCCAACTGTGGTTGTTTTTAAAGGGCTTTATAAATTAAGTTGTTATGGTATGGTATGGTACACTGATAGATCACCTCAAATCTGAGATGGGGTTTTCTGGTTCTGTTCTCCAGTGGTTTACTTCTTATATCAGTGTTTTTCAACCTTTTTTGAGCCAGGGCACATTTTTTTCATTGAATAAATACAGAGGCACACCACCAGCAGAAACGTTAAAAAAATGAAACTCTACCAGGTTGTCTTTTTTTTTTTTTAAGTTCGTTGTGGTTTTCCTGTGTGTAGTGCTTTAGTTCCTGTCTTGCCCTGTTATTTTGGTGTCTCTTCCTGTTTTGTTGATGTTTTCCTGTAGCAGCTTCACGCCTTCCTTTGAGTGCTATTGTCTGACCTTGGCAAACAAGACTATTTCAGTGTGGACAATATCTTTCTTTGTGGGGACATTGTTGATTGTCATTAAGTTAAAGTTAAAGTACCAATGATTGTCACACACACACTAGGTGTGGTGAAATGTGTCCTCTGCATTTAACCCCTCCCCTTGTTCACCCCCTAGGAGGTGAGAGGAGCAGTGGGCAGCAGGGGTGGCCGCGCCCGAGAATCATTTTGGGTGATTTTGGTTTTGGTGACTTACAGTGTGTGTCCGTACATGACATGTACGGACACACACTGTAAGTCCTTGCTGTCGTCCAGCATTCTGTTTTTGTTTACTTTGTAGCCAGTTCAGTTTTACTTTTGTTTTGCATAGCCATCCCTATGCTTCTGTGCCGTTTCCTAGCGGGACTTGCCCTTTGTTAATTTTTGGTATAAGCGTAACATACCTTTTTACCTGCACGCTGTCTCCCGCTGTGCTCTGCATATTGGGATCACAACAAACCATCCTTGACGCGTTCCGACTTCTACAAAGCAATGAACTACCTGCTGCCACCTACTGATGTGGAGTATTACATGGTTACCCTGCCAAGCTCTATACAGCACAGACACTAGACAACGGCACATTATTTGCAGATTATAATTATTGATTTGCAAATACTATTTTTTGGACCAATTAGGTGAAGTTGCATAATTTTCCACGGCACACCAGAGAATAAAACAAAACCGGGGCACAGTGGTTGAAAAACACGGTCTTATATACATGGAATAACTTTTAATGTTGCTTTTAATGATGTAATGTCCAATTTGTCCAACCTGTCATGTGGTGTAGCTGTTCTGGGGCCTGTTTTATTTGTGTGGTATGTGATGCCGCTTGGGAGGTTGATCAGTGGTTTTAAAAATGTTTCTTTTCATTTCTATGCAGATGATATTCAACTGTTATGCTCCTTCAATGATTCAGTTTATCTTTTTATCTGAGTTCTTGGAGTGCGTATCCTGTATTAAAAACTGGTTGTCCTCAAATTTCCTCCAGATAAATTATAACAAACGGAAACTCTGATAATTGCTCCGGATAAAAAGATCCCCCTGATCAAGAACTCCCTTGGTGCTCTGGGTGCATCTTTTAAAAGCAGCCTCAGAAACCTTGGTGTTGTGTTTGATCAGTCAATGTCTTTGGAGGGTCACTGCCGTCAACTGACCAAAAACTGTTTTTATCACCTCAGAAATATTTATTAAGTGAGAAATGTGTTGTCAAAATTGGATCTCGAAATGATCATTCTCTGTTCTCTCTTTTCAACAAGTCAACGCTAAAGAGACTTCAGACTGTACAAAATGCGGCTGCCAGACTTTTGTCCGGTGCACCCAGAACAGCCCATTTCACCACCATTTTATCCAGTCTTCATTGGCTTCCAGTTAAATTCCGCATTGACTTTAAGATTTTAGGCCTGACATTCCGTGCATTGCATGGTAGGGCCCCTCAGTACATTACAGACTCTTCAGGCCAGGGTCTCCTAAAGATCCCAACAACTTGTTTTAAACCTGTGGAGACCTGGCATTCCAGGATATAACTCCCAGACTCTGGAACAACTTGCACCAGACCCTCTGTGATCTTGACTGTGTTGAAACTTTTAAGAAACATTTGAAAACTTCTCTTTTTAGTAAAGCTTTTAGTTAATGCACCTTTTAACTATCAATTGTAATCCACTTTGTGTCCTTTTTATGATGTTGCCCCTGTTGTTTTAATTGAATTGTTGTTTTACTTCACCTATGTTTTGTACAACGCTTTGTGATTTTATCTGTGAAAAGTGCTTTATAAATAAAATGTACTTAATTACTTACTGGAGGACGAGGAATAATTAAACATTCCACACTACACCCCATAGGAGGATAAGCTAACCCCAAGCTAGAGCTCTTGAATGTAAACAAAGGTTGGCAGATCGATACAAATGTTGACATTAGCGATACCAAGTATAATCTACATGCACAGGTGTTTCAGCATCATTTGACACGAACTTGTCCAGAATTTTTGACTTTTTCATAATTTTTCCATTCCCTTTTACCACAATGTTTACAAACTGTCCTCCACGATGGCTTGAGTTGTGACATTGGTGAAAAAATGTTTTACGTTTCTGTTCACTGTCATCAATCACACATTAAGTTATTTGTTCTACAGCCAAAAATGGTTGAACGTGCACTTACCATCTGACACAAATAACTTTGCTGTGGGCTTCCGTAATACCTTCCGCTAGCTCAACTCTGCTGTAAACATACACAGCACCGCACACTCGTCGTCCTCCATAAATTCTGACCAGGCTGTACAGCTAATTAGTTTATGCCTTTATTTTGAAATACGAATATTTTAAAGACCTTTCAAGGACATATTTATTACCTTCTACGACATTTTGATAGGAATTCTGAGGCCTTAAATTCAAATGATTAGATTTAAGACTTTAAGTCTATGACCATGAACTGATGAAGCCTACTTGGATGAGAGGCCAAATGTCTTCTAAGACAAACTGAACAGTCCAGTTGTGATCGATTGAATGCCCTGAGAATAAAATGATATCTGGATATTCTGCTTACTTGGACTTTTGATGAAGCTGTGAGGACTCAGATTTGTCTTTATGAGACAACGGTCAGTGGAAACTTAGTGAGATCAGTCTCCTCCTGCCCGAGAAGACCCCCTCTCTCCTCAGTGATCCACAGTTCCTCCTCTTCCTATAAGGCGGTGCTCTAGAAAGTGGTACAGTGAGTAAAAAAAAACAGGTTTGGAAATTTGTAAAGCCTTTATAAGTACGAGCCAGCATTGATCGAGGCATTCTTAACTTTACACTAACTGGTGTAAAGTGAGTAACCATTTTTTCCTGTATACATGTCAGCTTATTAAATCTAAACCTTATCTCCAACCTTAACAATAACCTAGTAATGGCACTAGTCCTTAACTTAAATGTAACCTCTAAAGGCCTTAGTGGCCACATGCATGGACAGCCCCTTTTAGCTCTTATTTCCAAAATTGTGTACACTACTGAATTGGGGTCTTATGCCGACATATGGACACTTATACTGCTTTCTGGTGGTGTCAGAAGAGTATAATATACAATGGAATTTGAAAAAAAGTGTATAAATAAAAATTAGCATGTCACTACACATGAAGTACACGTTTGTTACTTATGGACTAAGTACATCATATGAAAAGATTATTTTTTAGTTTTTATTCTAATTAGGGTCCAATAAGCCCAAATAGCAAAGATAAATAAAAAAAATCATGTAAACAAACAGCTTGGGCCTTAAGAGGATAAAGGAAATAAAAACAATGCTCATTTGTAAACTACTTCAAAACATTCATACTATGTTTTTGTCATCACACAAAATACTTTTCTTTACGGCCATTATGTTTGCTGGCCCAAAAGGAACTCTTCCCAAAACATGTTTTACTGTATGGTGTTTTCCCATCAACAATTACTTTTTAGAGCACAGGCCCCACATTCACTTGGAGACGATCTACGACACGCTGAAGTTAAGTCGGTCACCTTCCATCCATCCATTTCCTACCACTTGTCCCTTTTGGGGTCGCGGGGGGTGCTGGAGCCTATCCCAGCTGCACATGGGCGGAAGGTGAGTTACACCCTGGACAGTCACCTTCATGTTCTTTTCATAAATCCAGTGCTGACTCCTTCCAAACATCCCAGAACAAGAACAAGCTAGTCAGATTACTTCTAGACCTCCACCCCAGATCACACCTCACTCCGACCCACTTCTCCAAAGTGGGCTGGCTCAGAGTGGAGGACAGAGTAAAACAACTTGCACTGAGTCTAGTCTATAAAATCCGCCACACCTCCCTGATACCGAAGTACATGTCAAACTACTTCCTTAATGACCGCCATAACCACAACACCAGGGGGGGCTCCACTAACCACGTAAAACCCAGATTCCGATCTAACAAAGGTCTTAACTCATTCTCTTTCTATGCCACATCAATACGGAATGCACTCCCACAGGTGTAAAAGAAAGGGCATCTCTATCCTCCTTCAAAACTGCACTAAAAGAACACCTCCAGGCAACTTCAACCCTTAATGACCCCCATAACCACAACACCAGGGGGAGCTCCACTAACCAAGTAAAACCCAGATTCCGATCTAACAAAGGTCTTAACTCATTCTCTTTCTATGCCACATCAATACGGAATGCACTCCCACAGGTGTAAAAGAAAGGGCATCTCTATCCTCCTTCAAAACTGCACTAAAAGAACACCTCCAGGCAACTTCAACCCTAAACTAACACCCTCCCTTCCACATCCTACCTCCCCGGATTGTAAATATTCAAATCAAATGTAGATACTTAATCTTATGCTCTCTCTCTCTCTCTCTCTCTCTCTCTCTCTCTCTCTCTCTCTCTCTCTCTCTCTCTCTCTCTCTCTCTCTCTCTCTCTCTCTCTCTCTCTCTCTCTCTCTCTCTCTCTATATATATATATATATATATATATATATATATATATATATATATATATATATCCACTACTTGCTGTACATATCCTACCAAGTCAGTCCTACACTGTTCCAATTTCCATTTCTCTGATGATGCAATTGTTGATGACTGAAGTGTTGATATCAACCAAACCTAGCCCCCCCCCTCCACATCCCACACCCCGGATTGTAAATAATGTAAATAATTCAATGTATATACTCTGATGATTATCTTGTGTGATGACTGTATTATGATGATAGTATATATCTGTATCATGAATGACCCCGACTTAAACAAGTTGAAAAACGTATTCGGGTGTTACCATTTAGTGGTCAATTGAACGGAATATGTACTGCACTGAGCAATCTACTAATACAAGTTTCAATCAATCGTTATTGACAGATAATTGATAATAAATGCATGTGAGCCAGATTCAGGAAGTCAATTTAGCCATGAAACTATTAACTATACTGATTACTATGTGAAATACATTTTCTGACTGTGTGAGTTTTGGGTAAACAATGTTGATACACATTGTTACAAAGTGAGAGGAACATCAAACTGTCATAAATAGTGTGTCTCTGAAACTGTGTATTTGAGAATAATGTAATAATCCAAATTAACAAGTAAAGATGTGAGAGTAAGAGTAAACAAACCTGTTCTGTGTCACACTAATTGATGTATCTTGAAAACAGAGTTAACTAGTTGATGTTGTCGGGCGTTGTCCTCTTTTGTTGGAGAAAGTTCCTCCTATTTTGCCGTCGTTCTTTCACAGAATCACAACACTTTACACTCACGCCTGATCTCTGCTTAGCGATGTGTTGAGAACCAGTTCCGTGGTCTTACGACGTGCATAGATGTGCAAATATGTCGTCGCTTTGTTAGCAGCTAACGAGCTAAGCTAACTATCAAACACTGCTAAGCTAACAGGTTAGCTTAAGGCTTAAGATAAGCTAGCAAGCACGAGAAGCGTCACAGTGCGCTCAGTCTAATGTACAAACAATTATTGTTTACTCTATTAAACGAAATATATATAGGTGTGAATGTACAGACTAATTACAAATACAGAAAATATAATGGCCAGTGGCTACGTCTAACCCTTCTCCGTCAAACGCCATTTTGCTTTTTCCTCTTTCTTCTTCTTCTTTCAATTTCCAGACGAGTATAACATTTCAGGCGTATTGCTGCCCTCCACAGGTACTTAATGGAATTAAGTTATTCGGCCCACACTATCTTCTACACTACAGTACACTAGGTGACAGCAGGGCCGGCCCGTGGCATAGGCCGTATAGGCAAATGCTAAGGGCGCCGTCCATCAGGGGGCGCCACGCCAGTGCCACAAATGTTGGAGAAAAAAAAAGAAGAAAAAAAAAGTTGGTACTATTATTTCTAAATACAAAAAATAATCCCACGTTAATTAAAATGCAAAGTAAAGCCTATTTAATAGAAATATTATTTGTTACAACATTACGCCCCCCCCCCCCCCCCTCTCCCCCCGCACGGTGCGCCCCCTCCCTTCCCGTATCATGACTCTTTTTGGATGTCACCACATCAAAAAATCAACACAAGATGTCAAAACGGCCAAAACTGTCAGGTGCCCAGGGAAGAAAAAAGAGAAAAGAAGAGGAGGAGAAACGAGAAAAGACAGAGGTAGCAGGTAGGTGAGCCGAACATGAAATTATTTGTCTGTTACAGAATGTGATAGTAACCCGGCTTTTTAGCATTAAGCTAATGTTACATGATTCGGCAATTGCTAATCAATAAATAGCTAGTTCTGTTTTAACGTCGGGTTAATATTGTGGAGGGGGCTAAATTGTTATGGAAAATAATAATGTAACGTTAGGTAATTACAGTACTCCCACCTTACATTTTTCAGGGACATTTGTATTAGATCTTTTAAGCAGCTGTTTTTTGTTTACATTGTTATTGCCTTCTGGTTAGCTATGTTTGTCCTGCAGGTAATAGTCACTTTTCCACCCCTTTATATATTAGGTATAGTTGTAAGTAAAAAAAAAAAGGTCAAAGACAAAGCTATTCGGTTTCTTGTGAGTATATACACTTCACTGCCGATGTGGGGGGGCGCCACCTAAAATCTTGCCTAGGGCGCCAGATTGGTTAGGGCCGGGCCTGGGTGACAGTATGAATATTTCAAGTCATGGCTGCGAATTGACCTTAATAAGAAGAAATAGAGCTGGTTGCTTGTAAAGGTGGGTTGTAATCACGTGACCTAGAGGTACATCCGGGCACTTCTGGGTTTCTAAGCCCCATTAGACTACTGTTTATTTACCTGAATCCGTGCAGATGTAGGTTTATTTTGAAATGTTTAGAGGCAAATATAAAAGCGATCATGACAACATATTTAAAATGGGATGGAGTGGATTTTTACACTATATATATTATTTTAAAGAGTTGAACCATTTATCATCACCAGGAGGTTACTGCTAGGGGTGTGGGAAAAAATCGATTCGAATTTGAATCGCGATTCTCATGTTGTGCGATTCAGTATCGATTCTCATTTTTTTTAAATTATTTTTTTTATTTTTTATTTATTTAATTATTTTTTAATTTTACTTATTTATTTATTTATTTAAAAAAAATAATTAAATCCAACAAAACAATACACAGCAATACCATAACAATGCAACCCAATTCCAAAACCAAACCCGACCCAGCAACACTCAGAACTGCAATAAACAGAGCAATTGAGAGGAAACACAAACACCACACAGAACAAACCAAAAGTAGTGAAACAAAAATGAATATTATCAACAACAGTATCAATATTAGTTACAACTTCAACATAGCAGTGATTAAAAATCCCTCATTGACATTATCAGTAGACATTTATAAAAAAAATAAAAAAAGAACAATAGTGTCACAGTGGCTTACACTTGCATCGCATCTCATAAGCTTGACAACACACTGTGTCCAATATGTTCACAAAGATAAAATAAGTCATATTTTTGGTTCATTTAATAGTTAAAACAAATTTACATTATTGCAATCAGTTGATAAAACATTGTCCTTTACAATTATAAAAACTTTTTACAAAAATCTAATACTCTGCTTGCATGTCAGCAGACTGGGGTAGATCCTGCTGAAATCCTATGTATTGAATGAATAGAGAATCCTTTTGAATCGGGAAAATATCGTTTTTGAATCGAGAATTGCGTTGAATCGAAAAAAATCGATTTAGAATCGAATCATGAACCCAAGAATCGATATTGAATCGAATCGTGGGACACCCAAAGATTCACAGCCCTAGTTACTGCTACCTCACTTCACTTGCATTTATGGTATTTAGAGAAGAACATATTTGAGGAACATCATGTATTTACATATGAGGGGTCCATAAAATAAGCATTAATCCGTGAAAGACAAAGTTGGACTTATTCGTGCATCGGTAAGTAACGTATTTGATTGACATAACGAGTGCTCTGCTGTTGGGATCGTGATAAGTTTGTTTGCAGTTGATTTCCTGCTACAAATTCTACAATTCATATCTGCAGTTGTTTTTATGGTGCCAAGTTCATATTTTGTCTCATTATTTAGCTACAGATGTCCTTGTCGTTCAGCAATGTTTGCTCGCGATATCAAGATTATGTATATGCTGTTGAGCCCACAAGAGATGTTTTCATCTAGTTTATTAATACTATCAAGAATATTTTGTTGATGCTAACACATATCACCAAAGCTATAATAAAGCACTTCGCTGTCAACTAAGCTTTTAGTTTCTGTTATGAAAATCAACAACAAAAATACAGTGGATTGGACCAACAATCACAATATTTATTTGTAATAAATATTGTGATTGTTGGTCCAATCCACTGTATTTTGTAGATGACATGACGTTAGTTTATTTGCACAACCAGGTTTTCGTAGTTATATTCAGGCATAGTAACCTCAAAAGAACAAAAAAACTAATGCAATCGATTGTCATTTATTTACGTTTGGTTCTGCTATCACTTGATTGAATCACAGAAATCAAATGTTCAAATAAACATTTTACAAAGTGATCACTGCAGACACAAGCGGTCCGATTGTATTCTACAAGATGATGAATTTTTTAATGATAATTTTAAGAGCAATTTCTTTCACCACACTTTTGTTTTTTCCTGACTTTATTACCTTTTTGAGCCACTTCTTTCAGGACTCTATGAAAGCTATTTTGTGTCTCTCTATTTGAACGACTGCAACACCCAAGAACAGAACAGCAATACAGCATTTTCTGATCAAACTCTACACTCACGCTCACTTGTTTTAAAGATAAGCTCAAGCTGCTTGACCATCGTGTGACTTAAGCCACGAAGAAGAAAAACAGATGTGACGTCATATGCAAACCTCCGATGCGGAACAAAAAGATAAAACGCAACACTTTTGTTTTGGCTCCCATTTTTCATGAGTCGAACACAAAGATTTAAAACTTTTACTATATATACAAAAAAGCAAAACATTCCTGTCAGATATTGTTCACACATCTGTCTAAATCTGTGAGAGTGAGCACTTTCTCTTTGCCAAGATCAACCAATCAATCAATCAATGTTTATTTATATAGCCCAAAATCACAAGTGTCTCAAAGGGCTGCACAAGCCACAACGACATCCTCGGTTCAGAGCCCACATAAGGGCAAGGAAAAACTTACAACCCAGTGGGATGTCAATATGAATGACTATGAGAAACCTTGAAGAGGACCGCAAGATAATACATCCCACCTCACAGGTGTGGCAAATCAAGATGTTGATTAAACAGCACGACTGGCCCCAAATGCAGAGACGACGTATATATATATATATATATATATATATATATATATATACATACACAGTACAGGCCAAAAGTTTGGACACACCTTCTCATTCAATGCGTTTTCTTTATTTTCATGACTATTTACATTGTAGATTGTCACTGAAGGCATCAAAACTATGAATGAACACATGTGGAGTTATGTACTTAACAAAAAAAGGTGAAATAACTGAAAAAAAATGTCATATTGTAGTTTCTTCAAAATAGCCACCCTTGGCTCTAATTACTTTGCACACTCTTGGCATTCTCTCGATGAGCTGAAATGGTTTTCACTTCAGGTGTGTCCAAACTTATATATATTGTAGGGCGGTATAGCTCGGTTGGTAGAGTGGCCGTGCCAGCAACTTGAGGGTTGCAGGTTCGATCCCCGCTTCCGCCATCCTAGTCACTGCCGTTGTGTCCTTGGGCAAGACACTTTACCCACCTGCTCCCAGTGCCACCCACACTGGTTTAAATGTAACTTAGATATTGGATTTCACAATGTAAAGCGCTTTGAGTCACTTGAGAAAAAGCGCTATATAAATGTAATTCACTTCACTTCATATATATATATATATATACATATATGTATATAAATATATATATATATATACATATATGTATATGAATATATATATATATATATATATATAAATATATATATATACATATATATATATACAGTACGTATATACTGTATATATATGTGTGTGTGTATGTAATGTATACATGTATATGTATATATGCATGTATATAATGTATATATGCATGTATATATGTATATATATGTATATTATATACGTGTACATATATGTATATGTTTATATACATATATAATACAAAGAGAAAAATAGAAGCAGCCAAACAGAGTATACCGAGGAGTTGAATAGGAAAAATAAAGGAAGATTGTGCCGTGGTGGACACAAACATGCACAGACGCAATAAAATAACAGAAAAAAACATTCAGAATATGAAGAAGAACACATAATTTTCTAAATATGATTTAGTATAAGAGGCAACAAACTAAAGTGAGGTACATTATTAAAATAGACGAAAAAATAATATTGGACAACATTTTGTGAATCAATAAAATAGAACTACTCCATTAGTGCAGGTGTGGGGAATGATCAAGAACATGTCAGGGATCAGAAGAGAACATAAAAATCATGTGATGAAAGATGGGACGGAGAGAGTGTGGTACAAAACAAAGAAAAAGCAGAACTCTTAGCAAAAACATTTGTTAAAGTGCACAGTGATGAACATTTGAGAAATAAAGTTAGTTTCACTTTATTTTGAACATAGTATACAATACTGTAGGAGCCAGAATCAGGGTATTCCTAAGATTTAATATGACGTCACGTCCAGCTCATTGAATACGAGTGGTGGTCAAGCCGGCAAGGAAAATGCCCTATACTTGCGTTGTTTTCGGCTGCACGAACCGTGTAAATCGCGAAAAGGATAAACGTTTCTTCAGATTTCCTCGAGAGGTAATCAAAAATGTCGGAAGAGTGTAAGATTTTATGAAAAAAAGACAACAAAAGTACCACGCACTAGGGAGCAGAGCGGAAGAATGCACTAGTTAGCAGTGACCACTCCGTTAAAGGTTTGTTTGATATGCTTTTAACGTATATTGTTTCCCATTTAAGTATTATCTTGATATTATTTGTATTTCGTAATTTTTGCTACCAGTGTTTTCAAAAACACAGACACATGTGAGCAAAACCTAAAAGAGTTAAGCTTTAACCAAAGGCAGCAATCATAAATAGATCTTTCAGCACATACACAATGTTGACCTCTATAGTTATATTTTGATACACAATCATAAATTAATCTTTCAGCACATACACAATGTTGACATCTATAGTTATATTTTGATAAACAATCATAAATGACTCTTTCAGCACATACACAATGTTGACCTCTATAGTTATATTTTGATAAACAATCATAAATGACTCTTTCAGCACGTACACAATGTTGACCTCTATAGTTATATTTTGATAAACAATCATAAATGACTCTTTCAGCACGTACACAATGTTGACATCTATAGTTACATTTTGATACACAATCATAAATTAATCTTTCAGCACATACACAATGTTGACATCTATAGTTATATTTTGATAAACAATCCTAAGTGAATCTTTCAGCACGTACACAATGTTGACATCTATAGTTATATTTTGATAAACAATCATAGATGAATCTTTCAGCACATACACAATGTTGACATCTATAGTTATATTTTGATAAACAATCATAAATGAATCTTTCAGCACATACACAACGTTGACATCTATAGTTATATTTTGATAAACATTCATAAATGAATCTTTCAGCACATACACAATGTTGACATCTATAGTTATATTTTGATAAACAATCATCAATGAAACTTTCAGCACGTACACAATGTTGACATCTATAGTTATGTTTTGATAAACAATCATAGATTAATCTTTCAGCACATACACAATGTTGACACTTCTAGTTACATTTTGATAAACAATCATAAATTAATCTTTCAGCACGTACACAATGTTGACATCTATAGTTATATTTTGATAAACAATCATAAATGAATCTTTCAGCACATACACAATGTTGACATACTGTATATAGTTATAATTTGATAAACATTCATAAATGAATCTTTCAGCACATACACAATGTAGACATCTATAGTTATATTTCAATAAACAATCATAAATGAATCTTTCAGCACATACACAATGTTGACATCTATAGTTATATTTTGATAAACAATCATAAATGAATCTTTCAGCAAGTACACAACGTTGACATCTATAGTTAAATTTTGATAAACAATCATAAATTAATCTTTCAGTACATACACAATGTTGACATCTATAGTTATATGTTGATAAACAATCATAGATTAATCTTTCAGCACATACACAATGTTGACACTTCTAGTTACATTTTGATAAACAATCATAAATGAATCTTTCAGCACGTACACAATGTTGACATCTATAGTTATATCTTAATAATCAATCTTAAATGCATCTTTCAGCACATACACAATGTTGACATCTATAGTTATATTTTGATAAACATTCATAAATGAATCTTTCAGCACGTACACAATGTTGACATCTATAGTTATGTTTTGATAAACAATCATAGATTAATCTTTCAGCACATACACAATGTTGACACTTCTAGTTACATTTTGATAAACAATCATAAATTAATCTTTCAGCATGTACACAATGTTGACATCTATAGTTATATTTTGATAAACAATCATAAATGAATCTTTCAGCACATACACAATGTTGACGTACTGTATATAGTTATAATTTGATAAACATTCATAAATGAATCTTTCAGCACATACACAATGTAGACATCTATAGTTATATTTCAATAAACACTCATAAATGAATCTTTCAGCACATACACAATGTTGACATCTATAGTTATATTTTGATAAACAATCATAAATGAATCTTTCAGCACATACACAATGTTGACATCTATAGTTATATTTTGATAAACAATCATAAATGAATCTTTCAGCACATACACAACGTTGACATCTATAGTTATATTTTGATAAACATTCATAAATGAATCTTTCAGCACATACACAATGTTGACATCTATAGTTATATTTTGATAAACAATCATCAATGAAACTTTCAGCACGTACACAATGTTGACATCTATAGTTATGTTTTGATAAAAAATCATAGATTAATCTTTCAGCACATACACAATGTTGACACTTCTAGTTACATTTTGATAAACAATCATAAATTAATCTTTCAGCACGTACACAATGTTGACATCTATAGTTATATTTTGATAAACAATCATAAATGAATCTTTCAGCACATACACAATGTTGACGTACTGTATATAGTTATAATTTGATAAACATTCATAAATGAATCTTTCAGCACATACACAATGTAGACATCTATAGTTATATTTCAATAAACAATCATAAATGAATCTTTCAGCACATACACAATGTTGACATCTATAGTTATATTTTGATAAACAATCATAAATGAATCTTTCAGCAAGTACACAACGTTGACATCTGTGACAGTTTGACCCCACACTGTCACTGTTTGACCTTTGGACTTCCTCACAAACCGTGCACATTTGTTGGGAAGCTCAACATGGACACAAACATTCAATCTTGTTAGCCAGTGAAAAGCATGTGCTCAACAAACAAATTGTTACCTGTCACTCACCATGGCTCTGAACTATTGACCAAAAGAGTCAGGGTGGGGTTGAGGGCTTTATATAGGTGACCACACCTGCATTCACTAATTAGGCCAAATTTGGGTCGAACCATGATCTTCAAATGCTGGGTGTTACAGAAGGACACTGGACATTTAAAAGTTGTGTTGTCTAAGCCTGAATATACTGTGTACGAAAATGACTGCTCTACACATGCAAAAGTACCATGTGAATACTTTTTAGACATGTGATGGTTATTTATGGTGAAATTTACAAAATAACTGTTTTCTTAATTTCCCCTGTCAAATTGGTCCCAGCTAGTGGGCGGGGCTAAGGGCTATTTAAGTTGGAAAATGCCGTTTTTCTGACAGTCTGCTGTCGGTCACTGCCAGAGGAGGTTCTCTGTCCTGAGTAGGAGTTTCGGTCTCCATGCATCAAACATCTACTAAGGTGAATATTTTGATGATGAGATTATGTTGTGTTGTAACCGGTTAAACGAGTTTTGTTGAATGCTAATTGATTTTGCTAAATCTGTTATGATTAGTTAATTCTTTACTTTGACATATTTGATTATTGACCTTTGACTATGAGTACATGTATTTTGATATAATGAATGATTTATCTTTTGATTATTTTTAATATGCTTATTTTGATGAATTATATAGGCCTATTTAACGCATGCAACTTCGAAATGTATTTAGAATATAAATGTACTATATATAATATACAATACTAATATTGCCTCTATTTATTACCATTACAGATTGTGGGTGCTTTGTTTTTTCTGTCGTTGTTCACCTCTTGACACTTTTTGGGATTTCAATAAATGTTTGTAAACTGTTACCAACTGCGTGCCTTGCCATCCTTGATTTGAAAGTCTGGTTTGCAAAGGTTACATTACCTTCACCCGAGCCTGGGTGTGACATATGGTGGCAGTGGTGGGATGGCAAGCCGCAGAGTTTACAAACATTTATCTGGCAGAGGGCAGGCCAGAACTGGTTTGAGATCCCAAGTGTCGGAGGTGGCAATGACAGAGGAGACTGATGAGATGGCTGGTCGAGGGGCCACGGCGATGAGGCTGGACCGTACGACTATGGCTGAGGAGCATGAAGTTGGATGGAACACCGAGGAGTCCGAAGAAGACGTCAAAGGTTTTGAGAACTCTGGGGCTAGGCGTAAGCAGCATAGGAAGGGGTCTAGGAAGGCTAGGTGGTCTGCTGAGCCACCAAGGACTGAAAGAGTGTTAAGTGAACCTACCCTGGTTAATATGTTCCAAGACTTTTTGATTGGACAGCAATGTAGGGAAGCTGTCCTAGTTCGTGAACTCCAGGAGTTAAAAACTGTCTGTACAAGACCTAGCCTAGATCACTCACTCACTAACCAAAATGCTAACCGTACTCCTGACGATAGTTGTGAGCAGTCGCCCAAACCCAAACCCAGAACTCGCCCACATCCAAATCTTAGTCCTCAAGCGTCGCCGTCCAGAGATTCCTCGCCACCTGACCATCATCTCCGACAAGGCCCAAAGATGCTCCCTTTCCAGCAGGGTGAGGACATCGAAAACTTTCTTGTCCGCTTCGAGCGCATCGCTCGCACCTGGGGCTGGCATCAGTCTGACTGGGCCTGCCGACTCGTTCCACTCTTGACCGGTAAAGCTCTGGATGCCTATTCTGCGATGGAGGAAGATGCTTCCAACGTCTATGCTGACCTAAAAGAAGCCCTCCTTGCTAAGTTTGATATCTCTCCTGAGACTTATAGGCTCCAGTTCCGGTCAACCTACATTCCCCCTGGTGAATCTCCCAAGGAGACTTACAACAGACTCAAAGGTCTCTACAGAAGATGGATCAAGCCGGAGCAGCGTTCCAAAGAAGACATCGCAGAGCTTTTCATCCTGGAGCAAATGATTCGCTTGCTGCCCAACGAAATGAAGACTTGGGTCAAGGAACACGAGCCAGAAGACGGACTTACTGCTGCTAAACTTGCAGGTCAGTACTTGAATGCTCGTAAAGGACTCCGAATGCCAAAGCAGCAGAACAACCGTGTAGCAGCTCAAGGTGCAGCCGACCTGTCACACCAAAGAGGTGTGCAGAAAGCAGGTGGTTACAGCACCTCAGGGGACAACAGACCGCTCCCGAGACAGAGTCCAGTGAAGGATCTCATCTGCTACCACTGCCAACAGCCGGGGCACCGAGCCCCAGTCTGCCCCTTGAAAGGTCCAAAGCTGTCCAGCTTCTGTCATGTTCCCCATCCATCTGTGTCAGCTTCAGTCATGGCACCTGCTCTTGCACCCAATCCTGAACCTGAGGCCAAACCTAACACTGAGCCTATCATGATGCCAGCTTGTGTTAATGGCCGTCCAGTGCAAGCACTGTTGGACACAGGTAGCTCCATGACACTGTTGAACCATTCTTTTGTGTCACTTGGTAATCTTGACTATCAGCATGCCACAGCCATTCAATGTGTCCATGGTGATCAAAAAAATATATCCCGTGGCTGATGTGACCATCATCATCGATGACCAGGCTTTCTTGCTCCGTGTGGGGGTTCTTGATCACATGCCCCATGACATGATCTTGGGCAGAGACTTGCCTATTCTGCATGATCTTGTTCATCAGACACACAAGCAGAAAGTGAAATCCAGTTTTATTCCAGCCATTCAAGAGGCTTATCCAGTACGCACCCGTGCCCAGACAGCCAAGCTAGGGCTGGAGCCTCTTCCTGACTTGGACCCTTCTCTATGCCAGGGTGGTCAGAAGGGCCCCCCCAAAAGTAAGAGCCAGCGCCGCCTGGAGAAAATCCAAGGTACTCCACTGTTGGGTGATGTGTCAAGCTTGAAACCTGATGAAGAGTGGCAGGTACCTGAAGACATCCGAGAGCTACAGAGAGCTGACGTCTCACTGGCTCCCCTGCTGGCTAAGATGAAAGATGCAAACATCCCCTTGCAGCCAAACCAGGGTGAAAAGTATGTCCTGGAGGATGGAGTCCTGTATGTAGCAGATCAGCCAGAGAATCGCTTGGTGGTCCCTACCTGCTGTAGGCCCCTTGTACTGCATCTTGCTCATTCCATACCTTGGGCTGGTCATCTTGGGCAAGACAAGACTCTTGCTCGAGTCAAAGCTCGCTTCTTTTGGCCTTTAATGGTCAAAGATGTTATTGAGTACTGTCAAACCTGTCTGCAGTGCCAGAAGACTTCTCCGAGACGACCTGAGAAAGTCCCACTACTCCCTCTACCTCTCATTGATGTTCCTTTCCGGAGGATCGCAATGGATATTGTTGGACCCCTGGAGAAAAGCAGTGGAGGCCATGAATACATCCTTGTCCTCTGTGACTACGCCACCAGATTTCCTGAGGCCTTCCCACTAAGGAGTATCAAGACTCCGAAAGTCATCTCTGCACTTGTACAGTTCTTCTCACGAGTAGGAATTCCAGATGAAATAATCACGGATCAAGGAACCAACTTCACTTCAAAGCTCATGAAGCAGCTTCATAAACAACTTGGAATTACTGGCATTCTCACCACCCCCTATCATCCACAAACCGACGGGTTGGTGGAACGCTTCAACCAAACCCTGAAATCCATGCTGAGGAAGTTTGTAGATGACACCGGTCGAGACTGGGAGAAGTGGCTTCCCTTCTTGCTCTTTGCCTATCGAGAGGTACCCCAAGCCTCTACCGGGTTTTCGCCTTTTGAGCTTCTTTATGGGTTCCCTGTTCAAGGCCCCTTGGACCTCTTGAAGAAATCCTGGGAATCCAAACCACCTGTACCACAAGGGGTTCTTTCTTATGTGCTGCAGATGCGAGACCGGCTGGAGCAATACAGAGCTAAGGCAAGGGAATATCTTGGAAAGGCCCAGATGAAACAGAAGACCTGGTATGACCAGAAAGCACGTCACAGGGTGCTTCAGCCAGGTCAAAAGGTCATGCTCTTGCTTCCAACCTCAAGTCATAAACTGCTGGCCCAATGGCAAGGTCCTTACTCCGTGGTCAGACAAGCTGGTCCAGTCACTTATGAAATCTCACATCCAGAGAAAGGAAAGGCATCCCAAGTGTACCACATCAACCTTCTGAAGGAATGGAAGGAGAGGAAATCCTCTGTGGAAGGAAAGGATGTCCAAGCCAGTCAAGTACATACTCAAAGCAAGGAGTTGCAAGAGGAAAAGGTGATGCTGGCACGGGAAGTGGAAATGGAGGATGATGTGGAGGAGACAGATTTGTCCATGCTCACTACACCACAGAAACCTGATGTTAGTCACTTGTCTGCACAATCTGCCCATAAACTATTGCAAGTGTGTGAAGAATTCCCAGTATTGTTCAGTGGAAAGCCAGGAAGAACTCCACTAATTGAACATGTCATTCATTTAAAAAACCCAACACCTATCCGTCAGCGCCCCTACAGAGTGCCTGAGCGGCTGGTGGAGCCCCTCAACCATGAAATCCAAACCATGCTGGATCTAGGAGTGATTGAACCCTCAAACAGTGAGTGGTGTAACCCCATTGTCCTCGTTCCTAAAAAAGACAACACAATAAGAGTATGTAATGACCTACGCAAAGTGAACGCCGTTTCTAAATTCGATGCTTATCCCATGCCACGTATTGATGAACTTCTTGAGAAGCTCGGCAAAGCTGTGTTCATCACCACCCTTGACCTGTGTAAGGGATACTGGCAAGTCCCTTTAGAAAAGGAGTCAAGGGAGTACACTGCCTTCCGTGGACCAAAGGGTCTCTATCATTACACGGTTATGCCGTTCGGACTACATGGAGCCCCCGCAACATTTCAGCGGCTAATGGATCGCGTTCTGCAGGGGTGTGGCCAGTTCTCTGCTGCCTATCTCGATGATGTGGTGGTTTTCAGCACTTCCTGGAAAGACCACCTCTCTCATCTGCGTCAAGTCCTGCTTCGGATCCGTTCTGCCGGGCTCACTCTTAACACCCAGAAATGTGAGTGGGCCAAAACTGAGGTGTGTTACCTAGGTTACCATCTTGGCAATGGGCAGATACGTCCTCAGGTGGACAAGGTGAAGGCAATCCAAGACAGTCCTAGACCGCGGACAAAGAAGCAGGTCCGGTCATTCTTGGGGCTTTCCGGGTGGTACAGAAGATTTGTTCCCCACTTCTCTACCATCACAGCTCCTCTTGTCAAGCTGACAACCAAAGCATCCTCTAATCCAGTCAAATGGACAGACACATGTGAAACTGCCTTCACGAATGTCAAAACTATTCTATGCTCTTCTCCGGTCTTACAAAGTCCTGACTTCAACCAGCGATTCCTTGTTCAAGTTGATGCCTCTGGTGTGGGCCTTGGAGCTGTCCTAGCCCAAGGAAAGGAGGGCGAGGAACAACCGCTTCTATATCTGAGCCGTAAACTGCATCCCAGAGAAACTAGGTACTCTGCCATTGAAAAGGAATGTCTTGCCATCAAGTGGGCATTGGACAGCCTACGTTATTACCTTCTGGGACGGACCTTCGATCTGGAAACGGACCACCGGGCATTGAGCTGGATCAACTCCATGAGGGATAAGAACTCCCGTGTCACCAGATGGTACTTGGCGTTACAGCCTTATTGTTTCAACGTTACACATCGAGCTGGCAAAAGTAACTTGCTAGCTGATTACCTGTCTCGTCTCCCTGGACTTGCTGTCGCTGGAGAGGAGGGAGGTAATGTGACAGTTTGACCCCACACTGTCACTGTTTGACCTTTGGACTTCCTCACAAACCGTGCACATTTGTTGGGAAGCTCAACATGGACACAAACATTCAATCTTGTTAGCCAGTGAAAAGCATGTGCTCAACAAACAAATTGTTACCTGTCACTCACCATGGCTCTGAACTATTGACCAAAAGAGTCAGGGTGGGGTTGAGGGCTTTATATAGGTGACCACACCTGCATTCACTAATTAGGCCAAATTTGGGTCGAACCATGATCTTCAAATGCTGGGTGTTACAGAAGGACACTGGACATTTAAAAGTTGTGTTGTCTAAGCCTGAATATACTGTGTACGAAAATGACTGCTCTACACATGCAAAAGTACCATGTGAATACTTTTTAGACATGTGATGGTTATTTATGGTGAAATTTACAAAATAACTGTTTTCTTAATTTCCCCTGTCAAATTGGTCCCAGCTAGTGGGCGGGGCTAAGGGCTATTTAAGTTGGAAAATGCCGTTTTTCTGACAGTCTGCTGTCGGTCACTGCCAGAGGAGGTTCTCTGTCCTGAGTAGGAGTTTCGGTCTCCATGCATCAAACATCTACTAAGGTGAATATTTTGATGATGAGATTATGTTGTGTTGTAACCGGTTAAACGAGTTTTGTTGAATGCTAATTGATTTTGCTAAATCTGTTATGATTAGTTAATTCTTTACTTTGACATATTTGATTATTGACCTTTGACTATGAGTACATGTATTTTGATATAATGAATGATTTATCTTTTGATTATTTTTAATATGCTTATTTTGATGAATTATATAGGCCTATTTAACGCATGCAACTTCGAAATGTATTTAGAATATAAATGTACTATATATAATATACAATACTAATATTGCCTCTATTTATTACCATTACAGATTGTGGGTGCTTTGTTTTTTCTGTCGTTGTTCACCTCTTGACACTTTTTGGGATTTCAATAAATGTTTGTAAACTGTTACCAACTGCGTGCCTTGCCATCCTTGATTTGAAAGTCTGGTTTGCAAAGGTTACATTACCTTCACCCGAGCCTGGGTGTGACAACATCTATAGTTAAATTTTGATAAACAATCATAAATTAATCTTTCAGTACATACACAATGTTGACATCTATAGTTATATGTTGATAAACAATCATCAATGAATCTTTCAGCACGTACACAATGTTGACATCTATAGTTATATCTTAATAATCAATCTTAAATGCATCTTTCAGCACATACACAATGTTGACATCTATAGTTATATTTTGATAAACATTCATAAATGAATCTTTCAGCACGTACACAATGTTGACATCTATAGTTATGTTTTGATAAACAATCATAGATTAATCTTTCAGCACATACACAATGTTGACACTTCTAGTTACATTTTGATAAACAATCATAAATTAATCTTTCAGCACGTACACAATGTTGACATCTATAGTTATATTTTGATAAACAATCATAAATGAATCTTTCAGCACATACACAATGTTGACATTTATAGTTATATTTTGATAAACAATCATAAATGAATCTTTCAGCACATACACAACGTTGACATCTATAGTTATATTTTGATAAACATTCATAAATGAATCTTTCAGCACATACACAATGTTGACATCTATAGTTATATTTTGATAAACAATCATCAATGAAACTTTCAGCACGTACACAATGTTGACATCTATAGTTATGTTTTGATAAACAATCATATATTAATCTTTCAGCACATACACAATGTTGACACTTCTAGTTACATTTTGATAAACAATCATAAATTAATCTTTCGCACGTACACAATGTTGACATCTATAGTTATGTTTTGATAAACAATCATAGATTAATCTTTCAGCACATACACAATGTTGACACTTCTAGTTACATTTTGATAAACAATCATAAATTAATCTTTCAGCACGTACACAATGTTGACATCTATAGTTATATTTTGATAAACAATCATAAATGAATCTTTCAGCACATACACAATGTTGACGTACTGTATATAGTTATAATTTGATAAACATTCATAAATGAATCTTTCAGCACATACACAATGTAGACATCTATAGTTATATTTCAATAAACACTCATAAATGAATCTTTCAGCACATACACAATGTTGACATCTATAGTTATATTTTGATAAACAATCATAAATGAATCTTTCAGCACATACACAATGTTGACATCTATAGTTATATTTTGATAAACAATCATAAATGAATCTTTCAGCACATACACAATGTTGACGTACTGTATATAGTTATATTTCAATAAACAATCATAAATGAATCTTTCAGCACATACACAATGTTGACATCTATAGTTATATTTTGATAAACAATCATAAATGAATCTTTCAGCAAGTACACAACGTTGACATCTATAGTTACATTTTGATAAACAATCATAAATTAATCTTTCAGTACATACACAATGTTGACATCTATAGTTATATGTTGATAAACAATCATCAATGAATCTTTCAGCACGTACACAATGTTGACATCTATAGTTATATCTTAATAATCAATCTTAAATGCATCTTTCAGCACATACACAATGTTGACATCTATAGTTATATTTTGATAAACATTCATAAATGAATCTTTCAGCACGTACACAATGTTGACATCTATAGTTATGTTTTGATAAACAATCATAGATTAATCTTTCAGCACATACACAATGTTGACACTTCTAGTTACATTTTGATAAACAATCATAAATTAATCTTTCAGCACGTACACAATGTTGACATCTATAGTTATATTTTGATAAACAATCATAAATGAATCTTTCAGCACATACACAATGTTGACGTACTGTATATAGTTATAATTTGATAAACATTCATAAATGAATCTTTCAGCACATACACAATGTAGACATCTATAGTTATATTTCAATAAACACTCATAAATGAATCTTTCAGCACATACACAATGTTGACATTTATAGTTATATTTTGATAAACAATCATAAATGAATCTTTCAGCACATACACAACGTTGACATCTATAGTTATATTTTGATAAACATTCATAAATGAATCTTTCAGCACATACACAATGTTGACATCTATAGTTATATTTTGATAAACAATCATCAATGAAACTTTCAGCACGTACACAATGTTGACATCTATAGTTATGTTTTGATAAACAATCATATATTAATCTTTCAGCACATACACAATGTTGACACTTCTAGTTACATTTTGATAAACAATCATAAATTAATCTTTCGCACGTACACAATGTTGACATCTATAGTTATATTTTGATAAACAATCATAAATGAATCTTTCAGCACATACACAATGTTGACGTACTGTATATAGTTATAATTTGATAAACATTCATAAATGAATCTTTCAGCACATACACAATGTAGACATCTATAGTTATATTTCAATAAACAATCATAAATGAATCTTTCAGCACATACACAATGTTGACATCTATAGTTATATTTTGATAAACAATCATAAATGAATCTTTCAGCAAGTACACAACGTTGACATCTATAGTTACATTTTGATAAACAATCATAAATTAATCTTTCAGTACATACACAATGTTGACATCTATAGTTATATGTTGATAAACAATCATCAATGAATCTTTCAGCACGTACACAATGTTGACATCTATAGTTATATCTTAATAATCAATCTTAAATGCATCTTTCAGCACATACACAATGTTGACATCTATAGTTATATTTTGATAAACATTCATAAATGAATCTTTCAGCACATACACAACGTTGACATCTTTAGTTATATTTGGATAAAGACGGGGAAAAACACGCTACTCGTAAACAGTGTGTGCAACAATAACAACAAACATGGCAGTATAGACACCAAGTTAAATCATGAAATGCAACCTTACCCGAGTAAAAACTGTGCATATTTACCTGGGAGAGTCTTAATACCAATGTCCTTGACCCAGCCACACACAAAGAAGTTGCTGACCTCCATGCTTTTCCAAGTTTTTATCCGTTTTGTCGTGTAGAATGATGTTCGGAGCACACGATAGTTCGAAATCTTTGGGAACTCCACCGACGAATAATACTTTATCAGGTTGTTATTGCATTTTTTCACTAGACAGGGGGTATTGAAGGACATGCATTTTACCTGTCAAATTGAGAACATAGGAAACAGGAGAGAGGCCGTATTTTTTGTTTATCGCCTTTTATACGCTTTTTATATGCTATACGCTTTTAATTTTTTGCCATAACTCTTTATTTTATATCTCTCACGCCATATTTTTCTGTAACCTATTAAATACACTTCAAATGTACTCCAGCATAAGCGCGTAATTTTAAACTCGGAACCCTCTCAGGGACCACCAGAAAATATGACCACAACAATGTAATGCACCACGTACTTCCAGTTGTTTCATGGCAGCACGTCCGAAAAGGAGTAGGAAGAAGCCCTTTTGGTATCATAGCAGTTTTATCCCATTTCTTTGTTCACTGTTTGTAACAGAACAGTGAATAAATAAAGGAGTAAATAAATTACTATATAATAAGTAAACACATCAAATACACAAATAAACAGACATAAAACATATACACAATAATTAAAGTTCTCATAAATAAATAATAAATAGTTAAATCATTTATGGTTCACACAGAAGATGAATGACATTATCAATTTTTTTTTGTTTTTTAAGGTTCAAGATGTTTATTATAATTCTTCTTCTTTGTACTTTGTGAACACTTGTAGTTTGAACAGTTTCTTAAACTGAACCATAATAGTACTTTGTTTGATTTCTTTGCTTGATACATTCCTTAATTTAATTCCACATACTGATATGGTAAAGGTCTTAAGTGTTGTATGTGCATCCAAATGTTTTAAATTACATTTTCCTCTAAGGTTATATTTATTTTCCTTTGTCCAGAAGAATTGTCGTACATTCTTGGGTAGCAGGTTATAGTTTGCAAATGCATTAAGTCGTTGAATTTTACTATTTTTGATTCAATAAATAAAGTGTTTGTATGTTCTCTATATCCAACATTATGTACTATTCTAATTTTTTTTTTTTTTGTAACACCGTTAGTGAATGAAGCGCACATTTGTAGTTATTTCCCCATATTTCTGCACAATAACTCAGATATGGTAACACTAGCGAGCAGTAGAGATCATGGAATTATGTTTGTTTTAAACACATTTTGCTTTATTCATTATTGATGTGTTTCTTGCTACTTTATGTTGTATATTTTTTACATGAAATTTCAAATTCATTTGATCATTTATTATTAAACCCAAAAGTGTATTTTCTTTTACCCTTTCAATTTCTACTCCATCTATTTGTATTTGTGTTTGGCTTTCCCTTCTACTGTTACCAAATAGCATTATTCTAGTTTTACTGAGATTCAAAGATAGTCTGTTTTTGCCAACTCATCTTTATAATTTGTTCATTTCTTCTGTTATTATTTGTATTATCTTCTGTGTGTTCTCTCCCGAACAAAACACAGTCTGGTCATCTGCAATTGTACTAACTTTAGGTCCTTTGTAACTTTACAAACGCCGTTTATATAAAGATTGATAAATTTTGGTCCCAGTATTGATCCCTGGTGTACGCCACAAGATATATTTAGTGCTGTAGACGTGTGTTTGCTTCCTGTAGTAGTAGCTTCTCATCCAGTTCAAGACCAGCCCTCTGATGCCACATCATTCTAATTTGTGCAAGATATTATGATTGTTTGTGTCAAATGCTTTTGAGAAATCCATAAACATTGCAGCGTGTTCGTAATATGCCAGTTAGCTTGTTTTTATACGTTTTGTACTTGTTTTCTGCCTCTGTAGACCTTTGTGTTATAAATGCTCTATACAATGTATTCTTCCTGCTGCAAGCGTTTTTCAGTCCTTTTGTCATCCATCATGATCGATATTAAAATTAAAATGTGACTCACTTGATGGACAGTTGTGCGTTTGGTCCAGCTGGCCGGGGACGTTTTTTTTTATGGTTTATTTGGTTAAGCACTCAATTTATGTTGAACTAGCAAACCTCACTTTTTTGGCTTCTGTATACTCCAACGTTTCACCCTCTCTTGGTGCTCGCTTCTATAAACAGCTTCATCCGACAGGGTGAACTGCATTCATTTTAAGGATAATATGATAAAGGAAAATATTTTGTTTGTTTCACAAGACCTCAGTCACCTTTCATTAAGCATATCTACCCTTATAACCGTGGCTATGAGAACAAATTAACAAAAAGATAAAAGTTAACTTTTTTTGCTTTCACTGGGATAGCCAGACAAGTTAAAGGGGAACATTATCACCAGACCTATGTAAGCGTCAATATATACCTTGATGTTGCAGAAAAAAGACCATATATTTTTTTAACCGATTTCCGAACTCTAAATGGGTGAATTTTGGCGAATTAAACGCCTTTCTAATATTCGCTCTCGGAGCGATGACGTCACAACGTGGCGTCACAACGGGAAGCAATCCGCCATTTTCTCAAACACCGAATCAAATCAGCTCTGCTATTTTCCGTTTTTTCGACTGTTTTCCGTACCTTGGAGACATCATGCCTCGTCGGTGTGTTGTCGGAGGTGTAACAACACGAACAGGGACGGATTCAAATTGCACCAGTGGCCCAAAGATGCGAAAGTGGCAAGAAATTGGACGTTTGTTCCACACACTTTACAGACGAAAGCTATGCTACGACAGAGATGGCAAGAATGTGTGGATATCCTGCGACACTCAAAGCAGATGCATTTCCAACGATAAAGTCAAAGAAATCTGCCGCCAGACCCCCATTGAATCTGCTGGAGTGTGTGAGCAATTCAGGGACAAAGGACCTCTGTAGCACAGCAAGCAATGGCGGCAGTTTTTTCCCGCAGACGAGCGAGCTAAACCCCCTGGATGTCTTGGCTCACACCGTCCCTTATGCCACCGAAGATGATCAAGAGAAGAATATCGACCCTAGCTTCCCTGGCCTGCTGACATCAACTCCAAAACTGGACAGATCAGCTTTCAGGAAAAGAGAGCGGATGAGGGTATGTCTACAGAATATATTAATTGATGAAAATTGGGCTGTCTGCACTCTCAAAGTGCATGTTGTTGCCAAATGTATTTCATATGCTGTAAACCTGGTTCATAGTTGTTAGTTTCCCTTAATGCCAAACAAACACATACCAATCGTTGGTTAGAAGGCGATCGCCGAATTCGTCCTCGCTTTCTCCCGTATCGCTGGCTGTCGTGTCGTTTTCGTCGGTTTCGCTTGCATACGGTTCAAACCGATATGGCTCAATAGCTTCAGTTTCTTCTTCAATTTCGTTTTCGCTACCTGCCTCCACACTACAACCATCCGTTTCAATACATGCGTAATCTGTTGAATCGCTTAAGCCGCTGAAATTCGAGTCTGAATCCGAGCTAATGTCGCTATAGCTTGCTGTTCTATGTGCCATGTTTGTTTGTGTTGGCATCACTATGTGACGTCACAGGAAAATGGACGGGTGTATATAACGATGGTTAAAATCAGGCACTTTGAAGCTTTTTTTAGGGATATTGCGTGATGGGTAAAATTTTGAAAAAAACTTCGAAAAATATAATAAGCCACTGGGAACTGATTTTTAATGGTTTTAACCATTCTGAAATTGTGATAATGTTCCCCTTTAAGTAGACCAGTGTTTTTCAACCACTGTGCCGCGGCACACTAGTGTGTCGTGAGATACAGTGGTGTGTCGTGGGAGATGATCTAATTTAATCTATTTGGGTTAAAAATATTTTTTGCAAACCAGTAATTATAGTCTGCAAATGATGTGTTGTTGTTGAGTGTCGATGCTGTCTAGGGCTCGGCAGAGTAACCGTGTAATACTCTTCCATATCAGTAGGTGGCAGCCGGTAGCTAATTGCTTAGTAGATGTCGGAAACAGCAGGTCAAAAGGTGTTTAATGCTTAAACCAAAAATAAACAAAAGGCGAGTGCTCCTAAGAAAAGGCATTGAAGCGTAGGGAAGGCTATGCAGAACGAAACTAAAACTGAACTGGCTACAAAGTAAACAAAACAGAATGCTGGACGACAGCAAAAACTTACCGTGGAGCAAATACGGCGTCCACAATGTACATGACATAACAATCAACAATGTCCCCACAAAGAAGGGTAAAAACAACTGAAATATTATTGATTGCTAAAACAAAGTAGATGCGAGAAATAGCGCTCAAAAGGAAGACATGAAACTGCTACAGGAAAATACCAAAAAAAAGAGAAAAAGTCACCAAAATAGGAGTGCAAGACAAGAACTAAAACACTACACACAGGAAAACAGCAAAAAACTACAAATAAGTCAGGGCGTGATGTGACAGTAGACCTACTTTGAGACAAGAGCTATGGTTGGTTATGGTTTAAAGTCATATCCAACAATTGCGACAACGACTTTTTACTGTCAACCGAGTTTAGTTTTTTAATGATTTCTGCTGGTGGCGTGCCTCCGGATTTTTTCAACGCAAAAAATGTGCCTTGGCTCAAAAAAGGTTGAAAAACACTGAAGTAGACAACGAAAATAAAAGAGCAAGAAACGCATACAACCATATTGTGTAAAAACTGCAAAATCATTCATATCAACTCAGCTCTAAGTTGTGGAAAATGTTACAAATGATACATTACATGACCTTCACAGTAGAAACAAGTCCAATAATTTAACAATTTTAATGCAATTAACCAAAACAACAAAATGTAACTTGTTTGCTTTAACTGAGGTAGTCAGACAAGTTAAGAAGACAACCAAAATAATGGAGCAAAAAATACATTGAACCATGTTGGATTTCCTTTTTACATACTTTGCAGCAGGCTACGTTTTATCCAAAGTTTGCATTTGTCATTTTCCATCCATCGTTCATTAAAACGACAACCTCCCGGCATGATGGACCGATGCACCACTGTCCACTTGGGGGCGACACAGAGCCGTATGCCGTATATACGGCTCTGGCATGACAACAACCTAATGTAAGGGCTCGTGCAAAGCCAACAGATCAATGGTGTAGCTATCATTTTTAAAGGTTAACTTATTTTTTTTTTTCCCATTTCAATAATTAGCCTATTGAGTCAGACTGACGAGAAATATGATGAACATTTCCAAGCATTTACAAGCACTTTTCAAACCTTGAAAACACAACATTAAAATCCAAACATTTTCAGGGTTTTTAAGCACCCGTACGAAACCCGATCCGAGTACAATGTTGTTGATTTAGACAGTATGTAACAATCAATGTCACTATATTAAAAAGGTACACTGTACTTTTTGTATTAATATTTTTAACTAACCGACCAGCAACAAAACTAATACAACAACAAAACACATTTTGCTGAACGTTTAATGTATTAGACTTCCTACAAACACACATCAGTGGCAGGCAGAAATAACAGAGAGAGTGCCAGAAGGCAAATAAGGTAACGGTAAGACATATAACATGATACATGTTCTTTAAATAAAGAAATAACTGATGAAACATATGTTTGTGCCAACATAAAGACAGATAATACAACAAACACACTTTTGATGTGAGGGAAAACTCCATCCATGTTGTCTTTAATCAGACACTTTAGTCAACATTTCCCATTTGCTTCAGAGTTTATTTAAAATAATGTAGCTGCTGTTCTTAGTGGCACACTAACCTGGAACTCATGAGGGAATCTGGTATCATACACACACACAACAGATCATCACTGCAGAATAAATGTCAGGAATAAACTACAACTACTTATCACGGGAGACATTACACTCCTACAACTTGACAAACTGGACAGGAAAACATTTCTTCTCCATTGTGTGTCGACGTGTGTGCTGTCAAACTTTGCTTATCAGAATAATCTTTATCATAAACTGGACAACTAAAATGTTTTTATTCTGTGTTTTTTAATGTGTAATGACAGGCTAGACCTCCAAGAAAACTTATCGCCGCAAACTGGACAACTGAAAGGTTTTTCTCCTGTGTGTGTTCTCGTGTGCAATTTCAGGCTGAACCTCCGAGAAAATTTATCGCCGCAAACTGAACAAATGAAAGGTTTCTCACCTGTATGTATTCTCATGTGTGCAGTTAAGGTGCCCTTTTGAGAAAAATGATCGCCACAAACTGAGCATTTGAAAGGTTTTTCACCTGTGTGTGTTCTCATGTGCGCAGTCCAGGT
Source organism: Nerophis lumbriciformis (assembly GCF_033978685.3). Taxonomy (NCBI): domain Eukaryota; kingdom Metazoa; phylum Chordata; class Actinopteri; order Syngnathiformes; family Syngnathidae; genus Nerophis; species Nerophis lumbriciformis. Next base: position 23,442,015 of record NC_084563.2, on the reverse strand, counting down.
GGCCTTGTAAGAAAATGTATTACCACAAACTGAGCAATTAAACGGGGTTTCTCCTGTGTGTGTTCTCATGTGCGCAGTCCACGTGGCCTTATAAGAAAATGTATTACCGCAAACTGAGCAATTGAACGGTTTTTCTCCTGTGTGTGTTCTTATGTGTCGAGCAAAATTAGTTTTACTACAGAAGCTTTTGTCACAAAACGAGCAGGTAAAACCTTTTTTACCGGTCTTCTTTTCAGAGCGTTCAGGGTGTTTGTTGTCAGTGTGAGTCCTCATATCACCCTCAGAGTCTGTATCGCTTCTCAAAGGTTCTTGAATGTAGTCCTTGTCTCCATCCATAGTATATTGTGACGTTATGTTGTCACTATCTGATAGAGGAGCTAAGAGGTGGTCAACTTGTGGTTTGTTTTCATGGTCTACAGTCTTCACAGAGACACCAGTCAGAGGCAACCTGGTGAGATCAGCCTCCTGCGGCCCGAGAAGACACTCTTCTCCTGACTGACTGATCCAGAGTTCCTCCTCTTCCTCTTTAATGTGGGGGGGCTGTGGATCCTCCTGCTTCAAAGTGGAGCTTCCCTCCTGTGGTGTAGGGAGACGTTCTTCTTGACGACCACTCAGCTGCTGGACGTCTGTAGGACACAAACACACCTGAGCTTGGACATGTGTTTTGTTTTCCTTTTGACTGTTTGTTGATACATCAGCGGTCAAGATTACAATATTAGATTCGAGCCATCCATTTTCTTCCGCTTATCCTGATCGTAAATTCCAGTTCCACCGCAGAGACACCAAGGCATCCCCAGGACAGGTGTGAGACACAGTCTCTCCAGACATGGGGTAGGTATTTGTGTATTCATCGCTGGCTGGACCGCCGCAGTGGTCGCTCGTCCCGTTTCACGCTTGAAGACGCCGCCATCGTGAGCAGCGACCGCACTGCTGTTTTCACAGTTCAACTTCGTTTCTGTTTTTTTCGTCACAGCTATACACCAATACTCATGACGTAGAATAATATCCCAGTTTATCTAGAACATCCAAATTTTCGGATTGGACAAGTACTCGCACCACAACGTGCCGACAAAATTTGGCAGGTCTACGCTCGACAAAACTCCCTTAACATGACTGTGGAGGGGGGCGTGGTCAGCGCGCCTCCTGCGGGAAGGGCGTGTGTATGGACCGGCTTCGAAGCAGCTGACAGGTGAGTGGATTCCCCAGCTGAAGCGGGTTAGCGAGGGCCGAGGCCATGAGAGGGAAGAGAGATCACAGACGACCGAGCAGGAGGCCGCGAGCGAGACAACCCTGATCATCAGAAAAAGCAAAATAAAAGACTTTGCCCTGGACGGCAGGTCCAATCCTTTCGGCAACCACAGAGAACCCACGCGCACCAGAGACTTTCACAAAGACCTATATTAATGAGGCTCTCAAAGCCTATGATCTTGATGGAGTGAAGGTGAAAGGATACATAGCAACATCTCTCATGAATTCAGTTGAGTGGCTTAATGGGTTCAAAGTTGGATTTGGGTTACACCATGTTGACTTCCAGAACCCAAACCACCCGAGAACTCCTCAGTCATACTTGCCAACCTTGAGACCCCCGATTTTGGGAGGGGGGGGGGCGTGGTTGAGTGAGGGGACGTGGTTGGGGGCGTGGTTAAGAGGGGAGGAGTATATTTACAGCTAGAATTCACCAAGTCAAGTATTTCATATATATATATATAAGAAATACTCAAGTATTTCATATATATATCAGTGTTTCCCACACATTCATTTATTTGTGGCGGCCCGCCACAAATTTTTCGGCTTTTGACTCGCTCGACCGCTCATAAAAGCAATGGGACTGTCTGTGAATGTTGCTTGTAGTTACACCTCAGGTGCAGTAGGTGGCGGTAGCCTACTATGCAATAGCACTTAATTCACCTGGTGGGCAAGAAGAAGAAGAAGAAGAAGAAGAAGAAGAAGAAGAAGAAGAAGAAGAAGAAGAAGAAGAAGAAGAAGAAGAAGAAGAAGAAGAAGAAGAAGAAGAAGAAGAAGAAGAAGAAGAAGAAGAAGAAGAAGAAGAAGAAGAAGAAGAAGAAGAAGAAGAAGAAGAAGAAGAAGAAGAAGAAGAAGAAGAAGAAGAAGAAGAAGAAGAAGAAGAAGAAGAAGAAGAAGAAGAAGAAGAAGAAGAAGAAGAAGAAGAAGAAGATGCTTTTCAAACGCTGTATTTATTTATTAAAACAAGTGCATTTTAAATTGCAGGAAAGAAAATTGTGCTGACATTGCACTTTATAATAGCACTATTAACCAGTCATTTTAAACATTAACTCATTCCTTTACAGAACAAACACATTGAAAAATAAAGTGCAAATGTACTTATTTGTACAAAAGTGTTAACATTGAAAAAACATGACATATACGTGAACATAACAAAAAAGTTGTACTTTTTATATGTCAGGGCCCTATGCTGCATTGCATTTGCAAAAGACCAAATTAGCCAAGAGTCTGTCAGTCATTTGTGCACGATGGGGGCGTAGTATGATGCCACCATGGCTGAAAACTCGCTCCACTGGAGCACTGGAGGCAGGCACTGCCAAGACTCTCATGGCCACTCGGAACAGTGAAGGAAGAGTCTTCATGTTCAATGCCCAGAACAAAAGGGGGGAGAGAGTTGTTTTGGGTTGGTGCACTACTTGTAAGTGTATCTTGTGTTTTTTATGTTGATTTAATTAAAAAAAGAAAAAGAAAAAAAATTATTTCTTGTGCGGCCCGATACCAATCGATCCACGGACCAGTACCGGGCCGCGGACCGGTGGTTGGGGACCACTGAGGTAAACAACCAACAGTATGTCAGAAAGCTAGCTAAAACGGTACACATATTCATAATATAGTATACATTTTAACTGACCTTTATTTTACTATTTTTGTCTTTTTTTAGGTGGCTAAAATACGCGGTGCTGCTGACCGCCGTCTAACGTTACGTGTGATATATTGACTAACGTAACCCTGCTTAAAAAAAATCACTGAACAAAAAGTATGAATAAGGTAGTGAACTGCAACAGATTCCCGTGTTTGCAATAACGTTATAACGTTAGCAGTGAGTTTACAGCCTCACTGATTTAACTACACAGCAAATAAAAGTCACGTTACTTAGCCAATAAACGTTATCTTACATTCAAAACTTACCGTTCTTTGTGCAACTTCAAATGCCGGACGAAGTTGGAAGTTGTTGCCTCTCCATCAGTAATTTTCGAACCGCATGTGTTGCATACTGCAAACCGTTTTGTGTTGACCACCTCGTAATTTTTATACCCAAACAAAATTATTTTAGGTATCATTTTTTGTTCACTGGCGTGTGGTTTGGACATGTCTTCTTCGTTGGTTGTCCTGCAATTTGATTGGATGAATGCTGTGTGATGAAAACAAAGTAGATCTAATTTGATTGGCTGTTGTACTGAGACCACACCAGCTGACACACGCAACGCTGATAGACAAGTACACAATGAAAAATACGGAGCGCTCCCGAATAACTTTTTCATCTTTGGGTTTTGGGGAAAGTAGCAAGTCATGTCAAGTCATGTCAATTCAAAAGGCTCAAGTCCAAGTGAAGTCACAAGTCATTGATGTTAAAGTCTAAGTCGAGTTGCAAGTCTTTTTACATTTTGTCAAGTCGAGTCTAAAGTCATCAAATTCATGACTCGAGTCTGACTCGAGTCCAAGTCATGTGACTCGAGTCCACACCTCTGGTAGATAGTAGTGATGGGTCCGGTGTTGTGACGGAAAACGCACCCCTGCCATAATATGCACCCCCTGACGCGGGAGCGCGCTTACGTCACTCGGTTGCATCACTCGTCTCGAAAAGTATAATCTGATCTAATGACGGCGAAATCATTAAATGCTCACAATTTGGAATCCATCCACACGTAAGGATAATTTCACTTTATGTACTTTATTATGCCGAAAGAGGCGATTCAGCCACTTGAATGACGGCGAAATCATTAAAGGCTCACAATTTTTAATTCATCCACAAGTAAAGCACAAGTAAAGAAAACTTGGATTATTTCACTTTATGTACTTTTTTATGCCGAAAGAGGCGATTTAAAAGAGGCGATTTCAGCCAACAGCCGAGTTAGATATACTTTTCGAGACGAGTGATGCAACCGAGTGACGTAAGCGCGCTCCCGCGTCAGGGGGTGCATATTATGGCAGGGGTGCGTTTTCCGGCACAACACCGGCAACACCGATGCATCGGCGCATGCGTCGAGCTCATAGAGCGAAACCCTGTGTCGGTGCGCGTACCGCTTTTAGAAAGTCACGTGACCGATCATGAGCTGTTTTGGTCACGTGACTGATACGCGAACTGTGTCGCCCTGTGAGCGGGTCTTTTCTACAGCCGGAGAAACAATAACTAAGAAGAGAAAGCGTCTAAAATTGAATACGTTGGAAAAACTGTTTTTTTTTTAATAAAAATGTGTAAAAATAAATAAATAATAATTTCCAGGTCCACAAGCATCCTCATTCACAACACGTTCTCTTAGATTTCCATGTTATGATACATGTTCACATTATTTGACTATCTAAAAAAGACAAAAAATATATTTTTATTTAAATGAAGTTATGAAATAATCCTAAATGAAATACAATGACTTGGTTTATATTATTGTATATACTAGGTCAGTGGTTCTCAACCTTTTTTCAGCAATGTACCCCCTGTGATTTTTTTTAAATTCAAGTACCCCCTAATCAGAACAAAGCATTTTTGGTTGAAAAAAAAAAGATAAAGAAGTAAAATACAGCACTATGTCATCAGTTTCTGATTTATTAAATTGTATAACAGTGCAAAATATTGCTCATTTGTAGTGGTCTTTCTTGAACTATTTGGAAAAAAAAGATATCAAAATAACTAAAAACTTGTTGAAAAATAAACAAGTGATTCAATTATAAATAAAGATTTCTACACATAGAAGTAATCATGAACTTAAAGTGCCCTCTTTGGGGATTGTTTTAGAGATCCATCTGGATTCATGAACTTAATTCTAAACATTTATTCACAAAAAAAATAAATCTTTAACATCAATATTTATGGAACATGTCCACAAAAAATCTAGCTGTCAACACTGAATATTGCATTGTTACATTTCTTTTCACAGTTCTTTTTGACAGACATTGTTACGATCCGCTGCACGGAACATAGTTTGTTTATGTTTCTCGTCACATATGTTTTCAGCACATTTGATTTTGTTTGTGTTCAGTTGCCATGTCAGCTGATTACTTTCACCTGCCTCTGGTTAGTGTTCGGGACGCGCACCTGTTGCCCGGGCACTAATCAGAGGGCTATTTAGTCTTTGCTCTGGCTCACTCTGGCTGGCTTCCTAGTTTGTTCCCATACAACTGTTAACGACTACTTTGATTCTGCTAGCTTTTCACGCTATGCTATTTTTTTCCTGCTAGCTCCCACGCTAGTCCTTTTGTTTTGCCTTTTGTGCTACATGCATGTTTTTTGTTTATCCATCATATGATTTATATTTAAAATAAATCATTTTCCTACCTGCAAGCTGTGTCCGAAGCCGTCTGCATCCTTGGGAGAACCACACCCGCATCACTATGCGACCAAGTCGTTTCAGTAGGAAGCCAGCAAAAAACAATTCTCCCGCACTGGCTAACGAGGAGTTGGACGAAGGTACGCTCATGGTGTTGCGAGCGATGGAAGCCGAGACGCTTCGCTATTCGACGGAGGAGAGGTCGAATCTCATGTGGGGACCTGGAGGCTCTCTTATCCCCATCGATTCCCTCTGGTCGGAAGACATCGCCGCTACACCGCAGTACCGTGCGCGCCCTCAAAGACGGAAGCCGGCCAGGAGGTCTTTCCCTCGCCGCCAAGACGCGCCGCTCCTGCAAACTCCTCCCCCGGACCGAAGCAAGCTACATGCAGCTCAAACTCCCCCTCCTCAGATGTTTGGCAACCCCATCGACCACTTCGCCAAAAAATTCTCCGATTGGGCTGTAAGTCACATGGACAGTTGCAACAGTGATGTCATTTCATTGGCGCCTCCCGAAGAGGTAACTCCGCCCACTTCTGATGACATCATTGAACAAGATTTTTTTTTCCCCTCTTCTAATTCTTTCTGTCAGCCAATACCAAATGATTTTCATTCTAAGATAAAACATTATCAGGACATTTTTGCTAAGTGTAAATCTAGTCAGTCACATTCTGATTTTCAAACTCCACCTCCAGTGACTTTGTTTCCGCCCCCAGTGACTATTGCTCCGCCCACTGCACATATTTTTTCCCCCTGTGCTCCCACCCAATCTCAAGTGAGGAGTAATAATAGTCAATTTGGACAATTTAAAGAAGAGTATACCCCCCTCCATACCTCCCCCCACCCACCCTTGAAGACGGTTCCAAACCGCAAAGAGCGCGTCTGGTATCCGCGTCTTGAGGGGGGGGCTAGTACTGGGAACTGTGCTAGTGCGGTGGCACAACTTCGGCGTACTAAGCCGCAACCACCTGCACGGCCACCGCCACCAGTTTTTCGGTGTGCTAAGCCGCAACCTCCTGCACGGCCACCGCCACCAGTTTTTCGGCGTGCTAAGCCGCAACCCCCTGCACGGCCACCGCCACCAGTCTTTTGGCGTGCTAAACCGCAACCTCCTGCAAGGCCACCGCCACCAGTCTTTCGGCGTGCTAAACCGCAACTTCCTGCAAGGCCACCGCCACCAGTCTTCCGGCGTGCTAAACCGCAACCTCCTGCACGGCCACCGCCACCAGTCCTTCGTCCTGCTAAGCCACAACCGCCAGCTAGGCCACCTCAAGCTGCACCTCGGCTAGCACCTGTTCCTGCACCTCGGCTGACACACCAAGCTTCGTCTCCAGTACCTCCACCACGCCAAGCTCCACCATGACAAGATCCAAGGCTGGTTCCCACACCAGCGCCGGCTCCAAGGCTGGTTCCCACACCAGCGCCGGCTCCAAGGCTGGTTCTCACACCAGCGCCGGCTCCAAGGCTGGTTCTCACACCAGCACCGGCTCCAAGGCTGGTTCTCACACCAGCACCGACTCCAAGACCAACCCCTGTTCCGGCTCCAAGGCTGGTTCCCACACCAGCGCCGGCTCCACGGCTGGTTCCCACACCAGCGCCGGCTCCACGGCTGGTACCCACACCAGCGCCGGCTCCACGGCTGGTACCCACACCAGCGCCGGCTCCACGGCTGGTACCCACACCAGCGCCGGCTCCACGGCTGGTACCCACACCAGCGCCGGCTCCACGGCTGGTACCCACACCAGCGCCGGCTCCACGGCTGGTACCAGAACCTGCACCGGCTCCACGGCTGGTACCAGAACCTGCACCTGCTCCACGGCTGGTACCAGAACCTGCACCTGCTCCACGGCTGGTACCAGAACCTGCACCTGCCTCCACGGCGACGACGTCTCCTCCTGCCTCCACGGCGACGTCGGCTCCTCCTGCCTCCACGGCGACGTCGGCTCCTCCTGCCTCCACGGCGACGTCGGCTCCTCCTGCCTCCACGGCGACGTCGGCTCCTCCTGCTTCCACGGCGACGTCGGCTCCTCCTGTTTCCACGGCGACGTCTGCTCTCTCCTCGTCTTCGTCTCAGCGACCTCGAGTGGTCTGGCTGCGCAAGCGGTGCTCTCGGAGGTTTGTTTATGGACGCCAGTGGCGCAAACAGCAGCGACACCCGAGACGTAGTCGTAGAACTCTCCGGCTGCTGAACTTCTGGCGCCACTCACGCCCACCTTCTCGGCAGCCACGAATGTGGCCTTTCCGTGGTCGCCCGCCTCGCCTGCGGCAGCGGCGTTCCACTCGCCGCCACCACCTGACTCTTCCCCGGTGGATTCGGGGACACGTGGCCTGGCGACCCACCACCAAATCCTCCCTCCACCCTCCCTTGACTCTCGAACTATTTCTTGTTTTTTGGGTTCTAGTTTTATTTAGTGTCAAGGGACATCTGGAATCTGTCCTTTAAGGGGGGGGTACTGTTACGATCCGCTGCACGGATCATAGTTTGTTTATGTTTCTCGTCACATATGTTTTCAGCACATTTGATTTTGTTTGTGTTCAGTTGCCATGTCAGCTGATTACTTTCACCTGCCTCTGGTTAGTGTTCGGGACGCGCACCTGTTGCCCGGGCACTAATCAGAGGGCTATTTAGTCTTTGCTCTGGCTCACTCTGGCTGGCTTCCTAGTTTGTTCCCATACAACTGTTAACGACTACTTTGATTCTGCTAGCTTTTCACGCTATGCTATTTTTTTCCTGCTAGCTCCCACGCTAGTCCTTTTGTTTTGCCTTTTGTGCTACATGCATGTTTTTTGTTTATCCATCATATGATTTATATTTAAAATAAATCATTTTCCTACCTGCAAGCTGTGTCCGAAGCCGTCTGCATCCTTGGGAGAACCACACCCGCATCACTATGCGACCAAGTCGTTTCAGACATTTTAGTGACAAACCTGAGCTTGTGCTTCACTGAGTTTATGAACTTACATTCATATTTTGTTGAAGTATTATTCAATAAATATATAAAGGATTTTTGAATTGTTGCTATTTTTAGAATGTTTTTTAAAAATCTCACGTACCCCTTGGCATACCTTCAAGTACCCCCAGGGGTTCGCGTACCCCCATTTGAGAACCACTGTACTAGGTCATAAAATCAGTGTCAGTTGAGTCGGTCCATAGGTTGCCTGTAGGGATTTTTAATGTCCAGCAGATGTCATTATTTAGTGACACAGTATCGACACAGTATCAATACAGTTTTGCAATGTGTCGAAACGCTTCATGACGCCTCATCAACCCATCACTAGTAGATAGGTTATAGCTGCATCGCTCGCGGCTCGTCATATATTTAACGTTAATCCGTGATTTCACCGAGCGTTTCACTGACGGTGAGCAGCCTGACACTGCTTCATTAACACCGCCGCTGTTTGACTCGTGGCCCGGGGCAGACGCACGTAGTAACAGTCACGTGTTACAATAGCGACGAGCTAACGTGTCCAGGTTATAACCATGTTGTCAATAAACACACATGGACTGAAGCTAAATTGTCCACTGTCCACTGCAGCATGTGAATGCAATGAAAAGAATAAAATCTGAGCCAACCAGCTGTTAAAATGTTGTCCAGGTTAATGTTTTGGCCATTAAAGGCCCTTCATTTCAAGATTTCAACTGTGATCGGGCTTTAAACAGGTGGCTGACCTGTTCAGATGGGTATAACTGCTACTGGTCAAATAATGTGAAATAGCATTTAATTGTACATGTATGCAATGCCATTTAAATGTAATTATAAATAATAATAATAATAAATACTGTGTAGTGTTGTAAATAGTCAACGGGAAGGATTTTAGTAAGATATAAGCCATGAGCACTACACAGCCAGAAAAAAACCTAGGCAGGACAAGTAAAAATATTGGGGCAAGTAGATTTGAGAAGTCGGGCAAGTAGAAAAAAACCTTAACGTTGAACCCTGCATGTGTTGAGCTGCTGCCGCTTAAGGTTAGACGGCACTGTACATAGAGCGGTTCTGCTCGTTAGTAATAAATTCTAATGTTGGATGTTCACTCCTTCACACAGATGAGTATAGAAAAATATTTTCAACGGCCGAAAAGGGCTCGACTTGGAGAGGAGGTAGGCCTACAGTCCGGACCACAGGTGCGACCTGTTCAGCAGCAGCAGCAGGAGGAGGAGGAGGAGGTTGACTGACTGTGGCAGGACACCTCTGCCTCTGTTTCACTTCATGTTGCTGGTAAATAATATGGTTGTAGTAGTAGGCTAAAGTTAAATTATTTAGTATTCACTAATTAAAGGGGCAGAGCTTTAAGAGACATTTTAGCTTTTATATTTTATAAGATATATTTTTTGTAAGAACCACAATTAATAAATATATTTCAGTGAATCACTAATTGTTCAAATCTGTATATAAATATGTACATAAAATGTTGTAATTATATTCCAACTCCGCGTTCTTCTTGGTCATCGCCGCTGCCGCCCCCCCCGACCACACCACCACAAATAGATGCCTGTCCTGTGGGAAACACTGTATATATATATATATATATATATATGTGGATGTGAGTGTGAATGTTGTCTGTCTATCTGTGTTGGCCCTGCGATGAGGTGGCGACTTGTCCAGGGTGTACCCTGCCTTCCGCCCGATTGTAGCTGAGATAGGCTCCAGCGCCCCCCGCGACCCCAAAGGGAATAAGCGGTAGAAAATGGATGGATGGATGGATATATATACACTCAAGTATTTCATATATATATATATATATATATATATATATATATATATATATATGAAATACTTGACTTTCAGTGAATTCTAGCTATATATATATTTATTTTATATATATATATATACATATATATATATATATTTATGTATGTGTGGGAAAAAATCACAAGACTATTTCATCTCTACAGGCCTGTTTCATGAGGGGGGGTACCCTCAATCGTCAGGAGATTTTAATGGGAGCATTCGCATACCATGGTTTATATAGGGCACAGAGTGGGTGGGTACAGGCTGGCCTAGGGGCGTGGTGATTGGCTCATGTGTTACCTAGGAGGTGTTTCCGTCTATGGCGGCATGCTGTTACAATTTCGCTGCGCTTGTTGAGGGATGACAGGTCTGGACGGTAAATAATAAACAGTTTCTCTTTCAAGCATAGGTTGCATCTTTTATTACCACTATTGTAAGGTGTGCTGGATGCAAGAATTTGCCATGTTATTGAATATTCAACATTATTGTCTTTGAGGTATATATACATATATATATATATATATATATATATATTTATTATGTATATATACATATATATATATATATATATATATATATATATATATATATATATATATATATATATATATATATATATATATATATAGTATAGCAGTTGTGCACTGCACTCTCTAAAAGCCCTAAATGTTATTGTCACATATGCATGTACAGTAGATGGCAGTATTGTCCTGTTTAAGAGTGTCACAACATTGCTGTTTACGGCAGAAGAACTGCTTTACGGTAGACGAAAACGTGACTGCTGTTGTTGTGTGTTGTTACCACGCTGGGAGGACGTTAATGAAACTGCCTAACAATAAACCCACATAAGAAACCAAGAACTCGCCCTCGATCATTCCACAGTTATAATATGATTGGGCAGGCACGCTATTTATATTGTGGGAAAGCGGACGTGAGAACAGGCTGGCCGCTGTCGACACGTCACTCAGGTCCGCATGGAGCTGGAGGGGGCGTGGCCTTCAGCTCCGCCTAAATTTCGGGAGATTTTCGGGAGAAAATTTGTCCCGGGAGGTTTTCGGGAGAGGCGCTGAATTTCGGGAGTCTCCCGGAAAATCCTGGAGGGTTGGCAAGTATGTCCTAAGTACTCTGCCCACTATTACTACCAAGTCATAAAGAACAATGGTTTCCTACACCAGAGGACGAAAAGACACTTTATGGACATTTCTGCAAAGACGTTATCTGGAGTACTGCAACAGCGTCATATCAGATCGAAGGAGGTTGGAGAGCAGACAGAAAAGGTCTCAGCGTATGGGACAAATTTGCTCACACTCCCCTCCGAGTGTTCAACGATGATAATGGGGACATTGCTTGCGACAGTTACCACACATTATCGTTTTTCCATATCATGGCCAAGGGTTCTTCCTGACGGCACCACCAGACACATAAATGAAGCGGGACTAAACTACTACATTAGACTGGTAGATGCCCTGCTTGACGCAAACATCCAACCTCATATCACTCTCTACCACTGGGATCTTCCGCAAGCTCTGCAAGATCTTGGAGGATGGGAGAATGAAACAATTATCGTCAAATTCAGGGATTATGCTAACCTAATTTTTAGCCGACAAAGTGAAATTTTGGATTACCATAAATGAGCCTTACGGTTTCGCAAATATTGGCCACGGCTATGGAGCTGCTGCACCACGGATCAGTTTTAGACCGGGCACTTTGCCTTACATTGTGTGCCATAACTTGCAAGTTCCGGTCCAAACAGGGAGGAATCATCTACATCACCATCAACTCGGACTGGTCAGAGCCGAGAAACCCTTAAAAGCAGGAGGATATTGATGCTGCCAGACGAGTGGTGCAGTTCTACATCGGATGGTTTGCCCATCCCATATTTAACGGAGACTACAGCGATATAATGAAGACGATCATTCGCAGGCGAAGTTTAGCAGCTGGTCTACCAAAATCTTGGTTGCTGGAATTTACCTCAGAGGAGATTGAAAGAATCAAGGGAATTTATGATTATTTTGGTTTCAACCATTACACTTCAGTCCTGGCCTTCCCTGTGGATTACGGAAACCTTCAGCATTATGATACTGACAGAGGCGCAGGAACGATTGCTGATCGCACTTATCGAGATTCAGGGTCATCCTGGCTAAAGTTCTCCCTGTTTGGATTCCGAAGAATATTAAAGTTCATTAAAGGGGAACATTATCACCAGACTTATGTAAGCGTCAATATATACCTTGATGTTGCAGAAAAAAGACCATATATTTTTTTAACCGATTTCCGAACTCTAAATGGGTGAATTTTGGCGAATTAAACGCCTTTCTATTATTCGCTCTCGGAGCGATGACGTCACAATGTGACGTCACATCGGGAAGCAATCCGCCATTTTCTCACTTTCGCCGGTGTGTTGTCAGAGGGTGTAACAACACGAACAGGGACGGATTCTAGTTGCACCAGTGGCCCAAAGATGCGAAAGTGGCAAGAAATTGGACGAAATTTGTTCAAAATACGAGGCTGTGGGGAAAGCCGACGAAATGGTCAGTCGTTTGTTCCGCACACTTTACCGACGAAAGCTATGCTACGACAGAGATGGCAAGAATGTGTGGATATCCTGCGACACTCAAAGTAGATGCTGACATCAACTCCAAAACTGGACAGATCAGCTTTCAGGAAAAGAGAGCGGATGAGGGTATGTCTACAGAATATATTAATTGATGAAAACTTTATTCATTACTCGCGGTTTTACGTAAATTATTATACATAAACTGTGTTTACCAATAATGTAGCTTAAAACATTTAAATGCAGACAGCCCTGAAATGGGCTGTCTGCACTCTCAAAGTGCATGTTGTTGCCAAATGTATTTCATATGCTGTAAACCTAGTTCATAGTTGTTAGTTTCCTTTAATGCCAAACAAACACATACCAATCGTTGGTTAGAAGGCGATCGCCGAATTCGTCCTCGCTTTCTCCCGTGTCGCTGGCTGTCGTGTCGTTTTCGTCGGTTTCGCCAGCATACGGTTCAAACCGATATGGCTCAATAGCTTCAGTTTCTTCTTCAATTTCGTTTTCGCTACCTGCCTCCACACTACAACCATCCATTTCAATACATGCGTAATCTGTTGAATCGCTTAAGCCGCTGACATCAGAGTCTGAATCCGAGCTAATGTCGCTATATCTTGCTGTTCTATCTGCCAAGTTTGTTTGTATTGGCATCACTGTGTGACGTCACAGGAAAATGGACGGGTGTATATAACGATGGTTAAAATCAGGCACTTTGAAGCTTTTTTTAGGGATATTGCGTGACGGGTAAAATTTTGAAAAAAACTTCGAAAAATAAAATAAGCCACTGGGAACTGATTTTTAATGGTTTTAACCATTCTGAAATTGTGATAATGTTCCCCTTTAAGGAGGAATATGGAAATCCACTTGTCATTATCACTGAGAATGGTGTCTCAGAGCGTGGGCCTGTAGACCTGAATGACGTCTACAGGAGCTACTATTATGAGAAATACATCAACCAGGTGTTGAAAGCTTACTTGTTGGACGGCGTGAACGTTAGAGGTTACACGGCTTGGTCGTTGATGGACAACCTGGAGTGGGCCACCGGCTTTTCAGAAAGGTTTGGCTTTTTCTCCGACCCCAAACTTCCTCAATTGGCCAAGACCTCTGTTGTCTCCTATGCAACCATCATCACCTGCAATGGATTCCCGGACCCTGTTTCTGGGTAATCTCAAGCACAAGATTCTCCTCCAACAGCTCCTCCATCCTCTTACGGTCGGAGTCTCGCTACATCTCCAGGTCATGCATTTTGAATATTTTTGAAGCCACGGCGGCAGCATTCGAATGGCCAGAAGAAGAGTGGGGGGTAAAACAATCTCCACCTCTAACAACCAAAAAGCTGTAAAAACTATGATGCTGTGCTCCAAAATTGGATTATTTTCAGAACTTGTGTGAGCCTATGGCTTTACATTTTGTTACATACATATATAATTTGGCAGCACGGTGGGACAGGTGTTAGTGCATGCGCCTCACAATACGAAGGTCCTGAGTAGTCCTGAGTTCAATCCCGGGCTCGGGATCTTTCTGTATGGAGTTTGCATGTTCTCCCCGTGATAGCGTGGGTTCCCTCCGGGTACTCCGGCTTCCTCCCACCTCCAAAGACATGCACCTGGGTATAGGTCAGTGGTTCTTAACCTTGTTGGAGGTACCGACCCCCAGCAGTTTCATATGCGCATTCACCGAACCCTTCTTTAGTGAGAAATAAAAGTTTTTTTCTAATTCAAGACAAAGTTATATGTTTTTTTTTACTGGTGCACAAAATGAACCACAACAAATTACACACCTGCAAATCAGATGGAAAATTAGAGGGAACATTGTTTAGGGGTATCCATAATACGCCGATGGGGAGAAGTTTTTATTTACACGACGATTCGGGTGTGTCTTGACGTCCGCCGAACCCCTGAGGCCGACTCACCGAGCCCCTAGGGTTCCATCGAACCCAGGTTAAGAACCACTGGCATAGGTTGATTGGCAACACTAAATTGGCCCTAGTGTGTGAATGTGAGTGTGAATGTTGTCTGTCTATCTGTGTCGGCCCTGCGATGAGGTGGCGACTTGTCCAGGGTGTACCCCGCCTTCCGCCCAAATGCAGCTGTGATAGGCTCCAGCAACCCCCGCGACCCCAAAAGGGACAAGCGGTAGAAAATGGATGGATATATATATAATTTGCATTCTATTTTAGTTGCTTTATTAATTTTACAACCCCCTGGCACTGTTTTGTACTGTTTCTGTACTTGTCTCGTTTATTATTATTTATTGATTGTATGTAAATGTTGCTTATGTAGCCGAGGACCGGACCGCCAAGTGCCCTGCCTTCGGCTGCCGCCCAGCTCACATTGCACCCGACCTCTATGGCCCCTCCCATGAGTGGTGAGCCCATTGGTCCAAGTCCGAGTCCATGGTTCTCGCCCGGAAAAGGGTGGAGTGCCATCTCCGGGTTGGGGAGGAGACCCTGCCCCAAGTGGAGGAGTTCAAGTACCTAGGAGTCTTGTTCACGAGTGGGGGAAGAGTGGATCGTGAGATCGACAGGCGGATCGGTGCGGCATCTTCAGTAATGCGGACGCTGTATCCGTTGTGGTGAAGAAGGAGCTGAGCCGGAAGGCAAAGCTCTCAATTTACCGGTCGATCTACGTTCCCATCCTCACCTATGGTCATGAGCTTTGGGTTATGACCGAAAGGACAAGATCACGGGTACAAGCGGCCGAAATGAGTTTCCTCCGCCGGGTGGCGGGGCTCTCCCTTAGAGATAGGGTGAGAAGCTCTGTCATCCGGGGGGAGCTCAAAGTAAAGCCGCTGCTCCTCCACATCGAGAGGAGCCAGATGAGGTGGTTCGGGCATCTGGTCAGGATGCCACCCGAACGCCTCCCTAGGGAGGTGTTTAGGGCACGTCCAACCGGTAGGAGGCCACGAGGAAGACCCAGGACACGTTGGGAAGACTATGTCTCCCGGCTGGCCTGGGAACGCCTCGGGATCCCCGGGAAGAGCTGGACGAAGTGGCTGGGGAGAGGAAAGTCTGGGCTTCCCTGCTTAGGCTGCTGCCCCCGCGACCCGACCTCGGATAAGCGGAAGAAGATGGATGGATGGATGGATGGATGTAAATGTTGCATATGATAAATAAAAGGTTTATAAAATTGAAAAAATATATATATTTTTTTTTAATTTATTTTAGCCGATTCCATTTGTCCAGAAATACTCTCACGAATGGGATAACAGCTCGTAATTGTAGTTCAACGATTAGCTGTAATGAGCGTGGTACAAACGGCAATGCATTGTGGGAAATGTAGGAAAACCCGAAGCCCTCTCATCAGTAGAACATTTGAACGAGTCGTTCAGTATTCTCTCACATCTCTAAATAAAGCTAGAGTTCCTCCTCCGACCATCTCTTTGTGACTCAAGATCGACAGAATGTCAAACTCTTCCATGTCGTTTCACCTGTTCCGTATATTAGCGACATAACGTCGTGTAAAAGATGAAGTATGAGGATGATGAAAGTGTAAAAATACCTTCAACGTGAAGCACAATTTGAGCTTTGCGAGCAGCTTCCAGTTGTTGTCGATGTCGCTCCTTCTCCTTTCTCGTTCGAGAAAGTTCCTCCTCGTACGACGTTATCGTTCTTTCAAACAGCGCGAATATTTCATCAGCTGCCGCCATTAGTCGCTCTTTCACCAACTCTTTCAACATGTTTGATGTCTTGTAGGGAGCACACTGACTTGTCAACAAATGCTAACGTCTGTGTCACCCGCTAAGTTTGCGCATGCGCTATATGTGCAACGCGCATGCGCAAAGGTAACAAAGCATCCAGCTTAATGGTGCGTTACTGCCGCCTTGTGTTCCGGAGTGTGGTTGAGACAGTAGTTTGCAATCTAATCCCTAGTGTACAAAAAACTTGACCCAAAACAAATACAAATTAAAACTGCAAGCAGCGATGGACGGGACCGACTTTGACGGCACATAAAATCCAAACCGGAGCAGTAAAACTCTTTGGTCAACTTTTAATCAGAAGGGTTCAATCTCTCTCCGGTGCTAGTTTGAAGCCGACACGACAAACGCGCTCAGAGGAGATAATGTTTGAAAAAAGGTGACCGGTTTTTACAAAACTTTTGTTTTGAAGGGGGAATTGCAAACTTCCTGTTGATTTTTGCTGGGGGTTGGCAATATATGAAATGTAGGTCTAAGTGAGACCTACATAGAGGTTTTTCATGTCTCTAAGACAGTGGTTCTCAACCTTTTTCCAGTGATGTACCCCCTGTGAACATTTTTTAATTCAAGTACCCCCTAATCAGAGCAAAGCATTTTTGGTTGAAAAAAAGAGATAAAGAAGTACAATACAGCACTATGTCATCAGTTTCTGATTTATTAAATTGTATAACAGTGCAAAATATTGCTCATTTGTAGTGGTCTTTCTTGAACTATTTGGAAAAAAAGATATAAAAATAACTAAAAACTTGTTGAAAAATAAACAAGTGATTCAATCATAAACATGTCCACAAAAAATCTAGCTGTCAACACTGAATATTGCATTGTTGCATTGTAACGAATGGAATAGCCTACTTGATTTGATGTTCAGTTTATGAACTTAAATTCATATTTTCTTGAAGTATTATTCAATAAATATATTTATAAAGGATTTTTGAATTGTTGCTATTTTTAGAATATTTAAAAAAAATCTCACCTACCCCTTGGCATACCTTCAAGTACCCCCAGGGGTACGCGTACCCCCATTTGAGAACCACTGCTCTAAGACATTCCTACTGGAAGTTACAGGCAGTTTTGTCTGAGTTTTCTTCCTAGGAGCAGTTGTGTCTGTGTTTTCTTCCTAGGGGGTGCTAGAGCGCAATTTTGAGTTTTGGGGTCGTTTTTTTTTTTTTATTAGATCGCAATTTGTGCCAGTCCTGATGTGTGTGTCCAGTTTGGTGAGTTTTGAAGCATGTTAAGGGGGTCAAATAATAGCTCAAAGAGGCAAAAGTGACTGTTTTTACTAAACTTTTGTTTTGAAGGGGGAATTGCCAACTTCCTGTTGATTTTTGCTGAAGGATGTCAATGTATGAAATCTAGGTCTAAGTCAGACCTACATAGAGGTTTTGGAAGTTACAAGCAGTTTTGTCTGTGTTTTTTCCTAGGGAGCGCTAGAGCGCAATTTTAAGTTTTGGGGTTTGGTTTTTTGATTAGATCGCAATTTTCGCCAGTCCTGATGTGTGTGTCAAATATGGTGAGTTTTGAAGCATGTTAAGGGGGTCAAAATACAGCTCAAAGAGGCGGCGGAATAATAATAATAAAGAATAAAACGTTACAATAACAATAGGGTCCTCTGTCCCAAATGGACATTGCGGTCCCTAATAAAACGCACGAAATACAATAGGGTCCTCTGTCCCAAAGGGACATTCGGTCCCTAATAAATAACTACAATAATCATTATCTGTTCGTTTTGTCCTGTGATAAGTATTTAAACACTAACGACACGGATAATCATAACAATAATGATTACTTTCTTCTAGAGAAGTGAAGCGAATTATATTTATATAGCGCTTTTCTCTAGTGACTCAAAGCGCTTTACATAGTGAAACCCAATATCTAAGTTACATTTAAACCAGTGTGGGTGGCACTGGGAGCAGGTGGGTAAAGTGTCTTGCCCAAGGACACAACGGCAGTGACTAGGATGGCGGAAGCTGGGATCGAACCCGCAAACCTCAAGTTGCTGGCACAGCCGCTCTACCAACCGAGCTATACCGCCCGAGATAATGGCTTTTTTTGCCGAGATGCGATATTCTGATATTGTCCAACTCTTGATTACCGATTCCGATATCAACCGATACCGATATATACAGTCGTGGAATTAACACATTATTATGCCTAATTTTGTTGTGATGCCCCACTGGATGCATTAAACAATGTAACAAGGTTTTCCAAAATAAATCAACTCAAGTTATGGAAAAAAATGCCAACATGGCACTGGCATATTTATTATTGAAGTCACAAAGTGCATTATTTATTTTAACCTGCCTCAAAACAGCAGCTTGGAATTTGGGACATGCTCTCCCTGAGAGAGCATGGGGAGGTTGAGGTGGGTGGGGTTGGGGGGGGGGGGCAGTGTTTAGGTGTCGGGGGTAGCGGGGGTATATATTGTAGCGTCCCGGCAGAGTTAGTGCTGCAAGGGGTTCTGGGTATTTGTTCTGTTGTGTTTATGTTGTGTTACGGTGCGGATGTTCTCCCGAAATGTGTTTGTCATTCTTGTTTGGTGTGGGTTCACAGTGTGGCGCATATTTGTAACAGTGTTAAAGTTTTTTATACGGCTACCCTCAGTGTGACCTGTATGGCTGTTGACCAAGTATGGTTTGCATTCACTTATGTGTGTGAAAAGCAGTGATTGGGCTGGCACGCAATTGCAGTGCCTTTAAGGCACGCCCCCAATATACCGAAAAATATGGTCTGATTACAAGAACATTTGAAAGAGTAGAATTTGAATAACTGTAAATAAGGCACATACAGTATATTGTAAGTTCATACTTCCTTCTGGAAAATAGAAATGAAAAGGGTACTTCAACAAGTAAACAGTAGAGTATGTACTTTATTATCAAATATGTAACTCTCTGAATGGTAATAGACTATAGTCATTTATGCACAGAAAATGTTTGTCAGTATCAAAATATTAATTTGAATCACTTTTTGGCAGGCACCACATAGTTTGAAGTTACAGACAAAGCAAATAAAATAGACAGAATTACTTTTTAACATGTTAACAGTACACAGCTATGATAAAATTGATCTAACACTTACGGTGCATTTAAAACACAGGATAAACTTGATTGAAACATAAAAGTAAAATAAATGCAGTGTCAGAAGAATATATTGATTTAATGAACACATCTAAACACTTGATAAACATTTATGTGCATGAACAAAGGACAGTTAATATTGTATGTGGCTTCGAAACATGAAAGAGGCACACCAACATTGGATCAATAACAATCTCAATAATAGCATACAAATGTCTGACTCTTTACGTACACGATAAAGGCCTAAATAATTTGACACACATGTCGTTACAATAACACCAATAAGCAGTACATAGTATGAAGTGACTTTTTGATTTAGGAGTTATTTTGCCTTATTCAATAGGGAAACATATTATGTTGTATGTGTACTTGATGTGTAATTTACAGCTCATCTTATTAACTGATGAATCAAATGTTGGTGCCATCACAAAGACAGGTAATCTACCAAACACTCTTTTGATGTGAGGGAAATCTCCATTTATGCTGTCCTCAACCAACCAGATTGTCTGACTTTGTTAGTCAACAATTTTTTATTTGCTTCAGAGTTCATTTAAAATAATGTAGCTGCTGTTCTTAGTGGCACACTAACCTGGAACCCATAAGGGAATCTGGTATCGTACACACAACAGATCATCACTATCAAAGTGATGTACAACTACTATTTTTACTTGTACTACTACTAATTTTCACACGAGACATTCCACTTCTACAACTTGACAATCTTATAGCCAGTGTTGGGTTAGTTACTGAAAAACAGTAACTAGTTACAGTTACTAGTTACTTTATTTCAAAAGTAACTCAGTTACTAACTCAGTTACTTACACCAAAAAGTAATGCGTTACTGTGAAAAGTAACTATTTAGTTACTTCTTCTACTTTTTTTTTTAAAGCTCCCATTAATGCCCTTTTAGCCTTCATTTTAGTACTGTTATTGCACTGGAGAATAATACAATCTGTTGATCAACTTGACATACATTTGCATCACTGAACTCTGCTAAGCAATGTGCTCTACATACAACACACAAAGACAAAGATATGTTTCAAAGGGCCAATTTATTTCAGGCCAGAACAAATTGACAAAACTATTTTAAATAGCTGCAACATAACATACATAAGTAACAAACAGCATAATAACACTAACACTAACACTAACACTAACCACGTTAAACCCAGATTCCGAACTAATAAAGGTCTTAACTCATTCTCTTTCTATGCCACTTCAATATGGAATGCACTCCCAACCGGTGTAAAAGAAAGGGCATCTCTATCCTCCTTCAAAACCGCACTAAAAGAACACCTCCAGGCAACTACAACCCTAAACTAACACCCTCCCTTCCACATAATACCTCTTCGGATTGTAAATAATCAAATGTAGACACTTTTTCTTATACTTTCTGATCTCTCTCTCTGTGTCCACTACTTGCTGTACATATCCTACCAAGTCAGTCCTACACTGTTTCAATGTCCATTTCTCTGATGATGCAATTGTTGATGACTGAAGTGTTGATACCAACCAAACCTAAACCCCCCCCCCCTCCATATCCCACACCCCGGATTGTAAATAATGTAAATAATTCAATGTATATACCCTGATGATTATCTTGTGTGATGACTGTATTATGATGTTAGTATATATTTGATAGTATATATCTGTATCTGGACCCCGACTTAAACAAGTTAAAAAACGTATTTGGGTGTTACCATTTAGTGGTCAATTGTACGGAATATGTACTGTACTGTGCAATCTACTAATAAAAGTTTCAATCAATCAATCAATCAATCAATCAACAACATAGCTGTAAAGCTGGCTTCACCTAAGGAAGGCACACGTGACATACACAGAGCCTAACCAGGCAGATTTGAATTGTTGTTTTGGGCAGTAGACGGGATCTTTGATCCAAGACACAACTTACATTTAACTAAAATGTTCTTTTCTTTGTGCTCGACAAAAGAAAAGAAGTGAGAATATCTCATACTTGCCAACCCTCCCGAATTTCACTGCCTCTCCCTGGGACAACCATTCTCCAAATTTTTGCCGATTTCCAGCCGGACTTAAGGCACGCCCCCTCCCGGTCTGTGCGGATCTGAGTGGGGACAGCCTGTCGTCACGTCCGCTTGGCCAACCAAAAAGTAACCACAGAACACTATACCGTATAGGCGTATAGTGTTCTGTGGTTACTTTTTTGTTGGCCAACGGTTGTATTGCGCACCCCCCTCCCCTCCCCTACCCTCCCCTCCCCTTCCCACACTCAGACACACAGTCACACGCACACACAGAGAGCGCAGAGGAAGAATCAGAAGCACGTCTCTGCTTCGCTGGAATAAAACACACTCAGATCCTCAGTTTCTAGCCGATACTACATAAAAAGTAACGTAAAATAACGCAGTAACGCATCATGTAGTAACGGTAACTGAGTTATTGAATATAAAAAAATAACGCGTTAGATTACTAGTTACCGCCGAAACTAACGGCGTTACAGTAACGCGTTACTTTGTAACGCGTTAGTCCCAACACTGCTTATAGCACAAACTGGACAGGAAAACATTTATTCTCCGCTGTGTGTCGACATGTGTGCTGTCAAACTTTGCTCATCAGAATGACATTGATCACAAAATGGACAACTAAAAGATTTCTCTCCTGTGTGTTTTCTCATGTGTAATTTCAGTCTGTCTTGCCGGAAAAATGTATCACCACAAACTGAGCAAATAAAAGGTTTCTCTCCGGTGTGTGTTCTCATGTGGGATACCATATTTTTTTTCTCAGAGAATATTTTTCCGCAAACTGAGCAGATACAAGGTTTTACTCCTGTGTGTTTTCTCATGTGACATTTAAGGCTCGACCTTCGAGAAAATGTATTACCGCAAACTGAACAAATGAAAGGTTTTTCTCCTGTGTGTGTTCTCGTGTGTAGTTTCAGGCTGGACCTTCGAGAAAATTTATCACCGCAAACTGTACAAATAAAAGGTTTCTCACTTGTGTGTATTCTCATGTGCGCAGTCAAAGAGCCCCTCTGGGAAAATGTATGGCCGCAAACTGAGCAATTGAAAGGTTTTTCTCCCGTGTGCGTTCTCATGTGTGCAGTCAAAGTGGACTTCTGGGAAAAACTATTGGAACAAACGGAGCAACTGAAAGGTTTTTCTCCTGTGTGTGTTCTCATGTGTAAAGTCAAGGTGGACTTCTGAGAAAACCTATTGTGGCAAACGGAGCACCCAAAAGGTTTTTCTCCTGTGAGTGTTTTCATGTATGGAGCAGAATCCATATTACAAACGCTTTGGGCACCAAATGAGCAGATAAAACTTTTTTTACCGGCCTTCTCTTCAGAGCATTCAGGATATTTGTTAGTGTGAGTCCTCATATCACCATCATCGCTGCTCAAAGGTTCTTGGGTGTTGTTCTCGTCTTCATCCTCAGTACATTGTGATGTTATGTCGTCATTATCTGATAGTGGAGCAAAGAGGTTGTCAACTTGTGGTTTGTCTTCCTGGTCTTCAGTCTTCACAGAGACACCAGTCAGAGGCAACTTGGTGAGATCAGCCTCCTGCGGCCCAAGAAGACACTCTTCTCCTGACTGACTGATATTGTGTTCCTCCTCTTCCCTTTTAATTTGGGGGGGCTGTAAATCATCCTGGTCGAAAGTGGAGATTCCATCCTGTGGTTTTGGAGGACGTTCTTCTTGACGACCAATCAGCTGCTGGCTGCCTTAAGGACACAAACAAACTTTAGCTTGGACATGTAATTGCTTTTCTTTTGACTGTTTGTTGAATCATCAGTGGTCAAAACTTAAGTTTTGCTGGATTGCATGTGACATTATGTCTGTTTTGTCATGTACATGGCGGACAAACAAGCTTGAGCACAGCGATAAATCAAGTGGAAGATGCTTTAGTATGTGAAGAGTTGGAGCTGAAAATGCCACTTTGCTGTGCTTTTTTTGTGTGTTACAAGCGATCAAATCGAGAGAAAGGAAATAGCTTTCCTAGAGTCCAGAAATAAGGGGTTCATAAAGGAAATACAATTTAGGCAATCTGCGAAAGCGTGTGGAATGGCTCTCACACATGCCGCGTTCATCTTGTGGCGGACAGTCGGAACCATGCTCGTGTCTGCAGCAATCACTTTGTAAAATGTTTAAACATTTGATTTGTTTAAGAAACTTTCGGTGATGCAGTCGGGTTTATTCTTCACTATATAGGTAGTGTTTGAGAGCAGAACTAAGCGTGAACTAAGGACAAGAGATCGCATTAGTTTGTTTGTGTTCTTTGAAGTTATGTTATGGTTGCTACACCGAAATATATCTACAGTCGTGGTCAAAAGTTTACATACACTTGTAAAGAACATAAGCCTTGAGTTTCCAATACTTTCTCAACTCTTATTTTTTTGTGATAGAGTGATTGGAGCACATACTTGGTCACAAAAAACATTCATGAAGTTTGGTTCTTTTATGACTTTATTATGGGTCTACTGAAAATGTGAGCAAATCTGCTGGGTCAAAAGTATACATACAGCAATGTTAATATTCGGTTACATGTCCCTTGGCAAGTTTCACTGCAATAAGGCACTTTTGGTAGCCATCCACAAGCTTCTGCTTGAGTTTTTGACCACTCCTCTTTGACAAAAATTGGTGCAGTTCAGCTAAAAATTGTTTGTTTTCTGACATGGACTTGTTTCTTCAGCATTGTCCACACGTTTAAGTCAGGACTTTGGGAAGGCCATTCTAAAACCTTCATTCTACCCTGATTTAGCCATTCTTTTACCACTTTTGACATGTGTTTGGGTCATTGTCTTGTTGGAACACCCAATTGTGCCCAAGACCCAACTTCCGGGCTGATGATTTTAGGTTGTCCTGAAAAATTTGGAGGCAATCCTCCTTTTTCATTGTCCCATTTATTCTCTGTAAAGCACCAGTTCCATTGGCAGCAAAACAGGCCCAGAGCATAATACTACCACCACCATTGTTGACGGTAGGCATAGTGTTCTTGGGATTATAGGCCTCACCTTTTCTCCTCCAAACATATTGCCGAGTATTGTGGCCAAAAAGCTCAATTTTTGTTTCATCTGATCACAGAACTTTCCTCCAGAAGGTCTTATCTTTGTCCATGGGATGTCATGTTAAGTAAGAGTATTAAATAAGTAAAACAGTGTCAACGATTGATGTTTGTTTAAAATAACAAGTTGTAGCATTTTTAAACGTCAAAAATTGTACTTATGGGTCTTAGATTGTCCTTTAAAACGTTCACGCCAAGACCATGGACCCCGGCGCCGGTGGAGAAGTTGTGGGCCTCCAAACTTTTGTGGTTCTTGAATTGCTTGCTGGTGTAAAAGGACGTTTGTGCGACCATATAATTAGTTATGTCACAAACTTGCATGGCTGCGGTAGTTGTAAGATACCGTATTTTCCCGACCATAACCGGATTATAAGGCACACTGCCGATGAATGGCCTATTTTTGATCTTTTTTCATATATTAGGCGGATTATAGTGCGCATTAAAGGAGTCATATTATTATAATTGTTTTCTAAATGTAAAAGACTTCCTTGTGGTCTACATAACATGTAATTGTGGTTCTTTGGTCAAAATGTTGCATAGATGATGTTTTACAGATCATCTTCAAGCCACTTTCTGACAGTCGGATGCACCGTATTGTGGGCGGTCTTATTTAGATTAGATTACATAGTACTTTATTTATCCCCGAGAGGAAATTAGATTTACGTGGCTCACCTTCGGCAGCGTCTTCTCCCCGTCATCTTTGTTGTAGCGGTGTAGCGTGCAAGGACGGGAGTGTAAGAAGTGTCAAAAGATGGCGCTAACTGTTTTAATGACATTCAGACTTTACTTCAATCAATAACGGAGCAGCATCTCCTCATCCGGAAACAACCACACCGGAAATGTGTCCCGTTAAAAAACGTCCGACCAGAACTCCCTAATAACTAAAGTTCCTTGGGTGAATAATGTAAACTCACTACACCGGTATGTTTTAGCGCTTTCATGGCGAGTTTACTGACAGATATAAGTAAGAACTTTACACTACTTTATATTAGAAATGGCAACAGCGGAGGATGAATGTCCCATAACAAGAAGATAGAGAAAAAGAAGAAGCTTAGACGCAGACGCGCGCAATTTTTCAGGATTTACGCAGATCCCAAATGCAGATCAGCAGGTACCAGAAGGTAGGAAAAGTTGCTTTTGCGTAATATTGTGAAACAAAACGCCAGATAACACATCTTACCTTATACGCACACCATAATAATACTTCTATGTTGAAGCACAGTACAATCCATCAAGCGGTGCGGCTTCATAGCTTACCAAAGTCGTACTAAAACATTTTGATAGATTTTTGAGCTCTGTGTGTAATTTTCTATATTTTCAATAGAACATTAAAAATGTTGGTGTTGTTTACTTGAAACATATCTGTGACGACGTGGTCGCATAGTGATGCGGGTGTGGTTCTCCCAAGGATGCAGACGGCTTCGGACACAGCTTGCAGGTAGGAAAAATGATTTATTTTAAATATAAATAATATGATGAATAAACAAAAGGGCTAGCGTGGGAGCTAGCAAACCAAAAGAGCCTAGCGTGAGAACTAGTAGCTAAGAAACAGTAAATAATTGTCGTCATCAGTTGTGTGAGAACAAACTACGAAGCCAGACAGAGTGAGGCCAGAGCAAAGACTAAATAGCCCTCTGATTAGCGCCCGGGCAACAGGTGCGCGTCCCGAACACTAACCAGAGGCAGGTGCGCACAATCTGCCGTCATGGCAACAGAAACAAACTAAACTCAAGGTGCTGAAAACACGTGACACAAACATAAACAAACTCTGATCCGGGCAGCGGATCGTAACAGTACCCCCCCCTTAAAGGACAGATTCCAGATGTCCCTTGACACTAAATAAAACTAGAACCCAAAAAACAAGAAATAGTTCGAGAGTCAAGGGAGGGTGGAGGGAGGATTTGGTGGTGGGTCGCCAGGCCACGTGTCCCCGAATCCACCGGGGAAGAGTCAGGTGGCGGCGGCGAGTGGAACGCCGCTGCCGCAGGCGAGGCGGGCGACCACGGAAAGGCCACATTCGTGGCTGCCGAGAAGGTGGGCGTGAGTGGCGCCAGAAGTTCAGCAGCCGGAGAGTTCTACGACTACGTCTCGGGTGTCGCTGCTGTTTGCGCCACTGGCGTCCATAAACAAACCTCCGAGAGCGCCGCTTGCGCAGCCAGACCACTCGAGGTCGCTGAGACGAAGACGAGGAGAGAGCAGACGTCGCCGTGGAAACAGGAGGAGCCGACGTCGCCGTGGAAGCAGGAGGAGCCGACGTCGCCGTGGAAGCAGGAGGAGCCGACGTCGCCGTGGAGGCAGGAGGGGACGTCGTCGCCGTGGAAGCAGGTGCAGGTTCTGGTACCAGCCGTGGAGCAGGTGCAGGTTCTGGTACCAGCCGTGGAGCCGGCGCTGGTGTGGGTACCAGCCGTGGAGCCGGCGCTGGTGTGGGTACCAGCCGTGGAGCCGGCGCTGGTGTGGGTACCAACCGTGGAGCCGGCGCTGGTGTGGGTACCAGCCGTGGAGCCGGCGCTGGTGTGGGTACCAGCCGTGGAGCCGGCGCTGGTGTGGGTACCAGCCGTGGAGCCGGCGCTGGTGTGGGAACCAGCCTTGGAGCCGGCGCTGGTGTGGGAACCAGCCTTGGAGCCGGGACAGGGGTTGGTCTTGGAGTCGGTGCTGGTGTGAGAACCAGCCTTGGAGCCGGCGCTGGTGTGAGAACCAGCCTTGGAGCCGGCGCTGGTGTGAGAACCAGCCTTGGAGCCGGCGCTGGTGTGAGAACCAGCCTTGGAGCCGGCGCTGGTGTGGGTACCAGCCGTGGAGCCGGCGCTGGTGTGGGAACCAGCCTTGGAGCCGGCGCTGGTGTAGGTACTGGAGACGAAGCTTGGTGTGTCAGCCGAGGTGCAGGAACAGGTGCTAGCCGAGGTGCAGCTGGAGGTGGCCTAGCTGGCGGTTGTGGCTTAGCAGGACGAAGGACTGGTGGCAGTGGCCGTGCAGGAGGTTGCGGTTTAGCACGCCGAAAGACTGGTGGCGGTGGCCTTGCAGGAGGTTGCGGTTTAGCACGCCGAAAGACTGGTGGCGGTGGCCGTGCAGGGGGTTGCGGCTTAGCACGCCGAAAAACTGGTGGCGGTGGCCGTGCAGGAGGTTGCGGCTTAGCACGCCAAAAAACTGGTGGCGGTGGCCGTGCAGGAGGTTGCGGCTTAGCACGCCGAAGTTGTGCCACCGCACTAGCACAGTTCCCAGTACTAGCCCCCCCCTCAAGACGCGGATACCAGACGCGCTCTTTGCGGTTTGGAACTGTCTTCAAGGGTGGGTGGGGGGAGGTATGGAGGGGGGTATACTCTTCTTCAAATTGTCCAAATTGACTATTATCATCCCCCACTTGAGATTGGGTGGGACCACAGGGGGAAAAAATATGTGCAGTGGGCGGAGCAATAGTCACTGGGGGCGGAACCAAAGTCACTGGAGGTGGAGTCTGAAAATCAGAATGTGACTGACTAGACTTACACTTAATAAAAATGTCCTGATAATGTCTTATCTTACAATGAAAGTCATTTGGTATTGGCTGACAGAAAGAATTAGAAGATGGAAAAAAAAAATCTTGTTCAATGATGTCATCAGAAGTGGGCGGAGTTACCTCTTCGGGAGGCGCCAATGACATGACATTACTGTTGCAACTGTCCATGTGACTTACAGCCCAATCGGAGAACTTTTTGGCGAAGTGGTCGATGGGGTTGCCAAACATCTGAGGAGGGGAAGTTTGGGCTGAAAGTAGCTTGCTTCGGTCCGGGGGAGGAGTTTGCAGGAGCGGCGCGTCTTGGCGGCGAGGGAAAGACCTCCTGGCCGGCTTCCGTCTTTGACGGCGCCCACGGTACTGCGGTGTAGCGGCGATGTCTTCCGACCAGAGGGAATCGATGGGGATAAGAGAGCCTCCAGGTCCCCACATGAGATTCGACCTCTCCTCCGTCGAATAGCGAAGCGTCTCGGCTTCCATCGCTCGCAACACCATGAGCGTACCTTCGTCCAACTCCTCGTTAGCCAGTGCGGGAGAATTGTTTTCTGCTGGCTTCGTACTGTGACGACGTGGTCGCATAGTGATGCGGGTGTGGTTCTCCCAAGGATGCAGACGGCTTCGGACACAGCTTGCAGGTAGGAAAAATTATTTATTTTAAATATAAATAATATGATGAATAAACAAAAGGGCTAGCGTGGGAGCTAGCAAACCAAAAGAGCCTAGCGTGAGAACTAGTAGCTAAGAAACAGTAAATAATTGTCGTCATCAGTTGTGTGAGAACAAACTACGAAGCCAGACAGAGTGAGGCCAGAGCAAAGACTAAATAGCCCTCTGATTAGCGCCCGGGCAACAGGTGCGCGTCCCGAACACTAACCAGAGGCAGGTGCGCACAATCTGCCGTCATGGCAACAGAAACAAACTAAACTCAAGGTGCTGAAAACACGTGACACAAACATAAACAAACTCTGATCCGGGCAGCGGATCGTAACAATATCGCCATCATAGTGGCAATATACACTTATCTCTTATGTTTGACTGGTCACACTTATCATTACACAATCTACCAAATAAAATAGCTTTGAGGTGGGTAAACTCCATCTATCCATCCATTTTCTACCGCTTGTCCCTTTTGGGGTCGCAGGGGGTGCTGGAGCCTACTCAACCAAACGTATTCCTTATATTAGGCGTCCAAAATGTTTTGGTATCCTGGAGCATTCAAAGTTCCTTTCACTGGAACTAAGGGGCCAAGCTTAGCTCCTGAAAAACAAGCCCACACCATAGTTCTGATCATTTGGATGGGTGGCTAAATATGTTTGGCAATATAGTGTAGCTGTGCATCCTCCGCCGCACAGCTGCTAGTAGTAGCGACCTCCTCAAAGCGGATGCCAGGCGCTTTTTTTTTTGAAGGAAGGAGCTGTTGGTCGGTGGCGTCCCCCACCGTACAAGCCAGGGAAGAGCGGAAGGGAGCCAGGAGGAGGAAACAACGACACATCCCGTGTAGAGTCCCAATACGATGGACAGTGCTGTGGGCTCCAGAGCAGCAGGAAGTGTCGTTTCAAGCTGATGAGGCGCCAACACAGGAAGACGCCGGAAGTCTTAAAGGAAGGAGTAGTCGGCGTTTGGGCCTTCGATAGCCGGGGAGCAGGCACAAGCAAAGCTCAGGCTTTGGGAAGCCTTGGGGTAGGAGTAGGCTTGGTCTTTAAGAAGCCGAGAAACGGACACAAGCCTGGGAGCTGGTATCGGCCGAACTTGAGGGAGAAGGGACGAGCTTGCCTTGGGTTGGAACCGCACAAACCTGGCCTTCATGTCCTCCCGGAAATATGCAGTCCAAAAAGGTCGCCGACAGGCGTCGCTGCAAGGTCACTTTCTGGCTCAAAGATTCAGTCACAAACTCGCATGACTGCGGTAGTTGTGACCCCAAGAAGTAGGGATGATGTTCGAAACCAATTCTCCCGGTTGTTTGATAAGAAAAGAACTGATTCCATTGACTCGAATCCCTTTTTGAGAACTGGTTCCCATTATCAAGGCCACTATAGTAAAGAAAAAGAGTTGGTTCTTTATTCGAATCCCTGGGAATTAATCCCAAATGGCCAATGTTATGCCCATTTGATTGTAGACTCTTACTGACACCTTGTGGCAATATGAAAATACTACGCGTCAATAGTTTGGGCACTTCCGGGTTGACGACGTCAGTTAAGTTCATGAGACAATTGAGAAGTAGACAAGTTGTGTTAGCTCTTACAAGCCTTGGAAAAGATACGTCTGTAAGTAAACTGCTTAACTTGTTTATGTAACTCAATATTAAGGTGGAAAGTGGTTACATTTGATGGTAAGATGTTTATTGAAAAACTATTTTTGTGCACTGTTTCAATGGATGTTTTGAGGACTTAAAATGGCTGCCAGTCGTGTATTTCCACCATCGAAATAGTTTCAACACTCAGAAGTATTTGTTTGATGATAGTACTGTATATTTGTGTAAAGCAAATATTTACATATTGTGTTTTACATTTCAGTATGTTAATTGAATCACATATCTTATACATTTGTCATTGTGTGTATTTCAGTTTAAAAAAATAAATAAAAATAACAGTCCAGTG
Organism: Nerophis lumbriciformis; assembly: GCF_033978685.3. Taxonomy (NCBI): domain Eukaryota; kingdom Metazoa; phylum Chordata; class Actinopteri; order Syngnathiformes; family Syngnathidae; genus Nerophis; species Nerophis lumbriciformis. The sequence goes on along the minus strand of NC_084563.2, from coordinate 23,411,328 downwards.
CAAGACAAAAGTAAAGCTCGGAAAAGATAAAGCAAGATCAACAACAATAAAGAGCCTAAATGGATTAATCTGCTTTGGAACGTTATTAGACGTCTTGGATTGTTTGTTAGCTGTCTGCCTGTGGGTGTAGTTAGTATGTTCCAATAGCAGCAGAAGTGCACTTTTTGGAGAGCTGTATTATTTTCAGTTTTGTGCCCAAGGGACTGATTTTATTTAACACTATATTATTATGTATACACCTATAGTGATCACAGAGACAGGTTGTTTTTGTGTTACTGTATATATTTGTTTTTCTGAAAAATACCACTTAAAAGGCCTACTGAAACCCTCTACTACCGACCACGCAGTCTGATAGTTTATATATCAATGATGAAATCTTAACATTGCAACACATGCCAATACGGCCGGGTTAGCTTACTAAAGTGCAATTTTAAATTTTGCGCAAAATATCCTGCTGAAAACGTCTCAGTATGATGACGCCTGCACGTGACGTCACGGGTTGTAGAGGACATTGTGGGACAGCAAAGAAGAAAGCTGTAGGTAGGAAGCGGTGTATTGCGGCAGGTGTTGTGCCGGATAACGCACCCCCGCCGTAGAATGCACCCCTTGACTGTTGTGCCGGATAACACAGCCGGTGTTTCATTGTTTACATTCCCGGAAGATGACAGTCAAGCTTTACCATTGGCCTGTGGAGAACTGGGACAACAGAGACTCTTACCAGGAGGACTTTGAGTTGGATGCGCAGACACGGTACCGTGAGTACGCATGCAGCTGCGGCTTCCAAACATTTGATTGCTTGCCTGTACGTGCGTGCCGCTATGTGCATGTCACGTACGTAACTTTGGGGACTTTGGGGAAATATATGTGCTGTATGAACTTTGGGGAGCTGAACGGTACTTTGGGCTGTTGGATCGAGTGTGTTGTGCAGGTGTTTGAGTTGTATTGGCGGGTTATATGGACGGGAGGGGGGAGGTGTTTGTTATGCGGGATTAATTTGTGGCATATTAAATATAAGCCTGGTTGTGTTGTGGCTAATAGAGTATATACTGTATATGTCTTGTGTTTATTTACTGTTTTAGTCATTCCTAGCTGAATATCAGGTCCCACCCGCCTCTCACAGCATCTTCCCTATCTGAATCGCTCCCACTGCCCTCTAGTCCTTCACTCTCACTTTCCTCATCCACGAATCTTTCATCCTTGCTCAAATTAATGAGGCAATCGTCATTTTCTCGGTCTGAATCGCTCTCGCTGCTGGTGACCATGGTTGTAAACAATGTGCAGATGTGAGGAGCTCCACAACCTGTGACGTCACGCTACTCGTCTGCTACTTCCGGTACAGGCAAGGCTTTTTTTATCAGCGACCAAAAGTTGCGAACTTTATCGTCGATGTTCTCTACTAAATTCTTTCAGCAAAAATATGGCAAAATCGCGAAATGATCAAGTATGACACATAGAATGGACCTGCTATCCCCGTTTAAATAAGAAAATCGCATTTCAGTAGGCCTTTAATATACTTTGGGTAACAACAGTCAATATTTATTAATTTAATTTTTTAGGGGGGTAACAGTCAATATTTATTTATTTATTTTATTTTATTTTTTTCTTATAAAATAAAAGTGAGCTTTGTTAAAGCAAATATTGTGTTTTTTTCCCATATACAACAACCTATCTGGATTCGATAGGAGTATCGATAAGGAATCGGTTCGATAAGAGGATTCGATAATAGGCTCGAACTCGATAATTTCTTATCAAACATCATCCCTACCAAGAAGTGCAGGTAAGATAAGTGTCTTTTAATTTTAAACACAGGATGAGTCCTCGCCGAACTACTGGGATTCAAGCTCAGACAGGAAGGGCAAATGAAAGTTGATTTGACACCGGAAACGGAACTCATTTTTTTCATATAGGCGCAGTTATAACAGTTGCACAATTAATAGCATAGTAGCTGGTTTAATTTGTAACGTAACTAGTAGTAGCAGGGGTCAGTAAGTGAACGAGTTAACCGAGTCCTGATTCAAATTGGCAAGTTTGAGTCGTTCATGATTCTCTCGCATCTCTAAATAACGCTCTTTGTGACTCAAGATCGACAACATGTCAAACTCTTCCGTATTGTTTCACCTCTTCCGTATATTAGCGACATAACGTGGTATAAAAGATAAAGTATGAGGATAATGAAAGTGTAAAAATACCTTCAACGTGTAGCACAATTTGAGTTTTGCGAGCAGCTTCCAGTTGTTGTCGATGTCGCTCCTTCTCCTCTCTCGTTCGAGAAAGTTCCTCCTCGTACAACACTATCGTTCCCTCAAACAGCGCGAATATTTCATCAGCTGCCGCCATTAGTCGCTCTTTCACCAACTCTTTCAACATTTTGGTGTCTTGTAGCGAGCACACTGACACTCTTTAGCGCTGCTAAATGCTAAATGCTAACGTCCCTGTCACCGCCCGTAAAACAGAGCTGCCCGATCTGTTTGCGCATGCGCCGTATTTGCAACAAGCATGCGCCAATATAACAACTGCTGTCTTGACGGCGCATTACCGCCACCTTCTGTTCCGGAGTGTGGACCAGACTGTAGTTCAATGGTTCTCAACCTTTTTTCAGTGATGTACCCCCTGTAAACATTTTTTTAATTCAAGTACACCCTAATCAGAGCATGTTTGGTTGAAAAAAAAGAGATAAAGAAGTAAAATACAGCTCTATGTCATCATTCGCTAACCGTGTTACAAAAAAGATCAGTTAGAATAATACATAATGTTGGATATAGAGAACATACAAACCCTTTATTTATTAAGTCAAAAATATTAAAGTTCGGTGATTTACTATAATTGCAAACAGCTAAAATGATGTACAAAGCAAACTATAACCTGCTACCAAAGAATGTACAACAATTCTTCTCAACTAAAGAGGAGAAATATAACCAGGAAAAAATAATTTAAAACATTTATATGCATGTACAACACTTAGAACTTTTACCATATCAGTATGTGGAATTAAATTATGGAATGGATTAAGTAAAGAAGTTAAAAATTGTACTGATATGATCCAGTTTAAGAGGTTGTTCAAAATAATAGTGCTTACAGAGTACAAAGAAGAAGAATTATGAGAAATACTTTCAACCTTATTGAAAATAAGATATTCTTCATCTCAGTATGTTAATAATGACTGAATTAATTAATTAATTACATATTACAAAACTGTTGTATACTAATTCATAGATGTTATTTTATTATATAAAAAGGTCAGTAAATGATTCTATATATTTGTAAACGCTTTGAAGTGGGAAAGGGGTAGGATTAAATAAGCTTTGCTTCTTCCTACTCCTTTTCGGGCATGATGTAAAATGAAATGATATGAAATTGTGTGATGTATTATGATGTAAGTGTGTTCATGTTCGAAATAAACTAAAAGAAGAAGTTTCTGATTTATTAAAGTGTATAACAGTGCAAAATATTGCTCATTTGTTGTGGTCTTTCTTGAACTATTTGGAAAAAAAGTAACAAAAAAATTGTTGAAAAATAAACAAGTGATTCAATTATAAATAAAGATTTCTACACAGAAGTAATCATCAACTTAAAGTGCCCTCTTTGGGGATTGTAATGAACTTAATTCTAAACATTTCTTCACAAAAAAATAAATATTTAACATCAATATTTATGGAACATGTCCACAAAAAATCTAGCTGTCAACACTGAATATTGTTGCATTTCTTTTTACAGTTCTTTTTGACAGACATTTAAAAAAAAATCTCACGTACCCCTTGGCAAACCTTCAAGTACCCCCAGGGGTACGCATACCCCCATTTGAGAACCACTGCTGTAGTTCACAATCTCCCCAGTGCACAAAAAAAAACTTGAAACAAAACAAATACAACAAATAACTAAAATATTCAAACAACCCTAAGTCCACACGCACCTTTCTGCCATTATCTTATTAATATAATTTACATACCCTTTAACATTTGATTGATTGAAACTTTTATTAGTAGATTGCACAGTACAGTACATATTCCGTACAATTGACCACTAAATGGTAACACCCGAATAAGTTTTTCAACTTGTTTAAGTCGGGGTCCACGTTAATCAATTCATGGTACAATTACAATTACAATATTAGCCATAGTCAAATCCTGTATAAAATTGTGTTTTAAATTTCAACTGTCCTAAAGGTACTTTGTTATTTGCAATAATAATATATTCAATAAATACAATATAACGCAGCTAATAGCTCGCTGGCAACTAAATATAGTAACAAGTTAAAAGTTAAAGTACCACTGATAGTCACACGCACACTAGGTGTAGCGTGATTAAATAATAAAATTGTTTTGCTTCCACACACCAATCTGTTTGATGCAGTAACAAAGTGAATCAACAGGCTGGTGTTCACTTGCCGTCACATAGATCTGAGTGTCCCAGAATCGAGCCCAGAAGAACCCCAAAGGTCTTAGCCATTTGGTCAGAGTTACTAATTCCGACAAAGTATGTCTTGTGGTCGAGATAGGAATTGAACCAGTTAAAGGGGAACATTATCACATTTTCAGAATGGTTAAAACCATTAAAAACCAGTTCCCAGTGGCTTTTTTTATTTTTCGAAGTTTTTTTCAAAATTTTACCTATTACGCAATATCCCTAAAAAAAGCTTCAAAGTGCCTGATTTTAACCATCGTTATATACACCCGTCCATTTTCCTGTGACGTCACACAGTGATGCCAATACAAACAAACATGGCGCATAGAACAGCAAGGTATAGCGACATTAGATCGGATTCAGACTCGGATTTCAGCGGCTTAAGCGATTCAACAGATTACGCATGTATTGAAACGGATGGTAGTAGTGTGGAGGCAGGTAGCGAAAACGAAATTGAAGAAGAAACTGAAGCTATTGAGCCATATCGGTTTGAACCGTATGCAAGCGAAACCGACGAAAACGACACGACAGCCAGCGACACGGGAGAAAGCAAGGACGAATTTGGCGACCGGCTTCTAACCAACGATTGGTATGTGTTTGTTTGGCATTAAAGGAAACTAACAACTATGAACTAGGTTTACAGCATATGAAATACATTTGGCAACAACATGCACTTTGAGAGTGCAGACAGCCCAGTTTTCATCAATTAATATATTCTGTAGACATACCCTCATCCGCTCTCTTTTCCTGAAAGTTGATCTGTCCAGTCCAGTTGGAAATGCATCTGCTCTGAGTGTCGCAGGATATCCACCCATTCTTGCCATTTCTGTCGTAGCATAACTTTCGTCGGTAAAGTGTGCGAAACAAACGTCCAATTTCTTGCCACTTTCGCATCTTTGGGCCACTGGTGCAACTTGAATCCGTCCCTGTTCGTGTTGTTACAACCTCCGACAACACACCGACGAGGCATGATGTCTCCAAGGTACGGAAAACAGTCGAAGAAACGGAAAATAACAGAGCTGATTTGACTCGGTGTTTGTAATGTATTTGAGAAAATGGCGGATTGCTTCCCGATGTGACGTCACATTGTGACGTCATCGCTCCGAGAGTGAATAATAGAAAGGCGTTTAATTCGCCAAAATTCACCCATTAGAGTTCGGAAATCGGTTAAAAAAATATATGGTCTTTTTTCTGCAACATCAAGGTATATATTGACGCTTACATAGGTCTGGTGATAATGTTCCCCTTTAAGGTCAGAACCAGATATTCCCACCCAGTTTTCCTAACCTCTGTAATAAGATAGTATGGTCAACTGTGTCAAAGGCAGCGCTCAGGTCCAGCAAAACCAAGACTGAGGCTTTTCCTGTGTCCTTGTTCAGGCGGATATCATTTGTCACCTTAATCAGAGTGGTCTCAGTGCTTTGGTGGGGTCTAAAGCCTGATTGGAAAGTATCAAACACGTTGTTATACATGAGAAAGTCACTAAGCTGTTGGTTTACAACTTTTCTAGGACTTTGCCTGAAAATGGCAGGTTTGATATGGGCCGATAGTTATTCAGTACTGTGGCATCAAGACTACTCTTCTTTAAGAGGGGCTTAATGACAGATTATAACTCGATGAAAGAATCGTGTTAACAAACTGTTCAGCACAGACGTCAGAAATCTAGTGGCAGCATTTTGATGGACTCAGACTGAATAATCTCTAGTGACAGGAGTAAAATGCTAGATTTAGTTGACTAGATAGCTGCAGAGTAGTAAACCAAGCCTTCATTTCTTCTTGGTGCCTTTTGCCCATTGTTAACCATTCTAACCTTCACAGGAGCACTGGTATCCAAAACATTCACAACACTCGATGTATATAAGAGTTCAGCGGATCATCAACATCAGCACATGGGATGTTTTCAAACCCAATCATTTCCACAAACGGTGTACTTATGCTGTCGGTCTTCTCCAAGCAACCGCAGACTCAACTGCTGGTTTGGGTTTACCAGTAAAGTCAAATAAAAAAATAAAAAACACAGAAATGAAAAAAAGCAGCATCGACAACATTCACATTTAAAAAAAAGCCAAGACCCTTAGTAATGATACAATTACTGCTGTGGGTGGGCTTGTTTACAGGCTGAGTTAGACCAAACATTTCAAGGACAGCACTGAGTTCTAAAAAAGACATACATTTGACTTATGTTAACAGTACGGTACTTGCTACAATATAGGTTGACACTTAGATTGCAGTTATAATCCCATGTAAATTTGATTTAGAGATAAAAGTAAAATGAATGCAGTGTAGCAGAGAAATACATTGATTTAATGAATACATCCAAGCACTTTATACATATTTATCTTGTGCATGAACCAAGAACAGTTAATATTGTATGTAGCTTCTAAACAAGAAAAACTTTGGATCAATAACAGTCCTTCACAATCTCATTAATACCAATGAAATGACCAACTTTTGTGTCATTTTTTTGGATACGATAAAGACTTAAATATTTTCAAACAATATCAATTTACAAATCGATTACAAATCAAATTTAAGTTACAACAACACCAATTAACAGTACAGAGTATGAAATTACTTGATTCAGGACTTATTTTGCCTTATTCAATATTTATTGCCACTTTATGTAGTATGTACTTGATGTGTGGTTTCCAGCTCACTCTATGAACTGATGAAGCAAATGTTGGTGCCATCATAAAGACCGATAATATACCAAACACACTTTTGATGTGAAGGAAAACTCCATCCATGTTGTCATCAATTAATCAGAATGTCTGAACATGTTAGTCAACATTGTTTATTTGCTTCAGAGTTGATTTAAAATAATGTAGCTGCTGTTCTCAGTGACACACTAACCTGGAACTCATGAGGGAATCTGGTATCATACACACAACAGATCATCACTATTGAAGTGACGTATAAATGACAGAAATAAACTACTAATATTACTACTTCTACTTCTACTACTACTTCTTCTTATCACGTAAGACATTCCGCTTCTACAACTTGACAATCATATAGCACAAACTGGACAGGAAAACATTTATTCTCTGTTGCGTGTCGACGTGCGTGCTGTCAAACTTTGCTTTTCACAATAACCTTTATCACAAACTGGACAACTAAAATGTTTTTATCTCGTGTGTTTTCCTCATGTGTAATTTCAGGCTGTCCCTCAGAGAAAATTTATCACCACAAATTGGACAAATAAAAGGTTTCTCTCCTGTGTGTATTCTCTTGTGTAATTTCATTTTGGACCTCAGAGAAAACGTATCTCCACAAACTGAACAAATGAAAGGTTTTCCTCCCGTATGCGTTCTCATGTGTGAAGTCAACCCGGCTTTCTGGGCAAAACTAACGCGGCAAACTGAGCAATTGAAGGGTTTTTCTCCTGTGTGTCTTCTTATGTGTGCAGTCAACGTGGCCTTGTGAGAAAATGTATCAGCACAAACTGAGCAATTGAAAGGCTTTTCTCCGGTGTGTGTCCTCATGTGTGACGTCAACGTGGACTTTTGAGAAAAACTATTGCAGCAAACCGAGCAACTGAAAGGTTTTTCGCCTGTGTGCGTTCTCACGTGTACAGTTAATGCGGCCTTCTGAGAAAAACCTCTGCTGCAAACTGAGCAATTGAAAGGTTTTTCTCCCGTGTGTGTTCTTGTGTGTTGCGCATAATTAGTTTTACTACAAAAGCTTTTTGCACAAAACGAGCAGGTAAAACGTTTATTACCTGTCTTCTTTTTTGACTTCTTCTTCTTTTTCCTATCTTTAGAGCATTCAGGATGTTTGTTGTCAGTGTGAGTCCTCATGTCACCCTCACAGTCTATATTGCTGCTCAAAGGTTCTTGAATGTAGTCCTCATCTTCATCCTCAGTTGAATGTGATGTTAAGTCGTCACTATCTGATAGAGGAGCTAAGAGGTTGTCAACTTGTGGATTGTCTTCATGGTCTTCAGTCTTCACAGAGACACCAGTCAGAGGCAACTTGGTGAGATCAGCCTCCCGCGGCCCGAAAAAACACTCTTCTCCTGACTGACTGATACAGAGCTCCTCCTTTTCCTCTTTAATGTGGGGGGGCTGGGGATCCTCCTGCTTCAAAGTAGAGCTTCCGTCCTGTGTTGTAGGGGGACGTTCTTCTTGACGACCATTCAGATGCTGGGCGTCTATTAGACACAAACACACTTTAGTCAGACATGCAGTGTTTCCCACACATTCATTTATTTGTGGCGGCCCGCCACGAAAGAATTACGTCCGCCACAAATGGATTTTTCGGCTTTTGACTCGCTCGACCGCTCATAAAAGCAATGGGACTGTTTGTGAATGTTGCTTGTAGTTACAACTCCGGTGCAGTAGGTGGCGGTAGCCTACTATGCATTGTAACTCCGCCAATAGCACTTAATTCACCTGGTGGGCCAGAAGAAGAAGAAGAAGAAGAAGAAGAAGAAGAAGAAGAAGACGGCGGAGTAAAAGAACGGACCGACCGGATCAAAATACGAGGGTAATATAGGTTGTAGGTAGATAAGTTATAGCTGCATCGCTCGCGGCTCGTCATATATTTAACGTTAATCCGCGATTTCACCGAGCGTTTCACTCACGGTGAGCAGCCTGACGCTGCTTCATTAACACCGCCGCTGTTGTCACGTCACGTGTTACCATACCGACGAGCTAACGTGTCCAGGTTATAACCGTTGTCAATAAACACACATGGAGACGGTGCTTCAGATACTGCATTAATAATGAAGCTAAATTGTCCACTGTCCACTGCAGCATGTGAATGCAATGAAAATAATAAAATCTGAGCCAACCAGCTGTTAAAATGTTGTCCAGGTTAATGTTTTGGCCATTAAAGGCCCTTCATTTCAAGATTTCAACTGTGATCGGGCTTTAAACAGGTGGCTGACCTGTTCAGATGGGTGTAACTCAGGGGTGCTCACACTTTTTCTGCAGGCGAGCTACTTTTCAATTGATCAAGTCGTGGGGATCTACCTCATTCATATATATAATTTATATTTACTTATTTATGAAATATATGTTTTTGTTAACAAGTTAAAGGTGTTTAATGATAATGCAAGCATGTTTAACACATATAGTTAATATTGTTAATAAATTAAAGGTGTTTAATGATAATACAAGTTTGTTTAATACATATAATTAATATTGTTAACAAGTTAAAGGTGTTTAAAGATAATACAAGCATGTTTAACACATATTGTTAATAAATTAAAGGTGTTTAATGATAATACAAGTATGTTTAATACATATAGTTAATATTGTTAACAAGTTAAAGGTGTTTAATGACAATACAAGCATGTTTAACACATATAGTTAATATTGTTAACAAGTTAAAGGTGTTTGAAGATAATACAAGCATGTTTAACACATATAGTTAATATTGTTAACAAGTTAAAGGTGTTTAAAGATAATACAAGCATGTTTTAACACATATAGTTAATATTGTTAACAAGTTAAAGGTGTTTAAAAATAATACAAGCATGTTTAACACATATAGATTCCTTTCTTTCATGAAGACAAGAATATAAGTTGGTGTATTACCTGATTGTGATGACTTGCATTGATTGGAATCAGACAGTGGTGCTGATAACGTCCGCATTTTCGAATGGAGGAGAAAAAAAGTCCTCCTTTCTGTCCAATACCACATGAAAGTGGTTGGTTTTTGGCATCTTATTTGTCCAGCTTCTGTACTCCTTTGTATACACTTTACAATAAATACATTGTCGGCAAACTCCGTAGCTTGCTAGCTTGTGCACGCCAGCTTTCTGAGACTCTTATTTTGTTAGTGCAACTGTGCAGTCGGTCTTTGGAGTTTTGACGACAGGTACGGCGCCAGAGTCTGTTGAAATAAAGTGTTTCTCGCCTTCTAGTCGGTAATTTTAATGAGCTAAATATGTACATAAAGTGTTGTACTTATATTCCAACTCCGCGTTCTTCTTGGTCATCGCCGCTGCCACTGTCACCCCCCGCCCCCGACCACACCACCACAAATAGATGCCTGTCCTGTGGGAAACACTGGACATGTCTTTGTTTTTCTTCTTTAGCCTTCTTCATCATCATTTCTTTTTATTCCTTTCATGAAAATGCATATATACAAGCCATATACAGTTGACACTTTCATTGTTTTTTTGTTTCTTATATATTTCCATGATCAGAAAGGAGCAGATGGAAGAATACTATTCTTATATTTATCTGCCCCCTTTTTAACACAAATTATTTTAGATGACTTTATCACTGTTCCCTCCACCAACACCCCAACTCCAACATACTTTTAATTTTCGTTTAAGCATTTTCAAAATGACACGTCCAATTTAAAATCTAAATCAGTTTGATATAATTCCAGTTGTCTCTTTTTGTAACTCTTTTTAAATTCAAAGATATTCTTGTAACTTTTTAAGTCTTTGTCTAGAGAATTCCATGCTTTCACACCAGCAACAGACAAATGATAAATGGGTTGTACTTGTATAGCGCTTTTCTACCTTCAAGGTACTCAAAGCGCTTTGACACTACTTCCACATTTACCCATTCACACGCACATTCACACACTGATGGAGGGAGCTGCCATGCAAGGCGCTAACCAGCACCCATCAGGAGCAAGGGTGAAGTGTCTTGCTCAGGACACAACGGACATGACGAGGTTGGTACTAGGTGGGGATTGAACCAGGGACCCTTGGGTTGCGCACGGCCACTACCCCACTGCGCCACGCCGTCCCCCAAGCACATTTGCTTCAAATTTGTTGGCACTCTTGGATGTTTAAAATCATACGGATTTCTGTGGTTCCCGTCTTCAGACGTGAACACAAATAACTTTTATAAGTCCTTCGGAAGAACTTTATTTCTAGCTTTGAACATCACTAATAGAGTATGCAATTCTACAATGTATTTTAGTTTGAATAATCCTGACCTAATGAAGAGTGGATTTGTGTGGTCTCTATATCCTACTAATACTAATAATACGAATCGCTATTTTCTGTGAAATAAATAAAGGCATTATGTTGCTGTGATATGTATTTCCCCATATTTCTGCACAATAATTGAAATAAGGTAGAATAATTGAGCAATATAACATTCTCATTGTATTATACGGGGAACTGTATTTAACCTTGTTCAAAATAATTCTTTATCCACCCTACAGAGGAATTTCATTACGCCCGCTTATATCCGCGATCTGGCTCTTTTGGCCATAAATGACTGTACAAAGTAGGTGTAAATATTGGGCCGATATGAGGATTTTTGACATTATACAGATACATCAGATAACATTAAAACATAGATTATCTGTACTAGTCTGAAGGCAAGCAAATCTATCCAGCTGTCCAACTGAAAACCCAAACTCGTTTAAAAAAAAAAAATATATATATATATATATATATATAAAAAAAAAAAAAAAAAAAAAAAAATATATATATATATATATATATATATATATATATATATATATATATATATATATATATATATATATATATATTTATTTTTTTAAACGAGTTTGGGTTTTCAGTTGGACAGCTGGATAGATTTGCTTGCCTTCAGACTAGTACAGATAATCTATGTTTTTATATATATATATATATATTTTTTTTTGTCTTCTCACTTGCAGGCTTTTTTTTTATTAGTCGTCATGGCTGATTTTTTTTTGGGGGGGGGGGGAATAAAGGAGGACGTCATGATAGGATTGGCAAGCACTATAACATGTAATACAACCTCAGGGCAAGTCAAATAAAGAGTGTATAAAATTGTATAAACACATTACTGTCTGAGCGACTAAAATATTTAATTGTGCACATAAAACCTAAGAGCTGTGCTCTCTTCGAACAGAGTGATCGAGGATTGCGATACTGAAGTGTTTTTACGGTAAGTTCAAGGACCGCTGAACAGAGTAGGACGCCACAACGACAGCAAAAATAAAAAATAATACATTTTTACTTAATAATAACATATTAATACATTATACTTTTAATTTAAATACAGTAAAAAACAATATTTAAAACAACAACAACTTTGCCTTTAAAACAGATACAATACTAACTAAAACAATATCAGTAAAAGAAACACAAAACATGCAAAACAGTGGCTTTTTCTAACAGAGTTTGTTTTAGTTATTAAAAAAAATGTTGGTCAAACAATTTCAGTGTGTGTATAAGTACTTTTTGAGCACATTTAACAGTACCACAATAATAATAACTGTAGGCGCCATATCTGGTTGTTGAAATGTATTTATATATTACTGAATAAATCCAGGGGAATGGATGTTTTGAATAATTATAAGTATCATTATTATTATTATTAGTATAACCCATAGCATGTATTCAGTATTTAATTTATGTTTATTTAGGATACTTGGCTGGAAAATGTTATTGTTTTCAAATTAGTACTGTCCCTTTAAGAGTGTGTGGGGCCGCCAGTGGGCCCAGGTTGTGGATAAATTCAGCGTGTTTGGCACAATTATGTAAGTCTCACGTTTTTTCTGACCGTGTATCCCGTGTATTACCTATTATTATTTTATATATGTATATATTTTCTATTCGGGCTCCAGTAATCTGGAATGCCGTAACGGCAACAATTAGAGAAGCATTTACGTCTCACCTTTATATTTATATAATCTAGCTTTCAAAAAGACTGTTTCGGACCAGTTGACCTGCTGCTTCTCACTTGGCATCCATTGCACCCTGTCATCGCCGTCCCCCGGTTTCTGCTGTTTTCCACTTGGGATTTTTGCAGTTTTTCATTGCCCGGATGTGGGTTCACATCAGGGGATGTCGTTGAGGTTTGTGAAGCCCTCTGAAGCACTTGTGAATAAAAACTATATACAAAACCCAAAACCAGTGAAGTTGGCACGTTGTGTAAATCTTAAAATACAGAATACAATGATTTGCAAATCCTTTTCAACTTATATTCAATTGAATAGACTGCAAAGACAAGATATTTAATGTTCCAACTGAGAAACTTTTTTTTTTTTTTTTCAAATAATCATTAACTTAGAATTTAATGGCAGCAACACATTGCAAAAAAATTGTCACAGGGACATTTTTACCACTGTGTTACATGGCCTTTCCTTTAACAACACTCAGTAAACGTTTGGGAACTGAGGAGATTAATTTTTGAAGCTTTTTAGGTGGAATTATTTCCCATTCTTGCTTGATGTACAGCTTAAGTTGTTCAACAGTCCGGGGTTTCTGTTGTGGTATTTTAGGCTTCATATTGCGCCACACATTTTCAATGGGAGACAGGTCTGGACTACAGGCAGGCCAGTCTAGTACCCACACTCTTACTATGAAGCCACGCTGTTGTAGCACGTGGCTTGGCATTGTCTTGCTGAAATAAGCAGGGGCGTCCATGATAACGTTGCTTGGATGGCAACAGTATGTTGCTCCAAAACCTGTATGTACCTTTCAGCATTAATGTTGCCTTCACAGATGTGTAAGTTACCCATGCATTGGGCACTAATACACCCCCATACCATGCTGGCTTTTGAACTTTGCGCCTATAACAGTCCGGATGGTTCTTTTCCTCTTTGGTCCGGAGGACACGACGTCCACAGTTTCCAAAAACAACTTGAAATGTGGACTCGTCAGACCACAGAACACTTTTCCACTTTGCATCACTCCATCTTAGATAAGCTCGGGCCCATCGAAGCCGGCGGCGTTTCTGGGTGTTGTTGATAAATGGCTTTCGCATTGAAGTTTAGGGAAGGCTATGCAAAACGAAACTAAAACTGAATTGGCTGCAAAGTAAACAAAAACAGAATGCTGGACGACAGCAAAGACTTACAGCGTGTGGAGCAGACGGGGTTCACAAAGTACATCCGTACATGACATGACAATCAACAATGTCACCACAAAGAAGAATAGCGTCTGCACAATTTAAATAGTCTTGATTGCGAAAACAAAGCAGGTGCGGGGAATAGCGTTCAAGGAAGACATGAAACTGCTACAGGAAAATACCAACAAAAGAGAAAAAGCCACCAAAAGAGGAGCGCAAGACAAGAACTGAAACACCACACACAGGAAAACAGCAAAAAACTAACTAAGTCACGGCGTGATGTGACAGGTGGTGACAGTACACCTACTTTGAGACAAGAGCTATAGTGATGCATGCTTGGTTATGGCTTAAAGGTATAGCCAACAATTGCGAGAACAACTTTTTAATTGTCAATTACAGCTGCTGAGTTTCATTTTTCAATGATTTCTACTGGGGATTTTTTCAATGAAAAAAATGTGCCTTTGCTCAGAAAAGGTTGAAAAACACTGCTATATTTGCATTTTATTGGTAGAAATGTTTAACCAACACGTGTACAAGGAAATTTCACAACTGTTGGTCTATGTCTTTACTGTGTATGTATTTGAACAGTGTTTATGTTGTGTACAAGGTGTATTCTCTCCTGCTTGCTTCTTTGTCTTGTCTTAACTTTCTTGTTGCCTCTTTTTGCACTGCTCTCCAAATCTAAACATTGGAACTATTTAACTGGCCTCAACGAAATTGACAAGATCTTGGGTTTGGGGGAACCTGCTTGTCGTGACGGAGTGGTTGTTGCTGGACACGGACTCTAGGGAGAAGAAGGAGTGCCGCGTGCCTGGTGACCCTGTTCTGTCGAGGACGTGAAGATATCTACCTATTGGGAATTATGACAACAGGACATCTGCTGATTGGAGTAAGCGTTGCTCTGGTTTGTCGACAAATTGGAAGTTGCTGGCAGTCTTCAAAGTAGCCCAAATCTGCCACAAATGATTGGAGGATGCGGGAAGAACTGTGGACACTCTTGTGATTTAGATAACATCGGACTGTCTGACTGTTTGAGGACCAGTTATAGACAATTTAGAGTGAAAAGCAAATTTTTGTTTCATTCATAAAAAAACATTCTAACTTGGATTGTTTCCCTGGCTTCGAGACTCTCCCGAAGGACAGTGCAGCGAAGACACAACAAACTGCTTTCTTGTCTCTCATGGACACACACCTGTTGTTGTTGTTGTTGACTTTGGACTAGCGACTGCACAAGATCAAGGCCGCGGAACAGAGACACACTGCAGGCTTACACACAAACATGCATCCAAAAAAATATACACCACACATACCCCCCCCAATCCAACGCCCTCGACGCAAATCCCATAAGGGTGATGAAAGGATGGTCAGCGCCTGAGAGCTGCGGCCTACCACCATGACCCCGCACGCCCTCCCCTCTGTTGCTAGATATCTCGAGATGTACGTTGTATAATATGTATATGTGCTTTTGCTATGGAGGTTTTTTTCCCACTCCAGACTGGGCTCCTAAGATTGTATTTTTTTACTCATCCTTCCCCAGCGTTTTACCTTTTTCCCCATCTTTTAAGGGGCGCCTTGTGGCAACCCATCAGTGTTCCTTTTCTGTAACCTTGTACACTGTTTGTCTAATCTTGAACGGGTCTGTGCTGAAAACAAAGTTTCGTTGTAGTTGTGCAATGACAATAAAGACCTATCTATCTATCTATCCATCTATCTATCACATGCAGAAATCATTAAAAAACGAAACTCAGTAGCCGATATTGACAGTAAAAAGTCGTTCTCGCAACTGTTAGATATGAATTTAAACCATAACCTAGCATGCATCACTATAGCTCTTGTCTCAAAGTAGGTGTACTGTCACGACCTGTCACATCACGCCGTGACTTATTTGGAGTTTTTTGCTGTTTTCCTGGTGTTTTAGTTCCTGTCTTGCGCTCTTATTTTGGTGTTTTTTCCTGTTTTGTTGGTATTTTCCTGTTGCAGTTTCATGTCTTCCTGGACCGCTATTCCCCGCACCTGCTTTGTTTTCGCAATCCAGACTACTTCAGTTGTTTTTATCTTTCTTTGTGGGGACATTGTTGATTGTCATGTCATCTACGGATGTATTTTGTGGACGCCTTCTCTGCTCCCCACGCTGTAAGTCTTTGCTGTCGTCCAGCATTTTTGTGTTTTGTTTACTGTGCAGCCAGTTCAGTTTTAGTTCTGTTTTGCGTAGCCATGCCTAAGCTTCAATGCATTTTCTTAGCGGCACTCGCCTTTTGTTTATTTTTGGTTTAAGCATAAGATACCTTTTTACCTGCATATTGTGATCATGACACACGTGTTCCTGACATCTACAAAGCAATTAGCTACCTGCTGCCACCTATTGATATGGAAGAATATTATACGATTACAAGCTCTAGACAGTACAGACACTCAACAACGGCACATTATTTACGGATTATAATGACTTGTGTGCAAAAAATATTTTTAACTAGAGATGTCCGATTATATCGGACTGCCGATAAATGCTTTAAAATGTGATATCGGAAATAATCGGCATCGGTTTCTAAAAGTAAAATGTATGACTTTTTAAAACGCCGCTGTACGGAGTGGTACACGGACGTAGGGAGAAGTACAGAAGTACAGTACTGCCTTTGCGTGCCGGCCCAATCACATAATATCTACAGCTTTTCACACACACAAGTGAATACAGCCATACAGGTCACACTGAGGTTGGTCGTATAAACAACTTTAACACTGTTACAAATATGCGCCACACTGTGAACCCACACCAAACAAGAATGACAAACACATTTCGGGAGAACATCCGTACCGTAACACAACATAAACACAACAGCACAAATACCCAGAACCCCTTGCAGCACTAACTCTTCCGGGACGCTACAATATACAGCCCCGCTATCCCCTACCTCAACCCCGCCCACCTCAACCTCCTCCTGCTCTCTCAGGGAGAGCATGTCCCAAATTCCAAGCTGCTGTTTTGAGGCATGTTAAAAAAAATAGTGCACTTTGTGACTTCAATAATAAATATGGCAGTGCCATGTTGGCATTTTTTTTCCATAACTTGAGTTGATTTATTTTGGAAAACCTTTTTACATTGTTTAATGCATCCAGCGGAGCATCCCAACAAAATTAGGCATACTCATGTGTTAATTCCACGACTGTATATATCGGTATTGGTCAGAGGTGTGGACTCGAGTCACATGACTTGGACTCGAGTCAGACTCGAGTCATGAATTTGATGACTTTAGACTCGACTTGACAAAATGTAAAAAGACTTGCAACTCGACTTAGACTTTAACATCAATGACTTGTGACTTCACTTGGACTTGAGCCTTTTGAATTGACATGACTTGACATGACTTGCTACTTTCCCCCAAACCCAAAGATGAAAAAGTTATTCGGGAGCGCTCCGTATTTTTCATTGTGTACTTGTCTATCAGCGTTGCGTGTGTCAGCTGGTGTGGTCTCAGTACAACAGCCAATCAAATTAGATCTACTTTGTTTTCATCACACAGCATTCATCCAATCAAATTGCAGGACAACCAACGAAGAAGACATGTCCAAACCACACGCCAGTGAACAAAAAATAATACCTAAAATAATTTTGTTTGGGTATAAAAATTACGAGGTGGTCAACACAAAACGGTTTGCAGTATGCAACACATGCGGTTCGAAAATTACTGATGGAGAGGCAACAACTTCCAACTTCGTCCGGCATTTGAAGTTGCACAAAGAAGGGTAAGTTTTGAATGTAAGATAACGTTTATTGGCTAAGTAACGTGACTTTTATTTGCTGTGTAGTTAAATCAGTGAGGCTGTAAACTCACTGCTAACGTTATAACGTTATTGCAAACACGGGAATCTGTTGCAGTTCACTACCTTATTCATACTTTTTGTTCAGTGATTTTTTTTAAGCAGGGTTACGTTAGTCAATATATCACACGTAACGTTAGACGGCGGTCAGCAGCACCGCGTATTTTAGCCACCTAAAAAAAGACAAAAATAGTAAAATAAAGGTCAGTTAAAATGTATACTATATTATGAATATGTGTACCGTTTTAGCTAGCTTTCTGACATACTGTTGGTTGTTTACCTCAGTGGTCCCCAACCACCGGGCCACGGCCCGGTACTGGTCCGTGGATCGATTGGTATCGGGCCGCACAAGAAATAATTTTTTTTTTCTTTTTTTTTTTAATTAAATCAACATAAAAAACACAAGATACACTTACAAGTAGTGCACCAACCCAAAACAACTCTCTTCCCCCTTTTGTTCTGGGCATTGAACATGAAGACTCTTCCTTCACTGTTCCGAGTGGCCATGAGAGTCTTGGCAGTGCCTGCCTCCAGTGCTCCAGTGGAGCGAGTTTTCAGCCATGGTGGCATCATACTACGCCCCCATCGTGCACAAATGACTGACAGACTCTTGGCTAATTTGGTCTTTTGCAAATGCAATGCAGCATAGGGCCCTGACATATAAAAAGTACAACTTTTTTGTTATGTTCACGTATATGTCATGTTTTTTCAATGTTAACACTTTTGTACAAATAAGTACATTTGCACTTTATTTTTCAATGTGTTTGTTCTGTAAAGGAATGAGTTAATGTTTAAAATGACTGGTTAATAGTGCTATTATAAAGTGCAATGTCAGCACAATTTTCTTTCCTGCAATTTAAAATGCACTTGTTTTAATAAATAAATACAGCGTTTGAAAAGCATACACAATCTGTGTTAATATATTAGTCTGTGGTTAAAAGACTTGAAAGGACTCGAAACTCAAAATGCAGGACTTAGGACTTGACTTGAGACTTTCCAGTCTTGACTTTGGACTTGACTCGGGGCTTGCCTGTCTTGACTCGGGACTTGACTCGGACTTGAGGGCAAAGACTTGAGACTTACTTGTGACTTGCAAAACAATGACTTGGTCCCACCTCTGGTATTGGTTGATATCGGAATCAGCAATTAAGAGTTGGACAATATCGGCAAAAAAGCCGTTATCGGACATCTCTATTTTTAACCCAATTAGGTGAAATGACATAATCTCCCACAGCATACCAGACTGTATTTCACGGCAAAACACTGGTTTATGGGGTCAGCCTAAACCCTTTCGGTTGCCGTTATCGGACATCTCTATTTTTAACCCAATTAGGTGAAATGACATAATCTCCCACAGCGTACCAGACTGTATTTCACGGCAAAACACTGGTTTATGGGGTCAGCCTAAACCCTTTCGGTTTGTAAAATTGTCAATTTATGAATGTAAAACTGTTTGTTTGCTTTGTTGACCACTGACCGAAGAAATAATAAACCACTTCCTTATTGTAAATATTTTAGGAGGGCAAAACACGTCATGTACCTTTGATGTAAACATGGAGAGTGTCGTCCTTCATGCAGGCCACGCCCATCTCCAGCTCTTGAAACGAGGAGAGCGCCACCAGGTGTTCTTCCTCATCTGTGACAAAATAAACACGTCGATCGTCTCCAACATTGAACTTAAAAAGTGTGCAAGTGTCTGACCTCTGTAGAACATGTTGACTGACCTCTGTAGAACATGTTGAAAGCGGCGTTCTTCAGGTTGGTGAACACGTCGCAGATGTTCCTGCTGAGATCGTCGAAGTGGATCCTGTATCGGTCCACTTCGAATTTACGGATCTCCCTCACCGCCTCGTCTTGGTCCAGCAGGTACATTTTCACCGTCACAGACATCGCGCTTGTTTTCCTTCTGGAATCTTCGACACTGTCAACTCAAAATATATCTTGTGCGACTCGTGAGTAAAATTCTGACTTTATGCCGCAAATGAGCAGAGAGACACTAGCCCGTCTTACTTAGCAACTCCGTCAACAGTCACGTTGTTCCGACTTGTTTCTGGCAGTGTGCGTCGCTAACAACAGTCCCCCTTGCAACTTCTTCTTCTTGTAGTTTTCCGGCGGGTTGTTGCCGTAAGGTGCATACCACCCTCTGCTGTACCGGAGTATGTTGCACGGGCTCACTATCGATATCTTTCACAGCAGGGGTCCCCAAACTTTTTGATTCGGGGGCCGCATTGGGTTAATAAAATGTGGCCGTATATATAAATATATATATATATATATATATATATATATATATATACATACAGGTAAAAGCCAGTAAATTAGAATATTTTGAAAAACTTGATTTATTTCAGTAATTGCATTCAAAAGGTGTAACTTGTACATTATATTTATTCATTGCACACAGACTGATGCATTCAAATGTTTATTTCATTTAATTTTGATGATTTGAAGTGGTAACAAATGAAAATCCAAAATTCCGTGTGTCACAAAATTAGAATATTACTTAAGGCTAATACAAAAAAGGGATTTTTAGAAATGTTGGCCAACTGAAAAGTATGAAAATGAAAAATATGAGCATGTACAATACTCAATACTTGGTTGGAGCTCCTTTTGCCTCAATTACTGCGTTAATGCGGCGTGGCATGGAGTCGATGAGTTTCTGGCACTGCTCAGGTGTTATGAGAGCCCAGGTTGCTCTGATAGTGGCCTTCAACTCTTCTGCGTTTTTGGGTCTGGCATTCTGCATCTTCCTTTTCACAATACCCCACAGATTTTCTATGGGGCTAAGGTCAGGGGAGTTGGCGGGCCAATTTAGAACAGAAATACCATGGTCCGTAAACCAGGCACGGGTAGATTTTGCGCTGTGTGCAGGCGCCAAGTCCTGTTGGAACTTGAAATCTCCATCTCCATAGAGCAGGTCAGCAGCAGGAAGCATGAAGTGCTCTAAAACTTGCTGGTAGACAGCTGCGTTGACCCTGGATCTCAGGAAACAGAGTGGACCGACACCAGCAGATGACATGGCACCCCAAACCATCACCCAACCATGCAAATTTAGCATTTCCTTTGGAAATCGAGGTCCCAGAGTCTGGAGGAAGACAGGAGAGGCACAGGATCCACGTTGCCTGAAGTCTAGTGTAAAGTTTCCACCATCAGTGATGGTTTGGGGTGCCATGTCATCTGCTGGTGTCGGTCCACTCTGTTTCCTGAGATCCAGGGTCAACGCAGCCGTCTACCAGCAAGTTTTAGAGCACTTCATGCTTCCTGCTGCTGACCTGCTCTATGGAGATGGAGATTTCAAGTTCCAACAGGACTTGGCGCCTGCACACAGCGCAAAATCTACCCGTGCCTGGTTTACGGACCATGGTATTTCTGTTCTAAATTGGCCCGCCAACTCCCCTGACCTTAGCCCCATAGAAAATCTGTGGGGTATTGTGAAAAGGAAGATGCAGAATGCCAGACCCAAAAACGCAGAAGAGTTGAAGGCCACTATCAGAGCAACCTGGGCTCTCATAACACCTGAGCAGTGCCAGAAACTCATCAACTCCATGCCACGCCGCATTAACGCAGTAATTGAGGTGTACATGCTCATATTTTTCATTTTCATACTTTTCAGTTGGCCAACATTTCTAAAAATCCCTTTTTTGTATTAGCCTTAAGTAATATTCAAATTTTGTGACACACGGAATTTTGGATTTTCATTTGTTGCCACTTCAAATCATCAAAATTAAATGAAATAAACATTTGAATGCATCAGTCTGTGTGCAATGAATACATATAATGTACAAGTTACACCTTTTGAATGCAATTACTGAAATAAATCAAGTTTTTCAAAATATTCTAATTTACTGGCTTTTACCTGTATATACGGCCACATTTTTTCCATCCATAAATCCATCTTCTTCCGCTTATCCGAGGTCGGGTCGCGGGGGCAGCAGCCTAAGCAGGGAAGCCCAGACTTTCCTCCCCCCAGCCACTTTGTCCAGCTCCTCCCGGGGGGATCCCGAAGCGTTCCCAGGCAAGCTGGGAGACATAGTCTTCCCAACGTGTCCTGGGTCTTTCTTCCCCGTAGCCTCTTACCGGTCGGACGTGCCCTAAACACCTCCCTAGGGATGCGTTCGGGTGCCCAAACCACCTCATCTGGCTCTTCTCGATGTGGAGGAGCAGCGGCTTTACTTTGAGCTCCCCCCGGATGGCAGAGCTTCTCACCCTACCTCTAGACCAGTGGTTCTTAACCTTGTTGGAGGTACCGAACCCCACAAGTTTCATATGCGCATTCACCGAACCCTTCTTTAGTGAAAAATAAAATGTTTTTTTTTTCAAATTCAAGACAAAGTTATATGTTTTTGGTAACACTTTAGTATGGGGAACACATTCTAAGTAACAAAGACTTAATTTAGGGTTATTTGGTTAGGGTTAGGGTTAGAGGGTTAGGACCAGGGTTAGAGGGTTAGGGTTGTAATAAGGCCATGCCGAATAAGGCATTGATAAGTACTTAATAATGACTAGTTAAGAGCCAATATGTTACTAATTTGCATGTTAATAAGCAACTAATTAATGGTGAATATGTTACCCATACTAAAGTGTTAACATGTTTTTTCACTGGTGCACAAAATGAACCGTGCATGAACAACACCTTGTTCAAACAACAAAACCAACACAGTGCACAAACTCACAACAAATTACACACCTGCAAATCAGTCAGCTGTTTCCGTATCCGTAATACGCCGATAGGGAGAAGTTTTTATTTACACGATGAGTCGGGTGTGTCTTGACCTCCGCCGAACCCCTGAGCCGGACTCACCGAACCCCTAGGGTTCCATCGAACCCAGGTTAAGAACCACTGCTCTAGACTAACACCCTCCCCCCACCACATCCCACCTCCCCGGATTGTAAATAATCAAATGTATATACTTGTTCTTATGCTTTCCCAACTCACTATGTTCACTG
The DNA here is from genome assembly GCF_033978685.3 of Nerophis lumbriciformis. Taxonomy (NCBI): domain Eukaryota; kingdom Metazoa; phylum Chordata; class Actinopteri; order Syngnathiformes; family Syngnathidae; genus Nerophis; species Nerophis lumbriciformis. The sequence continues at coordinate 23,388,400 of NC_084563.2, read as the reverse complement.
CTCGCTGTACATATCCTACCAAGTCTGACCTACACTGTTACAATGTCCATTTCTCAGGTGATATTATTGTTGATGACTGAAGTGCTGATATCAACCAAACTTAAGCCCCCGCCCCCCGCCGCAACCCCCTCCACATCACACCCCCCGGATTGTAAATAATTCAATGTATATACTCTGATGATTAACTTGTGTGATGACTGTATTATGCTGATAGTATATATCTGTATCATGAATTGATTAACGTGGACCCCGACTTAAACAAGTTGAAAAACGTATTCGGGTGTTACCATTTAGTGGTCAATTGTACGGAATATGTACTGTACTGTGCCATCTACTAATAAAAGTCTCAATCAATCAAAAATCAATCCCATTAGGTTGACTTTTTTTCTTGCCATGATGCGGGATCTGAACTGAGGATGTCGTTGTGGCTTGTGCAGCCCTTTGAGACACTTGTGATTTAGGGCTATATAAGTAAACATTGATTGATTGATTGAATGAAGAGATTCGACCCACTTCTTCTCCTAGAGCTGCAGCTCTAGTCCGAGGCTCGCTGAAACAAATACAGCTTTTTGTTCGACGATTCCTCTTGGCGTCTCCTTGGCTAATCACCCATCACTATACTTGCCAACCCTCCCCATTTTCCCGGGAGACTCCCGAATTTCAGCGCCCCTCCCGAAAATCTCCCGGGGCAACCATTCTCCCGAATTTCTCCCGATTTCTGTCAAGACTTGGACTATGGCTTGGTTTGTTCTCCCGAGGCGCAAGTGAATTGGACCAGATGTGGCGTGAAGGTAAATACATGATTTATTTAAACACTATAACTACAAAAAAAAAGGATCAAACAAAAGGCGCGCACAGGGGCGGAGGTACAAAACTAGACTATCAACACAGAACTTGCACATTGGCAAAAACTATGAACAATTAAACAGAACTTGCAAACTATGGCATGAATAAAGAAAACTTACTTGGATGAAAAAACGGCATGAAAAAGCGCAGCAAACGTCATAAGGGTGTGTGGAGAGTATACATGCGGGATGTCACCAGAAAGACAAACTGAAAACAATGAACTTAAATACTACAGACATGATTAACGAAAACAGGTGCGTGACTCAAAACGTGAAACAGGTGCGTGACGTGACAGGTGAAAACTAATGGGTTGCTATGGTGACAAACAAGAGTGCACAATGAGTCCAAACGTGGAACAGGTGAAACTAATGGGTAATCATGGAAACAAGACAAGGGAGTGAAAAGCCAGAAACTAAAGAGTCCAATAACTAAACAAAACATGACTAAAACAAAACATGATTACACAGACATGACAATTTCCACCCGGACAACATTATTGGAGGCGTGCCTTAAATGCACTGCCTTTAGCGTCCTCTCTCACCTGAAACCTTCACCCCTTAACAGCCGCATGCTGTCCAGGTGTCCACTTTTCCTCCATATAAACAGCGTGCCGGCTCAGTCACATAATAATGTAGCGTTGGACGGGTTTAACACTGATCTTTACTCGTAGATGTCAAGAAATGCCGACACGTTGTATGATCTTTCAACTGGTTTAATGATAACGTTAATTTCAAACACACACACACAAGTGAATGCAAGGCATACTTGGTCAACAGCCATACGGTGGCCGTACAAACAACTTTAACACTGTTACAAATATGCGCCACCCTGTGAACCCACACCAAACAAGAATGACAAACACATTTCAGGAGAACATCCGCACCGTAACGCAACATAAACAAAACAGAACAAATACCCAGAACCCCTTGCAGCACTAACTCTTCCGGGACACTACAATAACATCTACGGCTTTTGGAGCTCAGTGCACAACTGCACACACAACAAGAAGGAGACGAAGCAGAAGAACGAAGAAGAGACATGGCGACGACGAGTAAGAAGAAGAAATACGCTTGCAAGTTCCAAAATGATTGGAAAAAAGAATTTCATGTCATCCAGGACAGCTCGAAGGGGAAGGGGTATGTTGCCTGCACCTCAATCTCGACCCCCCAACCCTCCCCTCCCATCTCCCGAATTCGGAGGTCTGAAGGTTGGCAAGTATGCCCGTCACACGACCATCAAATATACGACACGAGTAATAATACACTTTGTCACCTGTTATAACACGACGCTGACACACATATTGTTTTTTCAAATTATATATAATGCCTGTTTCTAACATTTTTATACAAAATAAAATATCAAAATGGCCCCTATAGTCTTTCATTTTTAGTATGTGGCCCTCTGGAAAAGGTTTTGACACCATGCGCTAATTCAGGGGTTGGGAATCTTTTTGGCTGAGAGAGCCATGAAAGCCAAATATTTTAAAATGTATTTCCGTGAGAGCCATATAATAATTTTTAACACTAAATACAACTAAATGCGTGCATTTTTAAGTAACACCAACATTTTTAGAGTATAACAAGTCTCTTAATCCTTTTAATAACATTGTTATTCTGAAGCTAACCAATAATAAATAATATACTTCTTACCATAAATGTGACTTCTTGAACAGGTGCGGTAGAAAACGGATCGATGGATTAAAATGCATGATAATTTTTTATATTTCAATGTTATTTTTAACACTGTGATTGCCAGCGGAATTATTCATTACTTATCGTGTTAAGCAATGTCAGCTAAGATGAGTTCAAACCCCGGCCGAGTCATACCAAAGACTATACAAATGGGAGCCATTACCTCCCTGCTTGGCACTCAGCATCAAGGGTTGGAATTGGGGGTTAAATCACCAAAAATTATTCCCGGGCGCGGCCACCGCTGCTGCTCACTGCTCCCCTCACCTCCCAGGGGGTAGAACAAGGGGATGGGTCAAATGCAGAGAATAATTTCGCCACACCTAGTGGGTGTGTGACTATCAGTGGTACTTTATCTTAATTTATCTGAGAGCCAGATGCAGTCATCAAAAGAGCCACATCTGGCTCGAGAGCCATAGGTTCCCTACCCCTGCACTAATTCATTACGAATTATAATATCAATAAAGTTCTGTTAAAAAAATGAAAGTTGACGCCGTGTGACATAATGCGCATGCGCAGACCGGTGGTGTTCACTGGCTTTCCTACCGTGTCGTGACATCAACGGAGCGTCTTAGTCTGCGTTAATTACTACATTTCTACGTTTGCTCCTTTACTAATTAATGAACTCGACTCGACGCAGTGAACTCTGAAGCTTTTCAGGCGAGCTTAGAGTTAGCTTAGCTTGCTAGCCACTAAACAGTGAACTCTTGAAGCTTTTCGGGCTAGCTTAGAGTTAGCTTAGCTTGCTAGCCGCTAGCTTTGAGTTAGCTTAGCTTGCTAGCCGCTAAGCTAAGAGAACGCGGGAAGTTGTCGACACGCGGCTAAAATGCGTGAATTACAATCTATGAGAGTGTTGGTGACTCGGCGACTCACTGCAGCCGTGGAGGAAATATTTGTGGAGTTCGAAAGAACGATAGCAGAGTACGAGGAGGAACTTTCTCGACGAAAAGAGGAGAACGAGCGACAACGCCAGCTGCTGGACGCAGTTTTAATGAAGCCTGAAGTTGTCTTGCACAGATCAGGTTTGTTTACTTTTCACTCTCGCATGTCCGCTAACTTTATTGTTCACCCATCGACACGGGGGAACACATGACGTAATTGAGGGGCGGAGTATTGGCAAGAAGTGAAAGTAGTTGGCTATGTGACGGGCTGTGACGTATGAAGATGACGCAACTACCTAGTTTGCGACGTTGGTTATGACGCAGGAATTTGTTTCTAAAATACATAAAGTTATGCAGATATTTTTAAGCCATATCTTCAATGTTGTTGTTAAAGGCCTACTGAAACCCACTACTACCGACCACGCAGTCTGATAGTTTATATATCAATGATGAAATCTTAACATTGCAACACATGCCAATACGGCCGGGTTAGCTTACCAAAGTGCAATTTTAAATTTCGCGCGGAATATCCTGCTGAAAACGTCTCGGTATGATGACGCCTGTGCGTGACGTCACGTATTGTAGAGGACATTTTGGGACAGCATGGTGGCTAGCTATTAAGTCGTCTGTTTTCATCGCAAAATTCCACAGTATTCTGGACATCTGTGTTGGTGAATCTTTTGCAATTTGTTCAATGAACAATGGAGACAGCAAAGAAGAAAGCTGTAGGTGGGAAGCGGTGTATTGCGGCAGGTGTTGTGCCGGATAACGCACCCCCGCCGTAGAATGCACCCCTTGACTGTTGTGCCGGATAACACAGCCGGTGTTTCATTGTTTACATTCCCGGAAGATGACAGTCAAGCTTTACCATTGGCCTGTGGAGAACTGGGACAACAGAGACACTTACCAGGAGGACTTTGAGTTGGATGCGCAGACGCGGTACCGTGAGTACGCATGCAGCTGCGGCTTCCAAACATCTGATCGCTTGCCCGTACGTGCGTGCCGCTATGTGCATGTCACGTACGTAACTTTGGGGAAATATATGTGCTGTATGAACTTTGGGGAGGTGAACGGTACTTTGGGCTGTGGGATTGAGTGTGTTGTGCAGGTGTTTGAGTTGTATTGGCGGGTTATATGGACGGGAGGGGGGAGGTTTTTGTTATGCGGGATTAATTTGTGGCATATTAAATATAAGCTTGGTTGTGTTGTGGCTAATAGAGTATATATATGTCTTGTGTTTATTTACTGTTTTAGTAATTCCCAGCTGAATATCAGGTCCCACCCGCCTCTCACAGCATCTTCCCTATCTGAATCGCTCCCACTGCCCTATAGTCCTTCACTCTCACTTTCCTCATCCACGAATCTTTCATCCTCGCTCAAATTAATGGGGATATCGTCGCTTTCTCGGTCCGAATCGCTCTCGCTGCTGGTGACCATGATTGTAAACAATGTGCAGATATGAGGAGCTCCACAACCTGTGACGTCACACTACTCATCTGCTACTTCCGGTACAGGCAAGGCTTTTTTATCAGCGACCAAAAGTTGCGAACTTTATCGTCGATGTTCTCTACTAAATCCTTTCAGCAAAAATATGGCAATATAGTGAAATGATCAAGTATGACACATAGAATGGACCTGCTATCCCCGTTTAAAAAAGAAAATCGCATTTCAGTAGGCCTTTAATTATTAGTGTCGCCAATGTTATGAAAAGCAGTGTTTGTAAAAGTGTATGATTTCACCGCTTTAACAGGAATTTATTTGCCACCATAACCCATACTTGCCAACCTTGAGACCTCCGATTTCGGGAGGTGGGGGGGAGTGGTTAGGGGCGTGGTTAAGAGGGGAGGAGTATATTTACAGCTCGAATTCACCAAGTGAAGTATTTCATATATATAAAATACTTGACTTTCAGTTAATTCTAGCTATATATATATATATATATATATATATATATATATATATATATATATATATATATATATATATATATATATATAGATATAGATAAAATAAATACTTGAATTTCAGTGTTCATTTATTTGCACATATACACACACATAACTCTCATCTACTCATTGTTGAGTTAAGGATTGAATTGTCCATCCTTGTTCTATTCTCTGTCACTATTTTTCTAACCATGCTGAACACCCTCTCTGATGATGCATTGATGTGTGGCACGCACAAAAGTTCTTTCATCAAATGCACTAGAGTCTGGAATCTTCCATCTCTCCCTGGCATGGCCCAAAACCGGTCAATCTTTGCTTCCTGAGGAACATCTTCACTGTCAAGCACTTGGTAGTCCACTACTTCTTCCCGGAGGCTATCCAGGTCCAATCATCTTACTCGTCGTCGGCGTCGCCATGGCTGTATCTTCCTCGTTCTTCTGCTTCGTCTCCTTGTTGTGTGCGCAGTTGTGCACTGCACTCTCTAAAAGCCTTAGATGTTATTGTCACATATGCATGTACAGTAGATGGCAGTATTGTCCTGTTTAAGAGTGTCACAACATTGCTGTTTATGGCAGAGAAAATGTTTTACGGTAGACGAATTCGTGACTGCTGTTGTTGTGTGTTGTTACCGCGCTGGGAGGGCGTTAATGAAACTGCCTAACAATAAACCCACATAAGAAACCAAGAACTCGCCCTCGATCATTCTACAGTTATAACGTGATTGGGCAGGCACGCTGTTTATATTGTGGGAAAGCGGACGTGAAAACAGGCTGTCCTCACTCAGGTCTGCATGGAGCTGGAGGGGGCATGGCCTCCAGCTCCGTCTGAATTTCGGGAGATTTTCGGGAGAAAATTTGTCCCGGGAGGTTTTCGGGAGAGGCGCTGAATTTCGGGAGTCTCCCGGAAAATCCGGGAGGGTTGGCAAGTATGCCTTAACCTCTGTTTTTAAATCCTTCCTTCAACATCTCTGCACTGCTCAAAATAAACTTTTGCTCTAGCAAATCCTTTTCAACGTATATTCAATTGAATGGACTGCAAAGACAAGATATTTAACGGGGAACATTATCACCAGACCTATGTAAGCGTCAATATATACCTTGATGTTGCAGAAAAAAGACCATATATTTTTTTAACCGATTTCCGAACTCTAAATGGGTGAATTTTGGCGAATTAAACGCCTTTCTAATATTCGCTCTCGGAGCGATGACGTCACAACGTGGCGTCACATCGGGAAGCAATCCGCCATTTTCTCAAACACCGAGTCAAATCAGCTCTGTTATTTTCCGTTTTTTAGACTGTTTTCCGTACCTTGGAGACATCATGCCTTGTCGGTGTGTTGTCGGAGGGTGTAACAACACGAACAGGGACGGATTCAAGTTGCACCAGTGGCCCAAAGATGCGAAAGTGGCAAGAAATTGGACGTTTGTTCCGCACACTTTACCGACGAAAGCTATGCTACGACAAAGATGGCAAGAATGTGTGGATATCCTGCGACACTCAAAGCAGATGCATTTCCAACGATAAAGTCAAAGAAATTTGCCGCCAGACCCCCATTGAATCTGCCGGAGTGTGTGAGCAATTCAGGGACAAAGGCCCTCGGTAGCATGGCAAGCAATGGCGGCAGTTTGTTCCCGCAGACGAGCGAGCTAAACCCCCTATCGACCCTAGCTTCCCTGGTCTGCTGACATCAACTCCAAAACTGGACAGATCAGCTTTCAGGAAAAGAGCGCGGATGAGGGTATGTCTACAGAATATATTAATTCATGAAAATTGGGCTGTCTGCACTCTCAAAGTGCATGTTGTTGCCAAATGTATTTCATATGCTGTAAACCTAGTTCATAGTTGTTAGTTTTCTTTGATGCCAAACAAACACATACCAATCGTTGGTTGGAAGGCGATCGCCGAATTCGTCCTCGCTTTCTCCCGTGTCGCTGGCTGTCGTGTCGTTTTCATCGGTTTCGCTTGCATACGGTTCAAACCGATATGGCTCAATAGCTTCAGTTTCTTCTTCAATTTCGTTTTCGCTACCTGCCTCCACACTACAACCATCCGTTTCAATACATTTGTAATCTGTTGAATCGCTTAAGCCGCTGAAATCCGAGTCTGATCCCGAGCTAATGTCGCTATAGCTTGCTGTTCTTTCCGCCATTTTTGTTTGTGTTGGCTTCACTATGTGACGTCACAGGAACATGGACGGGTGTTTATAACGATGGTTAAAATCAGGCACTTTGAAGCTTTTTTTAGGGATATTGCGTGATGGTTAAAATTTTGAAAAAAACTTCGAAAAATATAATAAGCCACTGGGAACTGATTTTTAATGGTTTTAACCATTCTGAAATTGTGATAATGTTCCCCTTTAATGTTTCAACTGAGAAACTTCTTTTTTTTTGGCAAATAATTTAATGGCAGCAACACGTTGCAAAAAAGTTGACACAGGGGCATATTTACCACTGTTTTACATGGCCTTTCCTTTTAACAACACTCAGTAAACGTTTGGGAACTGAGGAGACCAATTTTTGAAGCTTTTCAGGTGGAATTATTTCCCATTCTTGCTTGATGTACAGCAGGGGTCTCAAACTCAATTTACCTGGGGGCCACTGGATGCAGAGTCTGGGTGAGGCTGGGACACAAAAAAAGATTTCTTAAATTTTTTTTTTGCATACTCCTCAGCATGTCTAGTTGTATAATGACGTTTCAAATTGTATTCCTTGTGCACCGCAACTTTCTCTGCAAAAAAGACATGTCGAGTTGCCCCTGTGCTCAACAAAGAAATATTGCATCTCCCACTTTTCCTGGAATTGTCTTTTCTCACCACTAACCTTTCTCTTCACTGCAGGCTTTGAAAAAGACATGTTTGGGGTTGTGGAATATATTTGTATTTAGCCGACACACGGAGAATAATGTTATTGTGTCGTTCCGCTTTTCCTCCCTACATTAACACGGCGGTCGGCGGATAATAGCCGGGAAAGTACCGGGATAGCGAGCGCAAAAAAGTGACGGCTCCCGGAGTCTTATCTGGCGTCATATAGAAATATATGTAGTGTTCATCGTGTGAGGCAATGCAAATTAAACAATAAAAAAAACAAATAACGGTTTGAATTGGTCCAGGTTATCGGGGACAGTTATTACTGACGGACAGGTGTCGCGGTGTGACTGCAGCCAGGCATGTAAGAAAACTCTCGTCTCCATGGCAACGTTTCTGTCGCTTTCACTCATATTTTGGACCCAAATAACAAAAATTGTCTCTGTCTGCAGCCAATGGGAGGGGAGGTGGATTCGCCGTGGAGTTTACAGTTACGGTAGCACAATTAGCCCCGAACGGGCTAATATCACGACTAACTTGTTACACGTCCGATTCGCCCAGCGACTCTCTCTCGGAGTATCAGCGCTGGGGTCCAGTGCACCACAGTTTTGTATTGTCGCTCGGTCCTTCGGCGGAGTGCTTCGGAAGCTACCGGACCGCTTTTACAGCGGCGCCGGGTGAGGGAGCGAGAGAGAAAGAGACACACACAGTGACAGAGAGAGCTCGAGAGAGAGAGAGAGCAGGCGGGCGAGCCAGAGAAGAAGAGCGCGTGCGGATCTAGTGGAAAAGCGGCAAAACGTTTCTCTGCTTGCATCACGTAAGTGACGTCAATGTTCGGCCCTCGAGAGCCATATACCACCCCGTGATTGGTAGATTCCTTCAGCTCCGCACACAGCGCTGTCAAGCGCCATTCATATAAAACGTGGCTTGGCATTGTCTTGCTAAAATAAGCAGGGGCGTCTATGATAACGTTGCTTGGATGGCAACATATGTTGCTCCAAAACCTGTATGTACCTTTCAGCATTGATGGTGCCTTCACAGATGTGTAAGTTACCCATGCCTTGGACACTAACACACCCCCATACCATCACAGATGCTGGCTTTTGAACTTTGCGCCTACAACAATCCAGATGGTTCTTTTCCTCTTTGGTCCGGAGGACACGACGTCCACAGTTTCCAAAAACAATTTGAAATGTAGACTTGTGAGATCACAGAACACTTTTTCCACTTTGCATCAGTCCACCTTTGATGAGCTCGGGCCCAGCAAAGCCGGCGGCGTTTCTGGGTGTTGTTGATAAATGGCTTTCGCTCTGCCTAGTCGAGTTTTAACTTGCACTTACAGATGTAATACATATGTAATGTTTTAGATGGTAAAGAGCTGCTGATGTAATTGACTTAATGTGGCTGTTACAGTTTAAGTCTGAGTCCAGTATTACCGCTAGATATCTAATCTGATCATTATGTTTCAGGGAGAGAGTCTGAAGGCGACAAATTATAGTTTCTCTTTGCTTCTGTGGGCCAAACACAATGAGCGTCGTCCTTTATCCCCAAGAAGAATCGGTCACAAAACAAACAACAAGCGGCCAAAAAGAGTTTTCTCTGTAGGGTGGATGGACTCACGCTTCGCACCAAGAGGAGCCAGTTGATGTGGCATGTAGTCCAGATGCCTCCTGAACGCATTCCTGATGAGGTGTTTTGGACATGCCCAGCCAAGATAAAACCCTGTGGTAGACCAAGGACATGCTGGAGGGATTATGTCTCAACGTCTGTCTCGGGGACTCCTCTGTGTCTCCTCTTTGGAGCTGGAAGAGGTAGCCATTGACCGGGATTGTCTTGGCTTTTGGAATGAGACTGCTGACCACGCGATCTGGATAAGCGGAATAAATGGGTGGCTGGAATCTAATCTTGTAGTTTTGACCACTGATGCATCTCAAAAGAAAAAAAAACAAAGACATGTCTGACAAAAGTGTGTTTGTGTCCTATAGACATCCAGCAGCTGAGTGGTCGTCAAGAAGAACATCCCCCGACGCCACAGGACGGAAGTTTCACTTTGAAGCAGGAGGATCCACAGCCTTTCTACTTTAAAGAGGAAGAGGAGGAACTAATGATCAGTCAGTCAGGAGAAGAGTGTCTTCTCGGGCTGTGGGAGGCTGATCTCACCAAGTTGCCTCTGACTGGTGTCTCTGTGAAGACTGAAGACCATGAAGACAAACCACAAGTTGACAACCTCTTAGCTCCTTTATCAGATAGTGACGACATAACGTCACAATCTACTGAGGATGAAGACGAGGACCACACCCAAGTACCTTTGAGCAGCAATACAGACTGTGAAGGTGATACGAGGACTCACACTGACAACAAACACCCTGAATGCGCTGAAGAGAAGAAAGGTAAAAAAGGTTTTACCTGCTCAGTTTGTGATAAAAGCTTTTGTAGTAAAAATTATTCCGTTCGACACATGAGAATACACACAGGAAAAAAACCTTTTAATTGCTCAGTTTGTGGTAATACATTTTCTCAGAAGTCCAATTTGACTAAACACATGAGAACACACACAGGAGAGAAACCCTTTACTTGTTCAGTTTGTGGTGACAAATATGCTCGGAGGGACAAGCTGAAATTGCACATGACAACGCACACCAGAAAAAAACCTTTTAGTTGTTCAGATTGCGGAGCTAAATTTTCTCGGACAGATGGCCTGAAAATACACATGAGAAGGCACACGGGGGAAAAACCTTACATTTGCTCAGTGTGCTGCAGAACATTTTCACGTAAGTTCACCTTGACTGCACACATGAGAACACACACAGGGGAAAGACCTTTCAACTGCTCGGTTTGTGGCGATACATTTTCTCATAAGGGCTCTTTGACTGCGCACATTAGAACACACACATTTTAGAAACGTTTTATTTGTTCAGTTTGTGGTAATACATTTTCCTGGAGGCTCAGCCTGAAATTACACATGAGAACGCACACAGCAGAAAAACCTTACATTTGCTCAGTTTGCTGCAAAACATTTTCTCATAAGTCCACCTTGACTGGACACATGAGAACACACACAGGGGAAAAACCATTCAACTACCGTATTTTCCGCACTATAAGGCGCACCGGATTATTAGCCGCACCTTCTATGAATTACATATTTCATAATTTTGTCCACCAATAAGCCGCCCCGGACTAAAAGCCGCGCCTACGCTGCGCTAAAGTGAATGTCAAAAAAACGCTGCGCTAAAGTGAATGTCAAAAAAACAGTCAGATAGTTCAGTCAAACTTTAATAATATATTGAAAACCAGCGTTCTAACAACTCTGTCCCAAAATGTACGCAAATGTGCAATCACAAACATAGTAAAATTCAAAATGGTGTAGAACAATAGCAACATAATGTTGCTTTAACGTTAATGTCACAACACACAAAATAAACATAGCGCTCACCTTCTGAAGTTATTCTTCATTCGTAAATCCTTCGAATTCTTCGTCTTCGGTGTCCGAATTGAAAAGTTGGGCGAATACGGGATCCAAAATGGCCGGTTCCGTCTCGTAGAAGTCATCGGGAGTCAGTGTCGCTGTTGTTCTGTGAATCCTGCCTTCCGGAAAGCTCGGACCACAGTTGTGACCGAAATATCTGCCCAAGCATTTACGATCCACTGGCAAATGTTGGCGTATGTCGTCCGAGGCTGTCTGCCCGTCTTAGTGAAGGTGTGTTCGCCTTCGGAGCTGTGTGAAAAAAGCCACCCGGCCTCTTCGCGTAAACTTCCCTTAACCACTCGCTCATCTTTTCTTCATCCATCCATCCCTTCGAGTTAGCTTTTATGATGACGCCGGCTGGAAAGGTCTCTTTTGGCAAGGTCTTCCTTTTGAATATCACCATGAGTGGAAGTTAGCATGGCAAGCTAGAACCACAGTGAAGGATGACTTCTCATTCCCTGTGGAGCGAATATTCACCGTACGTGCTCCCGTTCCACAGTGCGGTTCACAGGAATATCAGTTGCTGTGAAATACGGTAGTAATCCGTGTGCGGATGGAGAGATTGCGTCTTTTTATGAACCGGATCGCTTATTAGGAGCCATTTTGTGGTCTTTACAGATGTAAACAGGAAATGAAACGTACGGTGATATCCGCGCGTTTTTTCTTCTTCTTCCGGGGGCGGGTGAAGCGCTTCCTTTTCTATGGGGGCGGGTGAAGCGCTTCCTGTTCTATGGGGGCGGGTGCTTTCCTTGGCGGTTGCTTGCGTAGAAGAAGAAGCGCTTCCTGTTCTACCGGGAAAAAAGATGGCGGCTGTTTACCGAAGTTGCGAGACCGAAACTTTATGAAAATGAATCGTAATAAAGCGCACCGGGTTATTAGGCGCACTGTCAGCTTTTGAGAAAAATTGTGGTTTTTAGGTGCGCCTTATAGTGCGGAAAATACGGTACTCGGTATGTGGCGATACATTTTCTCAGAGTGGCAATTTGAATAAACACATGAGAACACACAAGCGAGAAAGTGGTGATACATTTTCTTTGAAGTCCAACCTGAGAACACACACGAGAACAACCTTTTGTTCGCACAGTTTGTAGTGACACATTTTCTCGAAGGTCCAGCCTTATTATTCACATGGGAAAACACACTAGAGTAAAACCTTGTAGTTGCTCAGTTTGCTGTAAAATATTCTCGGAGAAAAATAATATGATATCGCACATGAGACTCACACTCAGGAGAAAAACCTTTTATTTGTTCAGTTTGAGGTGACACATTTTCCCGCCGGGACGGACTGAAATTACATATGAGAAAACACACAGGAGGAAAAACTTTCAATTGTCCAGTTTGTGATCAAGGTTATTCTGATGAGCAAAGTTTGACAGCACACATGTCGACACACAACGGAGAATAATTATTTTCCTGCCCACTTTGTGCTATAAGATTGTTAAGTTGTAGAAGTGGAATGGCTTGCGTGAAAATTAGTATTAGGAGGTTATTTCTGACATGTATATCAGTTTTATAGTGATGATCTGTTGTGTGTGTATGACACCAGATTCCCTATTGAGTTCCAGGTTAGTGTGTCACAAAGAACAGCAGCTACATTATTTTAAATCAACTCTGAAGCAAATAAACAATGTTGACTAACAAGTTCAGGCAGTCTGATTGGTTGAGGAAAGTAGAGATGGTGTGTTTGGTATATTCTCTGTCTTTATGATGGTACCAACATTTGCTTCATCGGTTAATAAAATGAGCTGGAAACCACACATCAAGTACATACAACATAAAGTGGCGATAAATATTTCAATATTGAATAAGGCAAAATAACTCCTAAATCAAAAAGTCACTTCATACTATGTACTGCTCATTGGTGTTATTGTAACGACATGTTTATATTTAAGCCTTTGTCTTGTCTAATAAATGACATAGTTGGCCATTTCTATTGTATTAATGAGATTGTAAAGGACTGTTTATGTGCTAAAACCTCTTTCTTGTTTAGAAGCTACATACAATATTAACTGTTTGGATGTATTCTTTAAATCAGTGTATTCTTCTGCTAGCCTTGTACTTATTTGACTTTTATCTCTAAATCAAGTTTATTCTGGGTTTTAAATGCACTGAAACTTTACTATATCACTATTAGTATTGTAAACATGTTAGACAATAAATCTAATGTCTATTTTATGTGTTTTGTCTATGACTCCAAACTATGTGGTGCCTGCCAAAAAGTGATTCCAATGAATATTTTGATATTGACAAATCGTTTCTCTGCATTAATGACTGTACTCCTATTACCCTTAAGAGAGTTACACATATGATGATAAAGTACATACTGTTTACTTGTTGAAGTACCCTTTCCATTTCTAGTTTCAATTTGTGTTTTTATTTCATTCATTAAAGGTCAAATAATATTAAAATACATCATGAATGAAAAGGAGCAGAAATACATATAAACTTAGAATATATGCCCCCATTCACGCAATTACATTTGTTGTTCAACTCTAAATACAATTAAAGCAATATTTGTTTTTCATAACATACAACAAAACACTTTTTTTTCCAATTCAAAACTTTTCATCATGATTTGAACTTTTTTTAAATACAGCAATATATTTACATTGTTTGGTTCCACTATCAAGTTTGTTCCATGAACTAACACCTCTGATTGAAGTGCTTCTTTCCTTTGTCACTGTTCTAAATCTCAATTTATTAAAGATCTCAGTCCCTCTTAAGTAATAATTACTGTCTATTTTTACAAATCTGTTTTGAATTTTAATTGGTAGAAATTGTGTATGTGCTTTATACATGATTTCTATTTTAACCTTCGTATCACTTATATGTGACAAATGTTCATCAATCATAACACCCAAAAACTTGATCTCTTTTGTTCTTTGAAGCTTACTGACGTATAATGAGGAGTTGACACTTTTCCTACTATTACAAAAAAAAAATCGTACATTTAGTTTTACCAGTATTCCAGGATAATCTGTTAACATCATACCATCTATTTTGACAAAGTAATTTTTAACAGCCTCTAACACACCTTCAATATTTTGTCCTGAATAAAATAAAGATTTGTGTCGGTTTGGAAAACACAGTGAAATTGAGGTAAATTATACCGTATACAATTTTCTTATATGAATGTGAAGTAGCATGTATTTGTATTTGGTCACAGAATCCTTTAGAGGATTAATCTACTAAGGTCAAAAGTGCACATGTCCATCACAAGCGCTCCAGAGAGTGGTAACTTTCGCCCCCAGGACATTGGGGAACTTAAAAGGACAGCAGCAGTTGGATTTTAGGATAGATAATAAAGACATTAGCAAAATCTGGTAGAAAGCCCCCACAGATAGGGGTAGAGGATAGGCGTCGGAGGTCACCCGACTCAAACAGGATCAGAGGAATAATGTCAAGGAAAGATTGACTGGCCAGACTGGCCGGCCCCAAAGCTAGAACAACAAAGAGTAACTGTCTTGGTGTAAAAGGTATTTAAGGACAGTGGTCCGAGAAGATAGAGGGGTGGATGAGATCCGCCCGGAGTTCCTTAAGGCTCTGGATGCTGTGGGGCTGTCTTGGTTGACAAGACTCTGCAGCATCGCGTGGACATCAAGGGCGGTACCTCTGGATTGGCAGACCGGGGTGGTGGTTCCTCTCTTTAAGAAGGGGAACCGGAGGGTGTGTTCTAACTATCGTGGGATCACACTCCTCAGCCTTCCCGGTAAGGTCTATTCAGGTGTACTGGAGAGGAGGCTACGCCGGATAGTTGAACCTCGGATTCAGGAGGAACAGTGTGGTTTTCGTCCTGGTCGTGGAACTGTGGACCAGCTCTATACTCTAGGCAGGGTCCTTGAGGGTGCATGGGAGTTTGCCCAACCAGTCTACATGTGCTTTGTGGACTTGGAGAAGGCATTCGACCGTGTCCCTCGGGAAGTCCTGTGGGGAGTGCTCAGAGAGTATGGGGTATCGGACTGTCTGATTGTGGCGGTCCGCTCCCTGTACGATCAGTGTCAGAGCATGGTCCACATTGCCGGCATTAAGTCGGACACGTTTCCAGTGAGGGTTGGACTCCGCCAAGGCTGCCCTTTGTCACCGATTCTGTTCATAACTTTTATGGACAGAATTTCTAGGCGCAGTCAAGGCGTTGAGGGGATCCGGTTTGGTGGCTGCAGGATTAGGTCTCTGTTTTTTGCAGATGATGTGGTCCTGATGGCTTCATCTGGCCAGGATCTTCAGCTCTCACTGGATCGGTTCGCAGCCGAGTGTGAAGCGACTGGGATGAGAATCAGCACCTCCAAGTCCGAATCCATGGTTCTCGCCCGGAAAAGGGTGGAGTGCCATCTCCGGGTTGCGGAGGAGACCCTGCCCCAAGTGGAGGAGTTCAAGTACCTCGGAGTCTTGTTCACGAGTGAGGGAAGAGTGGATCGTGAGATCGACAGGCGGATCGGTGCGGCGTCTTCAGTAATGCGGACGCTGTATCGATCCGTTGTGGTGAAGAAGGAGCTGAGCCGGAAGGCAAAGCTCTCAATTTACCGGTCGATCTACATTCCCATCCTCACCTATGGTCATGAGCTTTGGGTTATGACCGAAAGAACAAGATCACGGGTACAAGCGGCCGAAATGAGTTTCCTCCGCCGGGTTGCGGGGCTCTCCCTTAGAGATAGGGTGAGAAGTTCTGCCATCCGGGGAGAGCTCAAAGTAAAGCCGCTGCTCCTCCACATCGAGAAGAGCCACATGAGGTGGTTTGGGCATCTGGTCAGGATGCCACTTGAACGCCTCCCGAGGGAGGTGTTTAGGGCACGTCCGACCGGTAGGAGGCCACGGGGAAGACCCAGGACACGTTGGGAAGACTATATCTCCCGGCTGGCCTGGGAACGCCTCAGGATCCCCGGGAAGAGCTGGACGAAGTGGCTGGGGAGAGGGAAGTCTGGGCTTCCCTGCTTAGGCTGCTGCCCCCGTGTCCCGACCTCGGATAAGCGGAAGAAGATGGATGGATGGATGGTCCGAGAAGATAGCAGAAGAGTAATCTGGCCCATACTCGTTTTCCTGGAGCTGCAGCTCCAATCGGTCGATCGCTGAAACAAATAAAGCTTTTTGTTCGACGATTCCTCCTTAGCGTCTCTTTGGCTCATCACCCACCACACGGTCACTCTGTCCTGGGAGAGTGGCACGACCATCGAATGTACAACAATATCATGAGAAACAGTATTGGTTCAAGGACCGATCCTTATGGTACTCCACAACTGATATTATGTAAGGCAGATTTCCCATTGTTGACTTTCAGGTAACTTTTGAGCCACTCAAGATCCACTCCTCTCATTCCACATTTGTACAGTTTGTCCAATAATATTTCATGGTCGAGCGCATCGAACACTTTTTGAAGATCTACAAAAATACTAAGCAGTGTTGCTTATTTATTGCAGTTGAAATTTGTTCCGCCAAACCAATTATTGCTGTTGCAGTTGAGTGTTTAGGACGGAACCCGTTATTGACAATTGCTTAAAATATTATATATATTAAGAACTGTATTTAACCCAGCAGCAAGCAATTTCTCCAAGACCTTTGAGAACTGTGGAAGCAGTGATAATGCTCTGTAATTAGAGAACTCGTGTTTGTTTTCACCTTTGTGAAGTGGTAATACTTTTGCAATTTTTTTCATATGATCTGGGAACGCAAGGCCGTCATATAGGGGGGGAAAGGTGAGGACAAGTCCCACAGCCTGTTAGGGCCCACACATAGCCCTAAGTAGCCCCTTTTGACAAAATGATTATGCGTCCACTGAAATAATATACAAAACCCAAAACCAGTGAAGTTGGCAAGATATTTAATGTTTGAACTGAGAAAAAAAAAATGTGTTTGCAAATAATCATGAACTTGGAATTTAATGGCAGCAACACATTGCAAAAAAAGTTGGCACAGGGGCATTTTTACTACTGTGTTACATGGCCTTTCCTTTTAACAACACTCAGTAAACGTTTGGGAACTGAGGAGCGCAATTTTTGAAGCTTTTCAGGTGGAATTATTTCCCATTCTTGCTTGATGTACAGCTTAAGTTGTTTAACAGTCCGAGGTCTCTGTCGTGGTATTTTAGGCTTCATAATGTGCCACACATTTTCAATGGGAGACAGGTCTGGACTACAGGCAGGCCAGTCTAGTACCCACACTCTTTTACAACAAAGCCACGCTGTTGTAACACGTGGCTTGGCATTGTCTTGCTGAAATAAGCAGGGGCGTCCAAGATAACGTTGCTTGGGCTAAGTTGGGTGTTCCAACAGGACAATGACACCAAACACACGTCAAAAGTGGTAAAGGAATGGCTAAATCAGGCTAGAATTAAGGTTTTAGAATGGCCTTCCCGAAGTCCTGACTTAAACTAGTGGACAATGCTGAAGAAACAAGTCCATGTCAGAAAATCAACAAATTTAGCTGAAGTGCACCAATTTTGTCAAGAGGAGTGGTCAAAAATTCAACCAGAAGCTTGTGGATGGCTACCAAAAGTGCCTTATTGCAGTGAAACTTGCCAAGGGACATGTAAGCAAATATTGACATTGCTGTATGTATACTTTTGACCCAGCAATTTTGCTCACATTTTCAGTAGACCCATAATAAATTCATAAAAGAACCAAACTTCATGAATGTTTTATGTGACCAACAAGTATGTGCTCCAATCACTCTATCACAAAAAAATAAGAGTTGTAGAAATGATTGGAAACTCAAGACAGCCATGACAATATGTCCTTCTCAAGTGTATGTAAACTTTTGACCACGACTGTATATGCTTCCAATCCACAATAGACGAATCACTCTTAAAGGCTTGTGTCACGGCGCATTCCAATGCGCCCTCATCTTTGTGTCCTGATGAACGCACCGCGGGCCACGCCCACAGGCGCTCTCTCTCCGCTGCGGGCGTGCCTCATCGCGCCTGCAGACAATCTGCAATCAGCACACCTGCCCATGATGAGGGAGCTGCCTTCATATGCCTGCTCAACCTGCCATCCCGGGCCGGAATATAACCTTCTGTTTGCATACAGTAAGCCACGTCCTGCTTGATGCAATCCTGCTCTCTCTGTGTTTTGCCCCTCTGTGATTTCAGTGTGTGTTTTCTTGTGTCGACCCCGCAGTACCCTCCGTCACCTTGAAAGTGAGCTGTGCGTCTCACTTTTCCCTGGATCTCCCTCTGGACTCTGACTGCCTCCCTCGATCCTTGACTTCCCCGCATTGGACTCGGACCTGTAGACTTCTCTCTCCCCTGGACTTCCTCGTCTCTCGACAACATTTGGTAACACACACCTCAGCTAAATACTTCACATAGTCTGTCACCCATCATCTTTTGGATCTAGTTCACACTCCATGTCCTTAGTTCAGTTTGTATTGTTTTGTATTATTATTATTATTATTATTATTATTATATATATTAGCTATATATATAATACATAATCCGCGATGAGGTGGCGACTTGTCCAGGGTGTACCCCGCCTTCCGCCCGATTGTAGCTGAGATAGGCTCCAGCGCCCCCGCGACCCGAAGGGAATAAGCTGTAGAAAATGGATGGATGGATGGATATTACGTAATCTTAGAGCTATACCGCCCCCTGGATTCTGTTGCCGTCCTCTCCCTTTGTTAAACCATAACAGCTTGCTCATTAAACGTTTTAAGATTCCTTCTACAAACAATACGAGTCTTGCACTTCGGAATCCTAGTATTTCTACACGCAGCAACAACACAATGATCATTCAAATCATTTCAGAATACACCCAAGGAAAGGCACATTAGTTCAAATTAGAGATCCTGCCGATATTATCGGCCGATAAATGCGTTAAAATGTAATATCGGAAATGATCGGTATCGTTTTTTTTAAATTATCGGCATCGTTTTTTGTTTTTTTTATTATTAAACCAAAATAAAAAACACAAGATACACTTACAATTAGTGCACCAACCCAAAAAATCTCCCTCCCCAATCATTCACACAAAAGGGTTGTTTCTTTCTGTTATTAATATTCTGGTTCCTACATTATATATCAATATATATCAATACAGTCTGCAAGGGATACAGTCCGTAAGCACACATGATTGTGGGTGCTGCTGGTCCACTAATAGTACTAACCTTTAACAGTTAATTTGACTAATTTTCATTAATTACTAGATTCTATGTAACTGTTTTTATATTGTTTTACTTTCTTTTTTATTCAAGAAAATGTTTTTAATTAATTTATCTTATTTTATTTATTAATTTTTTTTAAAAGTACCTTATCTTCACCATAGCTGGTTGTCCAAATTAGACATAATAATGTGTTAATACGACTGTATATATCGGTATTGGTTGGTATCGGTATCGGTAATTAAAGAGTTGGACAATATCGGAATATTGGATATCGGCAAAAAGCTATTATGGACATCCCTAGTTCAAATCAGTCCAATGAAGGTAGATTTATCTGGAAGTTTTTAGATTAGTAACTAATTTGTTGCATTTTTTTGTGTGCCTAGCTATATGTGTATGTGTCTAATTTCTGGAAAAATATACATACATATAATATATTTTATTTGAAACAATAAGGGCAGGAAGCAAGTTTGGATTTTAAGTTTTTAGTAAAACACCATTTACATCCGAAGGGTAGCGGTAATGAACTAACTCAGTTGGCACCGCTGTGAATAAAGAAGAAGAAGAAGAAGAAGAACTGCAGCGCATGCGCAAACGGATCGAGTGACACCGACGTTAGCATTTAGCATTTAGCATTTAGCAGCGCTTAAGCTCGTCGGTGTGCTCGGTACAAGACACCAAAATGTTGAAAGAGTTGGTGAAGGAGCGACTAATGGTGGCAGCTGACGAAATATTCGCGCTGTTTGAAAGCACGATAACGTCGTACGAGGAGGAACTTTCTCGAACGAGAGAGGAGAAGGAGCGACATCGACAACAACTGGAAGCTGCTCGCAAAACTCAAATTGTGCTACACGTTGAAGGTATTTTTACACTTACATCATCATCGTCATACTTCATCTTTTACACGACGTCATGTCGCTAATATACGGAATAGGCGAAACAACATGGAAGTGAGTCACAAAGAAATGGTCGAATCGTGTAAACTCCGATTTTCGACCAGTACAGCTAACGATTCTAAATCGCGTCCACTTAAAGACGTGCCCACAGAGGTGACAACTGAAGTAAAGCGTGTTTTAAACAGAATTGAAACTGGAAATACTGCTGAAAATAATTTGAGATTACGGTTAAGTTTGGATATTGGTTAGGGTTATTTATAATCAGGTGAAAAAGCAAGGCATTCAACAACCGAAATAACTTATAACTTTCGATCAATCAATCAATGTTTATTTATACAGCCCTAAATCACAAGTGTCTCAAAGGGCTGCTCAAGCCACAACGACATCCTCGGTTCAGAGCCCACATAAGGGCAAGGGAAAACTCACAACCCAGTGGGATGTCAATGTGAATGATGTGGTGGAATGTCCGAATCTTAAACAGCAACAAAAGGGAATTTAGTACAAAAGTTTTATTTACCCATAATCAAATGGTACAAGGTTGGATTGAATTGCCATGCCAACAGACAGTGTCTCCGGAGATGTTGGATGAAGCGAGAATCATGCGAATCATGCGACTCATGCCTGGACTTGGTCGACTTGGTTATTTATGTGTTCCCTCGTGTGTCAAGGTCCAGTTGTTTTGGACCTGTTCGTTCTGCAACATCCTTGAATCCCTTAGCCATAACAAACAATTAGGGATGTCCGATAATGGCTTTTTGCCGATATCCGATATTCCGATATTGTCCAACTCTTTAATTACCGATACCGATATCAACCAATATATACAGTCGTGGAATTAATTATTATGCCTAATTTGGACAACCAGGTATGGTACTTTTTAAAATTTTTTATAAAATAAGATAAATAAATTAAAAACATTTTTTTGAATAAAAAAGAAAGTAAAACAATATAAAAACAGTTACATTGAAACTAGAAATTAATGAAAATGAGTAAAATTAACTGTTAAAGGTTAGTACTATTGCTGGACCAGCAGCACGCACAATCATGTGTGCTTACGGACTGTATCCCTTGCAGACTGTATTGATATATATTGATATATAATGTAGGAACCAGAATATTAATACCGTAACAGAAAGAAACAACCCTTTTGTGTGAATGAGTGTGAATGGGGGAGGGAGGCTTTTTGGGTTGGTGCACTAATTGTAAGTGTATCTCGTGTTTTTTATGTTGATTCAATAAAAAAAAACCAAAAAACCCGATACCGATGAAAAAAAAACCTGATACTGATAATTTCCGATATTACATTTTAACGCATTTATCGGCCGATAATATCGGTAGGCCGATATTATCAGACATCCCTACAAACAATCAAAACATCTTGTACAATGTCAGGACGACCGTAGGCTCAACTTTTACACCCATATGCTCTTCCAATGGTACAGAATAGAAAAAAGAGAAACGAGCAGAAATTGTCGTGTCCTCCTTAATGCTTTTCGACCTCGCTCTCTTTCCGGACTTTGACAGACACAAAATATGGTACAAAGGTCAGAAATTCCACCACAATGACTATGAGAAACCATGGAGAGGACCGCAGATGTGGGTGACCCCCCTGCCCCCTCTAGGGGAGACCGGATGCAATGAACGTCGAGTGGGTCTAGCATAATATTGTGAGAGTCCAGTCCATAGTGGATCTAACATAATAGTGAGAGTCCAGTCCGTAGTGGATCTAACATAATATTGTGAGAGTCCAGTCCATAGTGGATCTAACATAATAGTGAGAGTCCAGTCCATAGTGGGGCCAGCAGGAGACCATCCCGAGCGGAGACGGGTCAGCAGCGCAGAGATGTCCTCAACCGACGCACAGGCGGAAAATAAAATAAACGGCAGATCAACTGGTCTAAAAAGGGGGGTCTATTTAAAGGCTAGAGTATACAAATGAGTTTTAAGATGGGAGCATCTCTAACTGTTACCGGGAGGGCATTCCATAGTACTGGAGCCCCAATAGAAAATGCTCTATAGCCCGCAGACTTTTTTTGGGCTCTGGGAATCACTAATAAGCCGGAGTTCTTTGAACGCAGATTTCTTGCCGGAACATATGGTACAATACAATCGGCAAGATAGGATGGAGCTAGACCGTGCAGTATTTTAGACGTAAGTAGTAAAATCTTAAAGTTGCATCTTAAGTGCACAGGAAGCAAGTGCAGGTGAGCCAGTATAGGTATATATATACAGTGGGGCAAAAAAGTATTTAGTCAGCCACGATTGTGCAAGTTCTCCCACTTAAAATGATGACAGAGGTCTGTAATTTTCATCATAGGTACACTTCAACTGTGAGAGACAGAATGTGAAAAAAAATCCAGGAATTCACATTGTAGGATTTTTAAAGAATTTATTTGTAAATTATGGTGGAAAATAAGTATTTGGTCACTTCAAACAAGGAAGATCTCTGGCTCTCACAGACCTGTAACTTCTTCTTTAAGAAGGTCTTATGTCCTCCACTCGTTACCTGTATTAATGGCACCTGTTTGAACTGGTTATCTGTATAAAAGACACCTGTCCACAGCCTCAAACAGTCAGACTCCGAACTCCACTATGGCCAAGACCAAAGAGCTGTCGAAGGACACCAGGAAAAGAATTGTAGACCTGCACCAGCCTGTGAAGAGTGAATCTACAATAGGCAAGCAGCTTGGTGTGAAAAAATCAACTGTGGGAGCAATTATCAGAAAATGGAAGACATACAAGACCACTGATAATCTCCCTCGATCTGGGGCTCCACGCAAGATCTCATCCCGTGGGGTCAAAATGATCATGAGAACGGTGAGCAAAAATCCCAGAACCACACGGGGGGACCTGGTGAATGAACTGCAGAGAGCTGGGACCAAAGTAACAAAGGTTACCATCAGTAACACACTACGCCGACAGGGAATCAAATCCTGCAGTGCCAGACGTGTCCCCCTGCTTAAGCCAGTGCATGTCCAGGCCCGTCTGAAGTTTGCCAGAGAGCACATGGACGATACAGCAGAGGATTGGGAGAATGTCATGTGGTCAGATGAAACCAAAATAGAACTTTTTGGTATAAACTCAACTCGTCGTGTTTGGAGGAAGAAGAATACTGAGTTGCATCCCAAGAACACCATACCTACTGTGAAGCATGGGGGTGGAAACATCATTCTTTGGGGCTGTTTTTCTGCTAAGGGGACAGGCCGACTGATCCGGGTTAAGGAAAGAATGAATGGGACCATGTATCGTGAGATTTGAGCCAAAACCTCCTTCCATCAGTGAGAGCTTTGAAGATGAAACGTGGCTGGGTCTTCCAGCATGACAATGATCCCAAACACACCGCCCGGGCAACGAAGGAGTGGCTCCGTAAGAAGCATATGAAAGTCCTGGAGTGGTCGAGCCAGTCTCCAGACCTCAACCCCATAGAAAATCTGTGGAGGGAGTTGAAAGTCCGTGTTGCTCGGCGACAGCCCCAAAACATCACTGCTCTCGAGAAGATCTGCATGGAGGAATGGGCCAAAATACCAGCTACTGTGTGTGCAAACCTGGTAAAGACCTATAGTCATCGTTTGACCTCTGTTATTGCCAACAAAGGTTATATTACAAAGTATTGAGTTGAATTTTTGTTATTGACCAAATACTTATTTTCCACCATAATTTACAAATAAATTCTTTAAAAATCCTACAATGTGAATTCCTGGATTTTTTTTTTCACATTCTGTCTCTCACAGTTGAAGTGTACCTATGATGAAAATTACAGACCTCTGTCATCATTTTAAGTGGGAGAACTTGCACAATCGGTGGCTGACTAAATACTTTTTTGCCCCACTGTATATAAGTATATATGTATATAAAGTAGAGATGTCCGATAATATCCTGCCGATATTATCGGACGATAAATGCGTTAAAATGTAATATCGGAAATTATCAGTATCGTTGTTTTTTTTTTTATCGGTATCGTTTTTTTGGGTTTTTTTTTAATTAAATCAACATAAAAAACACAAGATACACTTACAGTTAGTGCACCAACCCAAAAAACCTCCCTCCCCCATTTACACTCATTCACACAAAAGGGTTGTTTCTTTCTGTTATTAATATTCTGGTTCCTACATTATATATCAATATATATCAATACAGTCTGCAAGGGATACAGTCCGTAAGCACACATGATTGTGCGTGCTGCTGGTCCACTAATAGTACTAACCTTTAACAGTTAATTTTTCCTCATTTTCATTAATTACTAGTTTCTATGTAACTGTTTTTATATTGTTTTACTTTATTTTTTATTCAAGAAAATGTTTTTAATTAATTTATCTTATTTTATTAATTTTTTTAAAAAGTACCTTATTTTCACCATACCAGATTGTCCAAATTAGGCATAATAATGTGTTAATTCCACGACTGCATATATCGGTTGATATCGGTATCAGTTGATATCGGTATCGGTAATTAAAGAGTTGGACAATATCGGATATCGGCAAAAAGCCATTATCGGACATCCCTAATATAAAGGTATATACAGTATAGGCGTAATATGATCAAACTTTCTTGTTCTTGTCAAAAGTCGAGCAGCCGCATTTTGTACCAACTGTAATCTTTTAGTGCTAGACATAGGGAGACCCGAAAATAATACATTATAGTAATCGAGACGTAATGAACGCATGAATAATGATCATCTCAGCGTTGCTAGTGGACAAAATGGAACAAATTTTAGCGATATTACGGAGACTACGACTACTTTCCGGTGAAAGTAGTGGTGGTTTTAACATAAATTGGATGGACAACAATAAAAAAGATCAATTAAAACATATAGTATAAATTTATAAAAAATCCAACCAGAATTACCAGGAGTATCCATCCATTTTCTACCGCTTGTCCCTTTTGGGGTCTTGGGGGGTTCTGGAGCCTATCTCAGTTGCATTCAGGCGGAAGGGCCAACACAGATAGACAGACAACATTCACACTCACATTCACACTCTAGGGCCAATTTTAGTGTTGCCAATCAACCTATCCCCAGGTGCATGTTTTTGGCGGTGGAAGGAAGCCGGAGTACCCGGAGGGAACCCACGCAGTCACGGGGAGAACATGCAAACTCCACACAGAAAGATCCCGAGCCCGGGATTGAACCCAGAACGACTCAGGACCTTCGTATTGTGAGGCACATGCACTAACCCCTGTACCACCGTGTAGCCAAACCTTATTAGATTTGATCTTCACAAATAAACCAGAAGGTGTCACGAAAACATATACCGTATTTTTCGAACTATAAGTCACAGTTTTTTTCATAGTTTTGCGACTTATATATGTTTTTTTCCTTCTTTATTATGCATTTTCGGCAGGTGCGACTTATACTCCGAAAAATACGGTAACTTTGTGACAGGTTTGTCAGATCACTATATGACCCCAAATGACAAGAAAACTGACTAAGAAACGGTTTGCGGATTTCTTTTCTATTTCCAACGTTAATAACGAAAAAAGGGCAATTCCAAAGCATAAACTTACCCACTTTGAAAATGAATTGGAAAAACATTAAATGGGATGATGTAATTCAAATAAAAAATGTAGATCAATGCTGTGATCAATTATAACGTTAATGTTATCAAATACTATTCGGAAAGTCACCTGTACTCTAAAAAACAATCGAAAAATTTTTTTTTGCCATTATTCAACTTGTGAAAAAGCGGGACTTGGCACTGAAAATATCCTTAAAACTAAGCTACCAATATACTGCTTTTTAAAGGACTAAGAAATAAAGCGGAAATATGCAGATGTTTGTTGATTCTCGAGGACAAACTTCACTCATTTGGAAACTTATCCAAAAATTAACCAATCGCAAATCTACTTCAGACAATTCAAAGTAAATATTAATGGAATGGTTAGTAATGATGCTTTAGAAATTGCAAATGAATTGAATTCATATTTTATTAACTCTGTTCACCAACTTGCAGCCAGTTTTATCCCAAGACCGCGACCATGCAATGATACGGAAAAATTCACCCTCATCTTTGCCCATAACACTGGCTAATGAAAACAAGATACATGAAATTATTAGCCATCTGAACAATTCAAAAGGAAAATGTATACAGTACAGGCCAAAAGTTTGGACACACCTTCTCATTCAATGCGTTTTCTTTATTTCCATGACTATTTACATTGTAGATTGTCACTGAAGGCATCAAAACTATGAATGAACACATGGAGTTATGTACTTCACAAAAAAGGTGAAATTACTGAAAACATGTTTTATATTCTACTTTCTTCAAAGTAGCCACCATTTGCTCTAATACTGCTTTGCACACTCTCGGCATTCTCTCGATGAGCTTCAAGCTTTTTTTTTTTAATTTTTATTTTTAAATTTTATTTTTTTCTGTCTTGCCTCTGGTGAGGGCGGTTTCCCCTCGGGATGATGGACGGCTGGCAGCGCTTCATAGCAGCAGTCGCCCTCCAGGGCCCCAACTCCCGTCCCTCTGTTGCGAGTTGTCGTGATTAAAGGGGAACATTATCACAATTTCAGAAGGGTTAAAACCATTAAAAATCAGTTCCCAGTGGCTTATTTTATTTTTCTAAGTTTTTTTCAAAATTTTACCCATCACGCAATATCCCTAAAAAAAGCTTCAAAGTGCCTGATTTTATCCATCGTTATATACACCCGTCCATTTTCCTGTGACGTCACACAGTGATGCCAATACAAACAAACAGCAAGGTATAGGACATTAGCTCGGATTCAGACTCGGATTTCAGCGGCTTAACACTGTCTGATAAGATAATTACTAACAACTATGAACTTGGTTTACAGCACATGAAATACATTTGGCAACAACATGCACTTTGAGAGTGCAGACAGCCCATTTCAGGCGCGCTAAGAACATATATTTTTCCACGATTTCAGCACTCAGGTTAACCATACCTAAATAGACACAAAATACTGCATTACACAAGACTACCCAAATGTACTCGAATGATTGAAAAAAATTAATGTTTTTAAGCTAAATTATTGGTAAACACAGTTTATGTATAATAATTTACGTAAAACCGCGAGTAATGAATAAAGTTTTCATCAATTAATATATTCTGTAGACATACCCTCATCCGCTCTCTTTTCCTGAAAGCTGATCTGTCCAGTTTTGGAGTTGATGTCAGCAGGCCAGGGAAGCTAGGGTCGATATTCTTCTCTTGATCATCTTCGGTGGCATAAGGGACGGTGTGAGCCAAGACATCCAGGGGGTTTAGCTCGCTCGTCTGCGGGAACAAACTGCCGCCATTGCTTGCCGTGCTAGCGAGGTCCTTTGTCCCTGAATTGCTCACACACTGCGGCAGATTCAATGGGGGTCTGGCGGCAGATTACTTTGACTTTATCGTTGGAAATGCATCTGCTTTGAGTGTCGCAGGATATCCACACATTCTTGCCATCTCTGTCGTAGCATAGCTTTCGTCGGTAAAGTGTGCGGAACAAACGTCCAATTTCTTGCCACTTTCGCATCTTTGGGCCACTGGTGCAACTTGAATCCGTCCCTGTTGGTGTTGTTACACCCTCCGACAACACACCGACGAGGCATGATGTCTCCAAGGTACGGAAAACAGTCGAAAAAACAGAAAATAACAGAGCTGATTTGACTCTGTGTTTGTAATGTATTTGAGAAAATGGCGGATTGCTTCCCGATGTGACGTCATCGCTCCAAGAGCGAATAATTGAAAGGCGTTTAATTCGCCAAAATTCACCCATTTAGAGTTCGGAAATCTGTTAAAAAATATATGGTCTTTTTTCTGCAACATCAAGGTATATATTGACGCTTACATAGGTCTGGTGATAATGTTCCCCTTTAAGCCTCTTTTGTACTCAGATAGTTTGCGCTTGGTCGACCACCACTGTTTTTTTACTTCCCAGAAGAAGTCACGTGTCGAAGCACCAGCTATAGGACAAGCTGGAGGGATTATGTCTCACTTCTGTCCTGGGGACTCCTCTCTGTCTCCTCGGTGGGACTGGAAGAGGTGGCCGTGGACTGGAAAGTCTGAGGTTCTGACTTACGATCTGGATAAGCGGAAGAAAATGAATGGCTGGAATCCAATATTGTAGTTTTGACCACTGATGCACCAACAAATAATAAAAGAAAACCCAAAGACATGTCTGACTAAAGTGTGTTTGTGTCCTACAGACGTCCAGCAGCTGAGTGGTCATCAAGAACGTCCACCTACGCCACAGGAGGAAAGCTCCACATTGAAGCAGGAGGATCCACAACTCCCTGACCTTAAAGAGGAAGAGGAGGAACATATGATCAGTCAGTCAGGAGAAGAGGGTTTTCTCGGGCCGCATGAGGCTGATCTCACCAAGTTGCCTCTGACTGGTGTCTCTGTGAAGACTGTAGACCATGAAGACAAACCACAAGTTGACAACCTCTTAGCTCCTCTATCAGATAGTGACGACGTAATGTCACATTTTACTGAGGATGGAGACGAGGACTACACCCAAGTACCTTTGAGCGTCAATACAGACTGTGAGGGTGATATGAGGACTCACACAGACAGCAAACACCCTGAATGCTCTGAAAAGAAGAAAGGTAAAAAACGTTTTACCTGCTCCATTTGTGCAAAATGTTTTTGTAGGAACGCTAATCATGTTCGACACATGAGAACACACACAGGAGAAAAACCTTTCAGTTGCTCCGTTTGCAGCAATAGTTTTTCTCACAAGACCACGCTGACCGCACACATGAGAACGCACACGGGAGAAAAACCTTTCGATTGTTCAGTTTGCGGTGAAACGTTTTCTCACAGGAAGTACCTGATACCTCACATGAGAACGCACACAGGAGAAAAACCTTACATTTGCTCAGTTTGCGGCAAAAGTTTTTCTCAGAAATACGCATTGACCGTGCACACGAGAACGCACACGGGAGAAAAACCTTACACTTGCTCAGTTTGCTGCAAAACGTGTTCTCAGAAGGCCGCTTTGACCGCACACATGAGAACACACACAGGAGAAAAACCTTTTATTTGTTCAGTCTGTGGTGACAAGTTCTCTCGGCGATACATACTGAAATTACACATGAGAAGACACACAGGCGAAAAACCTTTCACTTGCTCAATTTGTGGGGATATATTTTCTCGGAAGGACAGTCTGAAATTACACATGATAAAACACACCGGAGAAATACATTTTGTTTGTCCAGTTTGTCATACATTTTATCCTGATAAGCAAAGTTTGACAGCACACGTGACAACACACAACAGAGAATAAATGTTTTCCTGTCAAGTTTGTGCTCTAAGATTGTCAAATTGTAGAAGTTGTCTCTTGTGAAAAGTAGCCGTAGTAGTGAAGTGAATTATATTTATATAGCGCTTTTTTACTGATGACTCAAAGCATTTTACTTAGTAAAACCCATTATCTAACTTACATTTAAACCAGTGTGGGTGGCACTGGGAGCAGGTGGCTAAAATATCTTGCCCAAGGACAACCGAGTCCCAGTAGTTCATTTCTAACATGTATACAGCATAGAGATGTACGATAATATCTGACTGCCGATATTATTGGCCGATAGATGCTTTAAAATATAATATCGGATATTATCGGTATCGGTTTCAAAAAGTAAAATGTATGAGTTTTTAAAATGCCGCTGTACGGAGCGGTACACGGATGTAGGGAGAAGTACAGAGCAGTTTTCCCCGGGAGACTCCCGAATTTCAGTGCCCCTCCCGAGGCAGCCATTCTCCCGAATTTCTCCCGAGACAACAATATCGGGGGCGTGCCTTAAAGGCACTGCCTTTTGCGTGCCGGCCCAATCACATAATATCTACGGCTTTTCACACACACAAGTGAATGCAAGGCATACTTGGTCAACAGCCATACAGGTCACACTGAGGGTGGCCGTATAAACAACTTTAACACGGTTACAAATATGCGCCACACTGTGAACCCACACCAAACAAGAATGACAAACACATTTCGGGAGAACATCCGCACCGTGACACAACATAAACACAACAGAACAAATACCCAGAATCCCTTGCGGCACTAACTCTTCCGCGACACTACAATATACCCCCCCCCCAACCCCGCCCACCTCAACCTCCTCATGCTCTCTCAGGGAGAGCATGTCCCAAAAAAAATTATGCACTTTGTGACTTCAATAATAAATATGGCATATTTTGGAAAACCTTGTTACATTGTTTAATGCATCCAGCGGGGCATCACAACAAAATTAGGCACAATAATGTGTTCATTCCACGACTGTATATATCAGTATCGGTTGATATCGGAATCGGTACTTAAGAGTTATACAATATCGGATATCGGCAAAAAAGCCATTATCGGACATCTCTAATACAGCACTTCAATAGTGATATGTTGTGTGTATGATACCAGATTCCCTCATGAGTTCCAGGTTAGTGTGCCACTAAGAACAGCAGCCACATTATTTTAAACTAACTCTGAAGCAAGTAAGAAATAGCAACAACAAGCTCAGACAATCTGATTGGTTGAGGACAACAGAGATGGAGTTTTCCCTCTCATCAAAAGTGTTTTTTTTGTATATTATCTGTCTTTACCATGGCACCAACGCAAGGCTTCATCAGTTCATTCTTTATTTGAAGAGCATTTATCTGGCTCACCCATCTTTACTTTTCTTCTGGAAGACTCTCTCTTTTATTTATGCCTGCCATTGATGTTTTTGTATGAAGTGTAATACATTAAACATTCAGAAACATGTGCTTTGTTGTTTTATTACTTTATTTGCAGGTCGATTATTTCAAAATATATATATATATATTTTTTTTAACCAAAATTACACTATACCTTTTTAATGCTGACTAATTTTGTTACATACTGTCTAAATCAACATTGTACTCTTATTGTGTTGAAATACTGGAGCGAAACACAACAGTTTGTAGGTACAGACGCCATACTGCAAAATGTGTATATATATATATATATATATATATATATATATATATATATATATATATATACTTTATATTCCTCATGCAATCTCTACACAAATGTAAATGTCGTCATACACATTAACACATTGATTCAACATACTGTGGTGTAGTTGCAGTGAATACTAACATTAATATTTATATTATATTCCTGTTATCATTTAATATAGCTGCTAAATAGCGCTTTGGTTGCAGCTTAGTGATCAGCGTGCCTAGCTGCCAGCGAGCAATTAGCGTATCATTTCCCAGGACTGGTGAATAACAAAACATTAATACCTTTTAAAAACTACAGGTTTTGAGCAAATAAATGACTTGCAGTTCAGTAAAACTATTAAAAAAACGTCCCTGTATGACATTCTGACTACCAAATTGAATTTGCATCAAAATATTGGAGTATTTTCTTAAGCATTTTTGTATGCCAGCAAATAATAACCCATGATCAATCATGATTAAGAGCAACCTCCTTAATCAAAATTGAATAGTAGGATATTGAGACTGATTTGGTGCATATAAAGATTTTTTTTTTTAATTTATAAATGAAATTGTAAATGGGTATTTGGTGGGTAGATTTTGAAATGTATTTTATTGAACTGTATTTTGTTTATTATATGATAATGTATGTTTTAACTGTGGGTCCCTGTCCATAAGCTGTGACCTTTTTGCAGAACGGACTCTGATGTTAACAACAGAAACAATAATGAAATGCAAAACTATGTCTGTCTGTAAATAAATAAATAAATTATTAATCACAGGTTAAGAGTGCGTCGTATTTTCAAAACGCATGCGCGAAAAACAACAACTGCATTTTTACTTTATCCTCAGAACGCGACTACTCGTGAAATGTCCGGAGGTGAGCGGCAATGTGCATGCTCAGTTTGCGACTGCCGCGGAACAACAAAGAAGAAGAAGAAGACCGCTAGTGAAAGAAAACAAGCGAGATGTCTGTGACGGCGAAAACTTACCTGCTGGACCAAGACGAGGCGGTGAGGGAGATCCGCAAGTTCGAAGTGGACCGATACAGGATCCACTTTGTCGATCTCAGCAGGAACATCTGCGACGTGTTCTCCAACCTGAAGAACGCCGCTTTCAACATGTTCTACAGAGGTCAGTCAACATGTTCTACAGAGGTCAGACACTTTCACACTTTTTAAG
Organism: Nerophis lumbriciformis; assembly: GCF_033978685.3. Taxonomy (NCBI): domain Eukaryota; kingdom Metazoa; phylum Chordata; class Actinopteri; order Syngnathiformes; family Syngnathidae; genus Nerophis; species Nerophis lumbriciformis. The sequence continues at coordinate 23,355,702 of NC_084563.2, read as the reverse complement.
TTCAATGTTGGAGACAATCGACGTGCTTAATTTGTCACAGATGAGGAAGGACACCTGGTGGCGCTCTCCTCGTTTCAAGAGCTGGAGATGGGCGTGGCCTGCATGAAGGACGACACTCTCCATGTTTACATCAAAGGTACGTGACGTCTTTATCATATTACTTAACATCTCAAATACCAAGATTGGCTTAAAGTACAAACCCCGTTTCCATCTGAGTTGGGAAATTGTGTTAGATGTAAATATAAACGGAATACAATGATTTGCAAATCCTTTTCAACCCATATTCAATTGAATGCACTACAAAGACAAGATATTTGATATTCAAACTCATAAACTTTATTTTTTTTTGGCAAACAATAATTAACTTAGAATTTCATGGCTGCAACACGTGCCAAAGTAGTTGGGAAAGGGCATGTTCACCACTGTGTTACATGGCCTTTCCTTTTAACAACACTCAGTAAACGTTTGGGAACTGAGGAAACACATTTTTGAAGCTTTTCAGGTGGAATTATTTCCCATTCTTGCTTGATGTACAGCAGGGGTCTCAAACTCAATTTACCTGGGGGCCACTATAGATGCAGAGTCTGGGTGAGGCTGGGCTGCAAGAAAAGATTTCTTAAATTTTTTTTTGGCATACTCCTCAACATGTCTAGTTGTATAATGACGTTTCAAATTGTATTCCTTGTGCACCACAACTTTCTCTGCATATAAGACACGTCGAGTTGCCCCTGTGCTCAACAAAGAAATATTGCATCTCCCACTTTTCCTGGAATTGTCTTTGCTCACCACTAACCTTTCTCTTCACTGCAGGCTTTGAAAAAGACATGTTTGGGGTTGTGGAATATAAATATAAAGCTTCTCAGGTGGAATTATTTCCCATTCTTGCTTGATGTACAGCTTAAGCTGTTCAACAGTCCGGGGGTCTCCGTTGTGGTATTTTAGGCTTCATACTGCGCCACACATTTTCAATGGGAGACAGGTCTGGACTACAGGCAGGCCAGTCTAGTACCCGCACTCTTTTACTATGAAGCCACGTTGATGTAACACGTGGCTTGGCATTGTCTTGCTGAAATAAGCAGGGGCGTCCATGGTAACGTTGCTTGGATGGCAACATATGTTGCTCCAAAACCTGTACGTACCTTTCAGCATTAATGGCGCCTTCACAGATGTGTAAGTTACCCATGTCTTGCATGGGCATTAATACACCCCCATACCATCACAGATGCTGGCTGTTCAACTTTGCGCCTATAACAATCCGGATGGTTCTTTTCGTCTTTGGTCCGGAGGACACGACGTCCACAGTTTCCAGAAACAATTTGAAATGTGGACTCGTCAGACCACAGAACACTTTTCCACTTTGTATCAGTCCATCTTAGATGAGCTCAGGCCCAGCGAAGCTGACGGCGTTTCTGGGTGTTGTTGATAAAAGGTTTTCGCCTTGCATAGGAGAGTTTTAACTTGTACTTACAGATGTAGCTACCAACTGTAGTTACTGACAGTGGGTTTCTGAAGTGTTCCTGATGTCGCTTGTTGATGCAGTACAGCCTGAGGGATAGAAGGTCACGGGCTTAGCTGCTTATGTGCAGTGATTTCTCCAGATTCTCTGAACCTTTTGATGATATTACGGACCGTAGATGGTGAAATCCCTAAATTCCTTGCAATAGCTGGCTGAGAAAGGGTTTTCTTAAACTGTTCAACAATTTGCTCACGCATTTGTTGACAAAGTGGTGACCCTCGCCCCATCCTTGTTTGTGAATGACTGAGCATTTCATGGAGTCTACTTTTGTACCCAATCATGGCACCCACCTGTTCCCAATTAGCCTGCACACCTGTGAGATGTTCCAAATAAGTGTTTGATGAGCATTCCTCAACTTTATCAGTATTTATTGCCACTTTTCCCGTGTTGCTGGCATCAAATTCTAAAGTTAATAATTATTTGCAACAACATTTTTTTTTTTATCAGTTTGAACATCAAATATGTTGTCTTTGTAGCATATTCAATTGAATATGGGTTGAAAATGATTTGCAAATCATTGTATTCTGTTTATATTTACATCTAACACAATTTCCAATTTTTGTAGTAATTAATGAAAACGAGTCAAATAAACTGTTAAAGGTTAGTACTATTATTGCCACCTTTCCCAACTTCTGTGTCACGTGTTGCTGGCATCAAATTCTAAAGTTAATGATTATTTGCAAGAAAAAAAGGTTTATCAGTTTGAACATCAAATATGTTGTCATATTCAATTGAATATGGGTTGAAAAGGATTTGCAAATCATTGTATTCAGTTTATATTTACATCTAACACAATTTCCCAACTCATATGGTAACGGGGTTTGTAATATCCTACTTGAATTTTGATGACATTTATGTCAGACCATCTACCATTACATGTATATGACATATTTCCAGTTTTAGTTGAAAAATGTCACTCTTTTACACATGATCATGTTGAATAAAGTGGGTATAATGCCTTTCCCCACACTAAGAAAAAAAATAAATAAATAAGGAAGTGGACCAACTTCCATCATTCCGCCATCTTGATTCTCGCAATGTCTTCACACAACATCGATGCCACCTGCAAGACACATCCGACGTTTCGTTTTGAAAGGTCGAACAGGGCGTGGAGCTTTTTTAACCGTGTGAAATTTGACTAAAGACATCCCAGCGTCTAAATGACGTGTTTGTGCTAACGTCATCTGTATTATTTTTGGCTATTCCTGTTAGCGTTTGTCAGGAAGAAAAGTGAGAATAAACCCTGTCATTTGTTATACTTTGGATCGGCGTCAGCCTGTTGTTAGCATCCCGATTTAATTTGTTAAGTACCAACATTATGTTGTAATCCACACCAAAGAAAATTGTTTGTCTCTATCTTCGTCATTCACCAACCAAAATAAACTCAAAACAAAAGTGAAACGTGCTACCTCTGTTGTCACAGGCTCTTAACGGTAGAGTACACAACACTTAACCCAGGGGTCAGCAACCCGCGGCTCTAGCACCGTTTTGTCCTACTAATTTCAGCGATCCTTGATCTCATCGTAGTTTGTTTACATGTGCAACTTTCTCCGATGCTGCCACGGAAAGACGTGTTCTATGCCAGTGGTTCTCAAATGGGGGTACGCGTACCCCTGGGGGTACTTGAAGGTATGCCAAGGGGTACGTGAGATTTTTTTTAAATATTCTAAAAATAGCAACAATTCAAAAATCCTTTATAAATATAAATAAAAACCTATCTTTTTTTCCAAATAGTTCAAGAAAGACCACTACAAATGAGCAATATTTTGCACTGTTATACAATTGAATAAATCAGAAACTGATGACATAGTGCTGTATTTTACTTCTTTATCTCTTTTTTTCAACCAAAAATGCTTTGCTCTGATTAAGGGGTACTTGAGTTAAAAAAAAATTCACAGGGGGTACATCACTGAAAAAAGGTTGAGAACCACTGTTCTATGCCACTCCTTCTTTGTCTCATTTTGTCCACCAAATGTTTTCTACTGAGCGTGATTTCATCAAAGTGAGCTTTGTTGATTTTATTGATTTGCTGGAGTGCTTATCAGGCATATTTGGCCAATCCATGACGGCAAGCTAATCGATGCGAACATTGCGGCACATTACGCATTTGCAGCAGTCTGCTCTCCACCACGCTTACGACACTTTAACTTAACTTTAGCCCATTTACCATAATCTTAATGCTGTTGCTGTTTGGTATTGGTAATAGTTTATTTTAAACATGCATACAGTTACCGTGCATAGGTCTCATATTTACAATTTCACATTCCAGCATGTCCATAAAGGAGCAGGAAGAAACCAAACTTATATTAATGCATGCACTTAACTGAAACAATAACACAATACTATCTATAAATGGTAGAAACATATTAACAAGATTGCGTTACACACACAACAATGATGTCACACATGTTATAAGTGGGGATGTTGTTAGAAAGTCAAAGTTTACAAAGTTTTGAACGTTAATTTAAAATCCCGCCGCTTACACTTGTGTTTCCTACGCTGGTACTTATAAGACAATATTTTATCACACACACTGCGACGCTACACTTTCTCAAATGTATGTTTTCTAATGTGTCTCAAAAATGCTGATTGGTCGCCAAAGCAATGGTTGCAGCTCGTACAGGAATATGGTTTTTCACCAGTGTGCGTTCTCATGTGTTTTTTCAAATCGCTATTTTTTATACAACCTCTACCACAGATTAAACATGAAAAGGGTTTTTCACCGGTGTGTATTCGAGTGTGTACTGTCAAATGCTGCTTCAGAGAGAATCTTTTACTACAAACCGAGCACGCGAAGGGTTTGTCTCCGGTGTGGGTTCTCATGTGCACGACAAGGTTTGTTCGGCCACAAAAGCTTTTGTCGCACTCTGAACAGATAAAAGGTTTTTCCCCAGTGTGTATTCGTGTGTGCTTTATCAAATGTTCCTTCCGAGAGAAACTTCTACTACAAACTGAGCACATGAAAGGCTTTTCTCCAGTGTGTATTCTCATGTGTATTGTCAGATCACTGGGATATTTAAAGGTTTTGCCGCAGTTAGAACATGTAAAGTGTGTGTTGTCAGTGTGACATGTCTTATCAGCTTCAGAGTCTTCATCATCAGAGTCAGGAGAGTGTGACGTTGTGTCGTCACTATCTGATAGTGGAGCTAAGAGCTTGTCACAGTGGTCTCCGTCAGCGTCTGTTGTCATGTGTTGAGTTGAGCTGCTGCTTGGAGGCTCCACCCCTCTCATTTCCTCGCTTTCTCCTTTGACCTCATCATCTTCTCTCTTCACAATCACAGCGGTCAATGGCACCTTGGTGACGTCAACATGACTGATGCTGTGTTCCTCCTCTTCGTCTTTAATGGAGTTGTGGCTCAATCGCTTCTTTTTTAACTTAGAAGGCCGTGGTGCCTCATCTTCCTCTGTAATGTGAGGGGACCGTGGCTCCTCCTCCTCCTCTTTAATACGGGGGGCGTGGGGCTCGTCCTGCTCCATACCGGAGTTCCACTCCTGCTGCTCAGGGATGTCTGCAGGGCACAAGGAGACAAACGCATGTTTTAGAAAGGTAGAGCTTTGCTCAGTCACGAGAGACATTGTCCTGCAGATCTCATCAGTCACCACGTTGGCATTCAACGATGTCATAACCGTACCGTGCATTCAGGTAATAACAGATGCAATACAGCAAGTCATGAAAAAACGCACAAAAAACATAGCAATAAAACCTTACATACATCCTGCTGTGTTAAAATGTGACACTGCTTGGACTATTTATTATTATTACTACTAATTGTTTCTAATGTCCGTACAGCCAACTGGGGTTGTTTTTGAATACATAAATAAATAAACTGAAACTGAAACAAGACAGCTACTCATACACCTTGAAGGACCAAAACATTTTGTTCAACACACACGCCTCCGCTTCTCCATATATATATATATATATATATATATATATATATTAGGGATGTCCGATAATGGCTTTTTACCGATATCCAATATTCCGATATTGTCCAACTCTTAATTACCGATACCGATATCAACCGATACCGATATATACAGTCGTGGAATTAACACATTATTATGCCTAATTTGGACAACCAGGTATGGTGAAGATAAGGTCCTTTTTAAAAATATTAATAAAATAAAATAAGATAAATAAATAAAAACATTTTCTTGAATAAAAAAGAAAGTAAAACAATATAAAAACAGCAATTAGTAATTAATGAAAATTAGTAAAATTAACTGTTAAAGGTTAGTACTATTAGTGGACGGACTGTATCCCTTGCAGACTGTATTGATATATATTGATATATAATGTAGGAACCAGAATATTAATAACAGAAAGAAACAACCCTTTTGTGTGAATGAATGTGAATGAGTGTAAATGGGGGAGGGAGGGTTTTGGGTCGGTGCACTAATTGTAAGTGTATATTGTGTTTTTTATGTTGATTTAAAAAAAAAAAAAAAAAAAAAAGATACCGATAATAAAAAAACGATACCGATAATTTCCGATATTACATTTGAAAGCATTTATCGGCTGATAATATCGGCAGGCCGATATTATCGGACATCTCTAATATATATATATACACACACATACATACATATACATACATATATATGTACAGTATAGCCCAAAAGTTTGGACACACCTTCTCCTCATTTAATGTGTTTTCTTTATTTTCATAGCTCAAAAGTTTGGACACACCTTCTCCTCATTTAATGTGTTTTCTTTATTTTCATGACTATTTACATTGTAGATTGTCACTGAAGGCATCACAACTATGAATGAACACATGTGGAGTTATGTACTTGGCCCTGATAAGGCACACACCTATGAAATGAAAACCATTTCAGGTGACTACCTCTTGAAGCTCATCGAGAGAATGTCAAGAGTGTGCAAAGCACTAATCAGAGCAAAGGGTGGCTATTTTGAAGAAACTAAAATATAAAACATGTTTTCAGTAGAGATGTCCAATAATGGCTTTTTTGCCGATATCCGATATTGTCCAACTCTTAATTACCGATTCCGATATCAACCGATACCGATATATACAGTCGTGGAATTAACACATTATTATGCCTAATTTTGTTGTGATGCCCCGCTGGATGCATTAAACAATGTCACAAGGTTTTCCAAAATAAATCAACTCAAGTAATGGAAAAAAATGCCAACATGGCACTGCCATATTTATTATTGAAGTCACAAAGTGCGTTATTTTTTTTAACATGCCCCAAAACAGCAGCTTGGAATTTGGGACATGCTCTCCCTGAGAGAGCATGAGGAGGTTGAGGTGGAGGGTAGGGGGTAGCGGGGGGTGTATATTGTAGCGTCCCGGAAGAGTTAGTGCTGCAAGGGTTTCTGGGTATTTGTTCTGTTGTGTTTATGTTGTGTTACGGTGCGGATGTTCTCCCGAAATGTGTTTGTCATTCTTGTTTGGTGTGGGTTCACAGTGTGGCGCATATTTGTAACAGTGTTAAAGTTGTTTATACGGCCACCCTCAGTGTGACCTGTATGGCTGTTGACCAAGTATGCGTTTGCATTCACTTGTGTGTGTGAAAAGCCGTAGATATTATGTGATTGGGCCGGCACGCAAAGGCAGTGCCTTTAAGGTTTATTGGCGCTCTGTACTTCTCCCTACGTCCGTGTACACAGCGGCGTTTTAAAAAGTCATACGTTTTACTTTTAGAAACCGATACTGATAATTTCCGATATTTCATTTTTAAAGCATTTATCGGCCGATAATATCGGCAGTCCGATATTATCGGACATCTCTAGTTCTCAGTCATTTTTTTGTTAAGTACATAACTCCACATGTGTTCATTCATAGTTTTGATGCCTTCAGTGACAATCTACAATGTAAATAGTCGTGAAAATAAAGAAAATGCAATGAATGAGAAGGTGTGTCCAAACTTTTTGGCCTGTACTACTGTACTGTTTAATTTCACTTATCAGTGCATTTGGTCAAAATCACGAAGTAGAATTAGCCATGAAACTATGAATTATATTGATTACGATGTTAACTATATTCGGTGACTGTGTGAGTTTTGTGTAAACATGTTGATACACATTGGTACAAACTAGGGCTGCAACAACTAATCGATTAAAATCGATTATAAAAATAGTTGGCGATTAATTTAGTCATCGATTCGTTGGATCTATGCTATGCACATGCGCAGAGGCAATTTTTTTTTTTTAATAGTTTTTTTTATTTTTTTTTTTTTTTTTTTGTAAACCTTTATTTATAAACTGAAACATGTACAAACAGCTGAGAAACAATAATCAAAATAAGTATGGTGCCAGTATGCTGTTTTTTTCTCAATAAAATACTGGAAAGGATAGAAATGTAGTTTGTCTCTTTTATCCGATTATTAATCGAAGTAATAATCAACAGATTAATCGATTATCAAATTAATTGTTAGCTGCAACCCTAGTACAAACTGATAGGAACACCAACCTCTTGTAAAATATTGTGTGTCTGAAACGGTTCCGTATTCATTCGCAAAGAAAACGGAAATGCTGATTATCGGTCCTGCAAGACAGCGACCTCTATTTAATAATACCACCTTAACATTTGACAACCAAACAATTACACAAGGCGACTCGGTAAAGAATCTGGGTATTATCTTCGACCCAAGTCTCTCGTTTGAGTCACATATTAAGAGTGTTACTAAAACGGCCTTCTTTCATCTCCGTAATATCGCTAAAATTTGTTCCATTTTGTCCACCAGCGACGCTGAGATCATGCGTACATGCGTTCGTTACGTCTCGTTTCGGTTACTGTAACATATTTTTTTCGGGCCTCCCTATGTCTAGCATTAAAAGATTACAGTTGGTACAAAATGCGGCTGCTAGACTTTTGACAAGAACAATAAAGTTTGATCATATTACACCTATATATATATATATATATATATATATACACACATATACTGGCTCACCTGCACTGGCTTCCTGTGCACTTACAATGTTACGGCGGGGGGTCGCAGCTTACTGCAGGATTCGCTCCCCCGGGATGCAAACGGACCACTCTGGACAGGACTTGCAGGTAGGAACATGATTTATTTTTTAAATCAAACAAGTACCAAAAAACGGAAAACAAGTCAGAGGAAAAACGTGCAGATCGCACATGAAGCTAAGGCTACTACTTAGCATAGACTAAAGACAAGCAATACTCACGTAACAGGAGCATGAAGCAAACAAAGAAGCCAGGCCGACTAACCGGCAAAGGCAGGCTTAAATAATGCCTCTGATTAGTGCTCGGAGACCAGGTGAGCTTCCCCAACACCAATCAGAGGCAGGTGAAAACAATAAGCAACCATGGCAACCAAAACAAACTCAAGGGTACACAAAACAGGAACTGAGGGAGTCCAAATCTTACAGAAAATAACAAAACATGATCCGGGCCACGGATCATGACTTAAGATGCGACTTTAAGGTTTTACTACTTACATATAAAATACTAAAGGGTCTAGCTCCATCTTATCTTGCTGATTGTATTGTACCATATGTCCCGGTCACAAATCTGCGTTCAAAAAACTCCGGCTTATTAGTGATTCCCAGAGCCCCCAAAAAAGTTTGCGGGCTTTAGAGCGTTTTCTATTGGGGCTCCAGTACTATGGAATGCCCTCCCGGTAAGAGTTAAAGATGCTACCTCAGTAGAAGCATTTAAGTCCCATCTTAAAACTAATTTGTATACTCTAGCCTTTAAATATATACCCCTTTTAGACCAGTTGATCTGCCGTCTTGTTTCTGATGATTTGCTAGCAAAGTCGGGACCCGGGGTGGACCACTCATCTGTGCATCAGTTGGGGACGTCACGTCGCTGCTGACTTGTCTCTACTCAAGATGATCTCCTGCTGGCCCCACTATGGACTGGACTCTCACACTATTATGCTAGATTCACTATGGACTGGACTCTCACACTATTATGCTAGATTCACTATGGACTGGACTCTCACACTATTACCGGTATGTCAGATCCACTATGGACTGGACTCTCACACTATTATGTTAGATCCACTATGGACTGGACTCTCTCACTATTATGTCAGATCCACTATGGATTGGACTCTCACACTATTATGTCAGATCCACTACGGACTGGACTCTCACACTATTATGCTAGATCCACTATGGACTGGACTCTCACACTATTATGTTAGATCCACTATGGACTGGACTCTCACACTATTATGTCAGATCCACTATGAAATGGACTCTCACACTATTATGTTAGATCCACTACGGACCGGACTCTCACACTATTATGTTAAATCCACTATGGACTGGACTCTCTCACTATTATGTCAGATCCACTATGGACTGGACTCTCACACTATTATGCTAGATCCACTATGGACTGGACTCTCACACTATTATGTTAGATCCACTATGGACTGGACTCTCACACTATTATGTTAGATCCACTATGGACTGGACTCTCACACTATTATGTCATATCCACTACGGACTGGACTCTCACACTATTATGTTAGATCCACTATGGACTGGAGTCTCACACTATTATGTTAAATCCACTATGGACTGGACTCTCACACTATTATGTTAGATCCACTATGGACTGGACTCTCACACTATTATGTTAGATCCACTATGGACTGGACTCTCACACTATTATGTTAGATCCACGATGGACTGGACCCTCTCACTATTATGTCAGATCCACTATGGACTGGACTCTCACACTATTATGTTAGATCCACTATGGACTGGACTCTCACACTATTATGCTAGATCCACTATGGACTGGACTCTCACACTATTATGTTAGATCCACTATGGACTGGACTCTCACACTATTATGTTAGATCCACTATGGACTGGACTCTCACACTATTATGTTAGATCCACTATGGACTGGACTCTCACAATATTATGTTAGATCCACTATGGACTGGAGTCTCACACTATTATGTTAGATCCACTATGGACAGGACTCTCACACTATTATGTTAGATCCACTGTTCAGTTTTTTCCGTATTGGCCCTCTGAATAGGGGTCGTCACTCAGCATGAAAGGAATTACTCGCACTGCACTCGTTTGCTTGTTTTATTTGGTACTATTGCAGAAACAGTAGCAGCAGCAGCAGCAGAAGCAGGTAATAACCTACAAGTAAACATGAACATAAAACAATGTATCTATCTTGAATCATCATAATGTAAATAATAAACATGAATTCATCAACTGAACCATAATGTTGTCAACCATGATATGACATATTATCAATCACTGTGATTTTATCCTAACTTATTAATTTTAGCATTACATTTTATTATCACCATTAATTTATGTCATATAATGTTTTAAATGTGATCAGAATTATTTATAATGTCTCTATGGTTCATGGACAATCATATTAAAAAGACATAAAACACCGGCGCTCTGTTTGAGGCACACATTACACATATGAGCAGAACTACATAAAAGAACTACAAATCCCATCAGCCAAACCAGGAAGTAAAGTGCCGGTAATTTTAACTCAAACCTTCGAAATGCAGCTGGACACACGCAACGTGACAACAATCTAATCCAGCAGATTTCAATCCACACATTACTGTTAATTTTGCCAATGTTGTTCAAAGACTAAATAGTGAGTATTTGCCCTGGTTGTGACGCAGCAAGTCCGCCGCACAACAAGCGCTGCGGACACAGCGGACTTACAACAAACAGAAAAGCAAGGAAGCAGGCAAGCATGGAATTTAAACAATAATTCAGCTGATCTAACAAAGCAAAGCGGACATAACAAATGATCTTACCAGTGGGGTATGCTGGTGACGAAGCACGCTGTTTTTACAAACGAAACAATGACGCCATTTTTAAAGCTACCGACATGGTCACCTGTCAGTGGTAGCCCCGCCCATCTTAAAGTCCCAGGTAAGTCCGCCATAAATACATATACACATAACAAATACACATATTAAATCCAACATCCACTATGGACTGGACTCTCACACTATTATGTTAGATCCACTATGGACTGGACTCTCACAATATTATGTTAGATCCACTTTGAACTGGACTCTCACACTATTATGTTAGATCCACTATAGACTGGACTCTCACACTATTATGTCAGATCCACTACGGACTGGACTCTCACACTATTATGTTAGATCCACTATGGACTGGACTCTCTCACTAATATGTCAGATCCACTATGGACTGGACTCTCACACTATTATGTTAGATCCACTATGGACTGGACTCTCACACTATTATGTTAGATCCACTATGGACTGGACTCTCACACTATTATGTCAGATCCACTAGGAAATGGACTCTCACACTATTATGTTAGATCCACTATGGACTGGACTCTCACACTATTATGTTAAATCCACTATGGACTGGACTCTCTCACTATTATGTTAGATCCACTATGGACTGGACCCTCACACTATTATGTTAGATCCACTATGGACTGGACTCTCACAATATTATGTTAAATCCACTTTGAACTGGACTCTCACACTATTATGTTATATCCACTATGGACTGGACTCTCACACTATTATGTTAGATCCACTATGGACTGGACTCTCACACTATTATGTTAGATCCACTATGGACTGGACTCTCACACTATTATGTTAGATCCACTATGGACTGGACTTTCACAATATTATGCTAGATCCACTATGGACTGGACTCTCACAATATTATGCTAGATCCACTATGGACTGGACTCTCACAATATACGTTAGATCCACTTTGAACTGGACTCTCACACTATTATGTTAGATCCACTATAGACTGGACTCTCACACTATTATGTCAGATCCACTACGGACTGGACTCTCACACTATTATGTTAGATCCACTATGGACTGGACTCTCTCACTATTATGTCAGATCCACTATGGACTGGACTCTCACACTATTATGTTAGATCCACTATGGACTGGACTCTCACACTCTTATGTTAGATCCACTATGGACTGGACTCTCACACTATTATGTCAGATCCACTACGAAATGGACTCTCACACTATTATGTTAGATCCACTATGGACTGGACTCTCACACTATTATGTTAAATCCACTATGGACTGGACTCTCTCACTATTATGTTAGATCCACTATGGACTGGACTCTCACACTATTATGTTAGATCCACTATGGACTGGACTCTCACAATATTATGTTAAATCCACTTTGAACTGGACTCTCACACTATTATGTTAGATCCACTATGGACTGGACTCTCACACTATTATGTTAGATCCACTATGGACTGGACTCTCACTATTATGTTAGATCCACTATGGACTGGACTCTCACTATTATGTTACATCCACTATGGACTGGACTTTCACACTATTATGTTAGATCCACTATGGACTGGACTTTCACACTATTATGCTAGATCCACTATGGACTGGACTCTCACACTATTATGTCAGATCCACTATGGACTGGACTCTCACACTATTATGTCAGATCCACTACGGACTGGACTCTCACACTATTATGCTAGATCCACTATGGACTGGACTCTCACACTATTATGTAAGATCCACTATGGACTGGACTCTCACACTATTATGTCAGATCCACTACGGACTGGACTCTCACACTATTATGTCAGATCCACTACGGACTGGACTCTCACACTATTATGTTAGATCCACTATGGACTGGACTCTCTCACTATTATGTCAGATCCACTATGGACTGGACTCTCACACTATTATGTCAGATCCACTACGGACTGGACTCTCACACTATTATGCTAGATCCACTATGGACTGGACTCTCACACTATTATGTTAGATCCACTATGGACTGGACTCTCACACTATTATGTCAGATCCACTACGAAATGGACTCTCACACTATTATGTTAGATCCACTACGGACCGGACTCTCACACTATTATGTTAAATCCACTATGGACTGGACTCTCTCACTATTATGTCAGATCCACTATGGACTGGACTCTCACACTATTATGCTAGATCCACTATGGACTGGACTCTCACACTATTATGTTAGATCCACTATAGACTAGACTCTCACACTATTATGTTAGATCCACTATGGACTGGACTCTCACACTATTATGTCATATCCACTACGGACTGGACTCTCACACTATTATGTTAGATCCACTATGGACTGGACTCTCACACTATTATGTTAGATCCACTATGGACTGGACTCTCACACTATTATGTTAGATCCACGATGGACTGGACCCTCTCACTATTATGTCAGATCCACTATGGACTGGACTCTCACACTATTATGTTAGATCCACTATGGACTGGACTCTCACACTATTATGCTAGATCCACTATGGACTGGACTCTCACACTATTATGTTTTATCCACTATGGACTGGACTCTCACACTATTATGTTAGATCCACTATGGACTGGACTCTCACACTATTATGTTAGATCCACTATGGACTGGACTCTCACAATATTATGTTAGATCCACTATGGACTGGAGTCTCACACTATTATGTTAGATCCACTATGGACTGGACTCTCACACTATTACCGGTATGTTAGATCCACTATGGACTGGACTCTCACACTATTATGTTAGATCCACTATGGACTGGACTCTCACACTATTATGTTAGATCCACTATGGACTGGACTCTCACACTATTATGCTAGATCCACTATGGACTGGACTCTCACACTATTATGTTAGATCCACTATGGACTGGACTCTCACACTATTATGTTAGATCCACTATGGACTGGACTCTCACACTATTATGTTAGATCCACTATGGACTGGACTCTCACAATATTATGTTAGATCCACTTTGAACTGGACTCTCACACTATTATGTTAGATCCACTATGGACTGGACTCTCACACTATTATGTTAGATCCACTATGGACCGGACTTTCACACTATTATGTTAGATCCACTAAGGACTGGACTTTCACAATATTATGCTAGATCCACTATGGACTGGACTCTCACAATATTATGCTAGATCCACTATGGACTGGACTCTCACAATATTATGTTAGAACCACTTTGAACTGGACTCTCACACTATTATGTTAGATCCACTATAGACTGGACTCTCACACTATTATGTCAGATCCACTACGGACTGGACTCTCACACTATTATGTTAGATCCACTGTGGACTGGACTCTCTCACTATTATGTCAGATCCACTATGGACTGGACTCTCACACTATTATGTTAGATCCACTATGGACTGGACTCTCACACTATTATGTTAGATCCATTATGGACTGGACTCTCACACTATTATGTTAGATCCACTATGGACTGGACTCTCACACTATTATGCTAGATCCACTATGGACAGGACTCTCACACTATTATGTTAGATCCACTATGGACTGGACTCTCACACTATTATGTTAGATCCACTATGGACCGGACTTTCACACTATTATGTTAGATCCACTAAGGACTGGACTTTCACAATATTATGCTAGATCCACTATGGACTGGACTCTCACAATATTATGCTAGATCCACTATGGACTGGACTCTCACAATATTATGTTAGAACCACTTTGAACTGGACTCTCACACTATTATGTTAGATCCACTATAGACTGGACTCTCACACTATTATGTCAGATCCACTACGGACTGGACTCTCACACTATTATGTTAGATCCACTATGGACTGGACTCTCTCACTATTATGTCAGATCCACTATGAACTGGACTCTCACACTATTATGTTAGATCCACTATGGACTGGACTCTCACACTATTATGTTAGATCCACTATGGACTGGACTCTCACACTATTTAATAGTGTGAGAGTCCAGTCCATAGTGGATCTAACATAATAGTGTGAGAGTCCAGTATGGACTGGACTCTCACCCTATTATGTTAGATCCATTATGGACTGGACTCTCACACTATTATGTTAGATCCACTATGGACTGGACTCTCACACTATTATGCTAGATCCACTATGGACAGGACTCTCACACTATTATGTTAGATCCACTATGGACTGGACTCTCACACTATTATGTTGGATCCACTATGGACTGGACTCTCACAATATTATGCTAGATCCACTATGGGCTGGACTCTCACAATATTATGCTAGATCCACTATGGACTGGACTCTCACACTATTATGTTAGATCCACTATGGACTGGATTCTCACACTATTATGTTAGATCCACTATGGACTGGACTCTCACACTATTATGTTAGATCCACTATGGACTGGACTCTCACCCTATTATGTTAGATCCACTATGGACTGGACTCTCACACTATTATGTTAGATCCACTATGGACTGGACTCTCACACTATTATGTTAGATCCACTATGGACTGGACTCTCACACTATTATGTTAGATCCACTATGGACTGGACTCTCACACTATTATGTTAGATCCACTTGACGTCCATTGCACCGGTCACACGGGGGATTGGGTCCCCACATCTGCGGTCCCCTCCAAGGTTTCTTATTGTATCCCATTGGGTTGAGTTTTTCCTTGCCCTGATGTGGGATCTGAGCCGAGGTGGTCGTTGTGGCTTGTACAGCCCTTTGAGACACTAGTGATTTAGGGCTATATAAGTCAACTTTGATTGATTGATTGATCATTACCAATATAAAAACAAAGCAGTGCATCATCCTCACAAGACAAGTCACCTTCCTACTATCTAGGAAGATAATTAATAATCACATTTAAAGTTAGTAAACATGTGAGAGTAAGAAGTACACAAACCTGTTCGTAACACAACTTGATGATGTTTCCTATAGTAGGCGTCCAGTAGTTGATGTTGTCGCTCGTTCTCCTCCTTCGTTGGAGAAAGTTCCTTCACGCACTCCGCTATCGTTCTCTCACACATTTTCACGCAATCGCAACACTTTCCACTCACACTTGATCGCTGCGATGTGTTAATAAATTCCGCTTCTCTGTGTTAGCAGCCCGCTCGGCTTACAAGCTAAGCTAACGAGCTAGCATGAGAAGCAGCAAAGTGCGCTTGTATTAGACTAATGTGTCCGACACAAACACATTACCGACGTTCACTCTATTAAACAACATATACTTGTTAATGTACGCAATGAATAAGAACACAGAACTATTTTCCAACACAATAACGTATTCTTTGTTAAACGCCATCTTGTTTTTCCGCCCGGTTTTGTTTTGTTCACGCGCAGATCTCGCGAGAGATCAGACTATAATTGTTGGCGTATGAATGACGTCATAGGAGGGCGACTGTGGTGTGAGTTGAGTTTGTTTGTTCATATGGGGCAGGGCCGACATCCGGGCAACTGAGCTACATACGGGTTCTTCGAGCCATAGCAACCTGACTGGCGTTGAAAACAAACCGTCGCCATTACTCTTTAACCTGTCGACCTGCCCTGATTAAACCCGTCATTCTGCCTCCAAAATGCCAAAAAAATGTGTTGTTTTTGGTTGTGCAAACCACAACTGAAAACAGGGAAAACAAAGGTCGTATTTTGTTCTGCCAAAGCGTGCTAAAAGCCCACAGAGACGAGCCAAATGGCTCGCAGCTTTACACCGGGAAAACGAGGACGGTTCTCACTGGAGGCCCCCAAAATCCCGGGTCGTGTGTTCGGATCACTTCGTTTCTGGTAAATATAAGGAACAAAAATCCACCTTCTTAACCACAACGTGGTCCATGCTAATGTTGAACCCGTTGAATTTTTACTGAATAACGTTCGACAGCTGAAGTTGTTGTTGTTGCACAACAATAACATACGGTATAAAGGCTATTTCCAGTAATTCAGCAAATAATAAATCATAATACTGAACTGAATTTGAATGAGCTCTCTACAGATATAATAAATATACAGATACTGGTAGCCACCGTGTCATCCTTATTATCATTTATCAACATACCTTGGGTGATTTAACAATTGTTATGTGATTTATTTGTTATATAACAACCGAAGCTAACAACCGACCTGGTGCGCTTGTGAGGTAGACATAAAGATTTCCAAATTCCATGTCCGGCCATTGTGTAGGATTATCAGTCCACGCATCTGCTGGAAGGCGGTAAGGGCAGTCGTTTAATCCAACTACAGAACATTTTAACTTGTATCTTAACCTAGCCTCACTGGAAAGACTATTTACATAATCATACGCCATTTAGAACAGTTTAAAATGCCGTGAAACCTCGTTAAATGCCTTTTCTGTCAATGCTGTGTTCGCTGTGAGCTGGTTTGTTTTCAACGAATTCAATATGGCGACCGCGTTGCTAGGGGATTGGAGGGCGGAAGTGACGTAGGTCCGCCCTCGCCCATATATTTATTTGTGGTTGTATAAAAAAAAAAAATATATATATATATATATATTTTATTTGTTTGAAACAACGGCTCACCAAAATACTGCGTCAACCGATGACATGAAATAATCGATAACCACACTTAAAAAATAATATATCTTATTTATGGTGAGAATAAATAAATACAATGCATGAATATAAGTTCATATTGTACACATCATGTGATTAAAATGTATTTCCTTGGGTTAATTCATGCAAGTTTATGTTAACTTTATTTTTGTTACAAACCCATGTAAATTGAGAGGGGAATTTATTTTTCGTTTCCGGGTTTGGTCACGTTGTTGGGGGGAAGTGAAGTGAAGTTAATTATATTTATATAATTAATTCTGATATTTATGTGATATCAATGTGTTTTCTCTTTTGGATGTCAGACTAATTGTTTGCTTATTTTATTAGTTCTGACAACATTATATTTGGCATCGTTGGTAACGTGAAGAATACGTGGCTAAAATAAATGTCCATGAGAAAAAAGAAAGACTCGAGCCTTGATTAAGACCTCGGATAAAGTATATTTTACAAACCCCGTTTCCATATGAGTTGGGAAATTGTGTTAGATGTAAATATAAACGGAATACAATGATTTGCAAATCATTTTCAACCCATATTCAGTTGAATATGCTACAAAGACAATATATTTGATGTTCAAACTGACAAACATTTTTTTTTGTGCAAATAATCAGTCATTTTAGATTTTGATGCCAGCAACACGTGACAAAGAAGTTGGGAAAGGTGGCAATAAAAAAAGTTGAGGAATGCTCATCAAACACTTATTTGGAACATCCCACAGGTGAACAGGCAAATTGGGAACAGGTGGGTGCCATGATTGGGTGTACAAGTAGATTCCATGAAATGCTCAGTCATTCACAAACAAGGATGGGGCGAGGGTCACCACTTTGTCAACAAATGCGTGAGCAAATTGTTGAACAGAATAAGAAAAACCTTTCTCAACCAGCTATTGCAAGGAATTTAGGGATTTCACCATCTACTGTCCGTAATATCATCAAAGGGTTCAGAGAATCTGGAGAAATCACTGCACGTAAGCAGCTAAGCCTGTGACCTTCGATCCCTCATGCTGTACTGCATCAACAAGCGACGTCGGTGTGTAAAGGATATCACCACATGGGCTCAGGAACACTTCAGAAACCCACTGTCAGTAACTACAGTTGGTCGCTACATCTGTAAGTGCAAGTTAAAACTCTCCTATGCAAGGCGAAAACCGTTTATCAACAACACCCAGAAACGCCGTCGGTTTTGCTGGGCATGAGCTCATCTAAGATGGACTGATACAGAGTGGAAAAGTGTTCTGTGGTCTGACGAGTCCACATTTCAAATTGTTTTGGAAACTGTGGACGTCGTGTCCTCCGGACCAAAGAGGAAAAGAACCATCTGGATTGTTATGGGCGCAAAGTTGAAAAGCCAGCATCTGTGATGGTATGGGGGTGTAATAGTGCCCAAGACATGGGTAACTTACACATCTGTGAAGGCGCCATTAATGCTAAAAGGTACATACAGGTTTTGGAGCAACATATGTTGCCATCCAAGCAACGTTACCATGGACACCCTTGCTTATTTCAGCAAGACAATGCCAAGCCACGTGTTACATCAACGTGGCTTCATAGTAAAAGAGTGCGGGTACTAGACTGGCCTGCGTGTAGTCCAGACCTGTCTCCCATTGAAAATGTGTGGCGCATTATGAAGCCTAAAATATCACAACGGAGACCCCCGGACTGTTGAACAACTTAAGCTGTACATCAAGCAAGAATGGGAAAGAATTCCACCTGAGAAGCTTAAAAATGTGTCTCCTCAGTTCCCAAACGTTTACTGAGTGTTGTTAAAAGGAAAGGCCATGTAACACAGTGGTGAACATGCCCTTTCCCAACTACTTTGGCACGTGTTGCAGCCATGAAATTCTAAGTTAATGATTATTTGCAAAAAAAATAAAAAGTTTATGAGTTTGAACATGAAATATCTTGTCTTTGTAGTGCATTCAATTGAATATGGGTTGAAAAGGATTTGCAAATCATTGTATTCCGTTTATATTTACATCTAACACAATTCCCCAACTCATATGGAAACGGGGTTTGTACTCCCAGCGACATATTGGTGGTTACAAAATGATTTTTGCAATCCAAATACTCTCAATGCACATATGATATTATTTTTGAAATATTTTGACTTTTTTATTGAACAAACCCAGCAGGCACAAGACATTGAAACAACGTTGACATCTTATTGAATTAGGTCCTGACGTCGAGCAACTCAAACCTAACGCTTATTCAGTGTCAGGTTGTGACGTTGATTTGCCTGTCATGACTTGGACTGTGGCGTGGTTTGTTCTCCCGAGGTGCAAATGATTTGGACCATACGTGGCGTGAAGGGGAGTACATGATTTATTTTAACACTATAACTACAAAAAAAAGAAGCAAACAAAAGGTGCGCACAAGGGCAGAAGTACAAAACTTGACTATAAACACAAAATTGCACAACGGCAGAAACTATGAACAATGAAACAAAACTTGCAAACTATGGCATGAATAAAGAAAACTTACTTGGACGAGAAAACGGCATGAAAAAGCGCAGCAAGGGTCATAAGGGTGTGTGGAGAGTATAAATGCGGGTGTCGCCAGAAAGACAAACTGAAAACAATGAACTTAAATACTACAGACATGATTAGTGAAAACATGTGCGTGACTCAAAACGTGAAACAGGTGCGTGACGTGACAGGTGAAAACTAATGGTTGCTATGGTGACAAAACAAACAAAAGTGCACAAAAAGTCCAAAAACAAAACCGAACATGACTAAAACAAAACATGATCACACAGACATGACATTGACCTTTGAAATTTGGTCATTTCCCAACCAACAACGTGGATCCAACGTTAGACACCAACATTGTCTCAATTTAAAAACACAACTAATTTGCAACGTTGTTTCAAAATCAATTTTAAAGGACAAGTACGTTTAATCAATGTTGTATCAATGTCTTGTGCCTGCTGGGGTGTTTTTTTGAGATGATGTATTGTATTGTCCTAAAACTATTGAACATTTCAAATTTCAAATATTTCTCAAAAGCCAGTAAAATATTTTCAAATATTTTCAAGTTATGTGTTTATAGACAATCGATTGTATATTTATAGAGCTATTGAACATTAAATACTAAAAATATTTCTTAAAAATCAATAAAACACCCCTCCCCCCAAAAAAGTTGTAGTATGTTCAACTAGACACCATGTTATGTGCCATGTGTTTTTGAGATGATATATCTTATATTCATAAAGCTGTTGAAAATGTACAAATGTAAATATGAAAAAAAAATAAGTAGAACATTTTTTCCCCAAAATAAAACTTGTAGCATCTATAAGTCATGTATTTTTTTTAAAGTGATATATTGTATATTCACAAAGTCGTTGACAATTAAAATGTCTTAATATATTTTCAAAAATCAGCAACATGCTTAACTTGACATCATGTGTGTTTTGAGACGATATAATGTATATTCATAAAGCTATTGGAAATTAAATACGGAATATATTTCAAAAAGTTCAGCAACCATTTATTTAAAAAGATAAAAACTTGTAGTAGAACCATCAATGTTTCATTTGTTTTTGAGACTTTATTATACATCATCATAAAGTTAATTAATTTTAATAACTTAAAATATATATTTTTTAATTATACAAATCATGATCTGTCCAAAATAATGAATGTGGTAGTCTCTAAAATTGTACCATTTATGTCTGATTTTATTTCACAACCGCAGAGAGTATAATAATAAAGTGATCATTTATTGAAGCATTTAAGTCCCATCTTAAAACTCATTTGTATACTCTAGCCTTTAAATAGCCCCCCTGTTGGACCAGTTGATCTGCCGTTTCTTTTCTTTTCTCCTCTGCTCCCCTTTTCCTTGAGGGGGGGGGGGGCACAGGTCCGGTGGCCATGGATGAAGTGCTGGCTGTCCAGAGTCGGGACCCGGGGTGGACCGCTCGCCTGTGCATCGGCTGGGAACATCTCTACGCTGCTGACCCGTCTCCGCTCGGGATGGTGTCCTGCTGGCCCCACTATGGACTGGACTCTTACTATTATGTTGGATCCACTATGGACTGGACTCTCACAATATTATGTCAGACCCACTCGACATCCATTGCTTTCGGTCTCCCCTAGAGGGGGGGGGGGTTACCCACATATGCGGTCCTCTCCAAGGTTTCTCATAGTCATTCACATCGACGTCCCACTGGGGTGAGTTTTTCCTTGCCCGTATGTGGGCTTTGTACCGAGGATGTCGTTGTGGCTTGTGCAGCCCTTTGAGACACTTGTGATTTAGGGCTATATAAATAAAGATTGATTGATTGATGATTTATGCTGTAGTCCAGACCTGTCTCCCATTGAAAATGTGTGGCGCAATATGAAGCCTAAAATACCACAACGGAGACCCCGGACTGTTGAACAACTTTAAGCAAGAATGGGATAGAATTCCACCTGAAAAGCTTCAAAAATTGGTCTCCTCAGTTCCCAACTGTTTACTGAGTGTTGTTAAAAGGAAAGGCCATGTAACAAAATTCCCCTGTGCCAACTTTTTTGCAATGTGTTGCTGTCAATAAATTCTAAGTTATTGATTATTTGCAAAAAAAAAATGTTTCTCAGTTCGAACATTAAGTATCTTGTCTTTGCAGCCTATTCAATTGAATATAAATTGAAAAGGATTAGCAAATCATTGTATTCTATTTTTATTTACGAATTACACAACGTGCCAACTTCACTGGTTTTGGGTTTTGTAAATTCACTACCAGTCAAACCGTCTGATTTCCACCAACAGACCCTACTTTACTGGAAATTATTGTTGAAACAGAATTTCTCTCCACACAACACACCTATATGGAATCACTGTTACATTTTAGTTGATAGAAAATCCATATATATATATATATATATATATATATATATATATATATATATATATATATATATATATATATATATATATAGAAGAATGCAACTCTAAAGGAATTTGGGCCGTCAAACATTTTATGGACAGTTGTGGCATTTTGTTAACATAAGTTCTGTGAAAAGTTTCAATGGTGTTGCACAAGAAGTCAGTTTGAGAAGATCGCCAAAGCAATACCTCTGTCTTTAAAATCTACGATGACTCAAGGTGTGTTATATTCAAACACGACTCCCTGTATGGGAAACCTTTATTTTGAAGACCTTGATTTTTTGTGATAAGTGTTCGAACAAACATATGAGAGTAGTGTTAGTAAAATAATATTTTCCAGGCACAAATCATAGACAATATATCCCAAGAGAGTTTACAAAAGTAGAAAAGGGGAAAATAAGGACAATATATATTACATATCCATGTTAATGAAATATACCCTACTATTGATTTTTTTTAATCAAAAATATAATTTATGTAATTTTATGGAAGATGTGAATCATTTATTTATGGAATGTGATACTGTATATTTGTTTTGGGAGGGTATCAAAGATGGGCTAAAAGACAAATGTATAGAAGAGATCAAATTTGGTATATTTAAAAAAAGTTTGTAACCTAGAAATGCGTGTTGTTATTATTATAATTTTTTTTTACGCCAAAATGTCCATTTCTAAAAGCAAAACCTACATTTTCACATTGGCTCAATGGTTTTAAATTATTAAGTAAATCTTGGAAAATGGTCCTTAAATTAGCATATTTATTGGAGGAATTTAGGTTGTTTTAGATAAACTCATTTTTTACATGCATAAATAAATATATATATATATTTTTTACTTGTCCAGGGTGTACCCCGCCTTCCGCCCGATTGTAGCTGAGATAGGCTCCAGCGCCCCCCGCGACCCCAAAGGGAATAAGCGGTAGAAAATGGATGGATGGATATATATTTTTTTACATTTTTAATTCTATAATTTTTTTTATCCTATTGTACTGTTTCTTACTTTATTTTATTAACACGTTTTGTTTATGTAAAGATGTCAATTGCTCAACATTTTTGTTTGAAATATTCTAATACGTTAAAGTGACTCAATTTTTCTGTTTATTTTTAATATGTATTGTTTGTATTTTCAATAAAAAAAATATACTGTGCTGTTAATGTAATATGGGGCATAGGACAGAACGAGGAAGTCCCTTTAAGAACCTGTAGGGGCAGCAGTACGCCTGACATGCTCTTGGAGTCTGCTGGAAATAGAAAAAAGAAAAAGAACAAGGAAGTAAAAAATAAGATGGCGTTTTACGGAGAAGGCCTTGACGTGGGTATTATAGTTCTGTATTTTAATCAGTACATACATTTGCACATATAGGTTATTTTATAAAGTAAATGTCGTTAGTAATTGTTTGTATTCGGATACATTAGTCTGAGCCCACTTTGAAGCTTGTAGTGCTAGCTAGCTAGCTTTAGCTTGTTAGCTTTAGCTTGTTAGCCTCTACTTGATACCAAGCAGAGGTCAAATGTGAGTGTAAAGTGTTTTGATTGTGTGAAAATGTGCGAAATAACGATAGCAGAGTATAAGGACGAACTCTCTCCAACAAAAGAGGAGAACAATCGACAACATCAACAACTGGACGCTGTTTTCGAGAAACGAGTCGTGTTACTCAGAACAGGTTTGTTTACTTCTTACTCTCACATGTTTACTAACTTTATATTTCATTATTAACACTATTCTTAAAATTGTCTTGTCAGGGTGATGCACTTCTTTGTTTTTGTATTGTTCATGAAAACGAGACAGTTTCAGACACAATATGTATGACAAGGTTGATGTTCCTCTGTTTGTAACAACGTGTATAAACACGTTTACACAAAACTCACACATATATTTGACATTGTAATCCATATAGACCTAGACAAACTTTATTGATCCACAAGGGAAATTATTCCACACAGTAGCTCAGTTACAAAGGGTAGGGATGGAAAGGATAATACAGGTATAAAGTAGACTAAAATGTACCAAAGTAGCAATATAAATTAAAGCTGCAAGCAGCGATGGACGGGACCGACTTTGAGGGCTCATAAAATCTAAACCGGAGCAGTAATTAAAACTCCTTCATCAACTTTTAATCAGAAGGGTTCAATCTCTCTCCTGTGCTAATTTGAAGCCGACACGACAAACGCGGCAGCCTTGGCGGAGTCCAACCCTCACTGGAAACGTGTCTGACTTACTGCCGGCAATGCGGACCAAGCTCTGACACTGATCATACAGGGAGCGAACCGCCACAATAAGACAGTCCGTTACCCCATACTCTCTGAGCACTCCCCACAGGACTTCCTGGGGTACACAGTCGAAGGCCTTCTCCAAGTCCACAAAGCACATGTAGACTGGTTGGGCAAACTCCCATACACCCTCAAGGACCCTGCCGAGAGTATAGAGCTGGTCCACAGTTCCACGACACTTTGTCACCGATTCTGTTCATAACCTTTATGGACAGAATTTCTAGGCGCAGTCAGGGTGCTGAGGGGATCCGGTTTGGTGGCTGCAGGATTAGGTCTCTGCTTCGGAGTCTTGTTCACGAGTGAGGGAAGAGTGGATGGTGAGATCGACAGGCGGATCGGTGCGGCGTCTTCAGTAATGCGGACGCTGTATCGATCCGTTGTGGTGAAGAAGGAGCTGAGCCGGAAGGCAAAGCTCTCAATTTACCGGTCGATCTACGTTCCCATCCTCACCTATGGTCATGAGCTTTGGGTTATGACCGAAAGGACAAGATCACGGGTACAAGCGGCCGAAATGAGTCTCCTCCGCCGGGTGGCGGGGCTCTCCCTTAGAGATAGGGTGAGAAGCTATGCCATCCGGGAGGAGCTCAAAGTAAAGCCGCTGCTCCTCCACATCGAGAGGAGCCAGATGAGGTGGTTCGGGCATCTGGTCAGGATGCAACCCGAACGTCTCCCTAAGTAGGTGTTTAGGGCACGTCCGACTGGTAGGGGGCCACGGGGAAGACCCAGGACATGTTGGGAAGATTATCTCTCCTAACATGTCCTGGTGTGGCTGGGGAGAGGGAAGTCTGGGGTTCCCTGCTTAGGCTGCTGTCCCCGCGACCCAACTTCGGATAAGCGGAAGAAGATGGATGGATGGAAATTGTTCCACACAGTAGCTCAGTTTCAAAGAATGGAAATGGTAGGTATGGAAAGGATACTGCAGGTATAAAGTAGACCAAAAATGTACCAAAGTAGCTGTATAAAATATAACATATATGTAATTAGGGCTGCAACAACTAATCGATTAAATCGATTAAAATCGATTATAAAAATTTAGTCATCGATTCGTTGGATATATGCCATGCACATGCGCAGAGGCTACTTTTTTAATTTTAATTTTTAAATTTTTTATAAACCTTTATTTATAAACTGCAACATGTACAAACAGCTGAGAAACAATATTCAAAATAAGTATGGTGCCTGTATGCTGTTTTTTTTTCAATAAAATACTGGAAAGGATAGAAATGTAGTTTGTCTCTTTTATCTGATTATTAATCGAAGTAATAATTGACAGATTAATCGATTATCAAATTAGTTGTTAGTTGCAGCCCCATATGTAATATTTACATATTATATATATAGAGTATAAAATATATACTGAAATATTGTATTATTATATGATATTATATTTGTATGTTATATATACAATATATAACAAATCCCAATTACCATGTACAATATTACAGTATATGTAACAGCTGCAACAAAAAAAAAGGGCAGCAATAAATAGAGAGGAGATCCAGCAGAAAATATACATTATAAACAAAAAGAGGTAGCTAACATGTCAGGTGTCAGGTAATAGACATATATCATCTATTGGTGTATGGCGAGTGATTATACAGCTGGATGGAGTGCAGGATGAAGGAGTTCTTGAATGGAACACTGTGGGAACGAAGCTGAAGGAGCCTGTTGGAGTATGAACTCCGCTGTCCCTCAATTGTCTGGTGGAGTGGGTGGGCAGGATTGTCCATGATGGCGAGCAGTTTGTCCAGTGTTCTCCTGTCCCTCGCTGACACAAACGCCTCCAACTACGTACCAATAGTTTGGCCGGCTTTCCGGGTGAGTTTGTCAATCCGGTTTAAGTCCCTTTTGCTGGTGCTGCTCCCCCAACACACCACTGCAAAGTACAGGGCACTGGCCACAACAGACTGAAAAAAAGATCTCCAACAGCTTGCTGCACACATTAAAGGACCTAAGCCCACTCAGGTAAAAGTGTCTGCTCATGCCCTTCTTGTGTACAGCTTTGCTAAGTTTTTGTTGGTTGTTTAGCTACACACTTTTAACACACCACACAGAAGAATGCAAACAATCTCATTGATTGTATTTGAACCTTATTTACTTTTTCACCCTAAAGACATCCAGCAGCCCCCCCACATTAAAGAGGAAGAGGAGGAACTGTGGATCACTCAGGAGAGAGAGGGTCTTCTAGGGCAGGAGGAGGCTGATCTCACCAAGTTTCCACTGACTGTTGTCTCTGTCAAAACTGAAGACCATGAAGACAAACCACCTGAGTCCGTACAGCTTCATCACAGTCCAAGTAAGCAGAAGATCAAGATTTCATTTTATTCTCAGGGCATTCAATGGATCTCAACAGGACTTTTCAGTTTGTCTTAGAAACATTTGGCCTCTCATCCAAGTAGGCTTCATCAGTTCATGCTCATAGATTTAGAACCTTAGAATGTTTTAAATTCTGTCAAATTTCACAAAAAAATATTAAATGCCTCATTGAAAGGTCTCAACAATTGTATTGACAGTATTTTTTTATTTTAGATAAATGCATAAACTAATTAGCCATACAGCCTGGTCAGAAATTATGGAGCAGGACCAGGGTGCAGTGCTGTGTATGTTTACAGCAGAGTTGAGCGAGCGGCAGATATTATGAAAGCCCACAGCAAAGCTGAGTTATTTGTGTCAGATGGTAAGTGCACGTTCAACCATTTGTGTAAAGTACTGCATGAATTGGCTCCAGATCTTCTGGCAGAGTTCATGAATAGAATAGAATAGAAAGTACTTTATTGGTCCCTGGGGGAAATTCAGCACCACAGTTCGCTCACAATAGACAATAAACACTTAGGTATTTTTTTTACATGTGAATAATATAAATACAGTCTATTATACAGCATTATTCACATGTGAATAATATAAATACAGTCTATTATGCAGCATCATTCACATGTGAATAATATAAATGCAGTCTATTATACAGCATTATTCACATGTGAATAATATAAATACAGTCTATTATACAACATTATTCACATGTGAATAATATAAATACAGTCTATTATACAGCATTATTCACATGTGAATAATATAAATACAGTCTATTATACAGCATTATTCACATGTGAATAATATAAATGCAGTGTATTATACAGCATTGTTCACATGTGAATAATATAAATACAGTCTATTATACAGCATTATTCACATGTGAATAATATAAATACAGTGTATTATACAGCATTATTCACATGTGAATACTATAAATACAATCTATTATACAGCATTATTCACATGTGAATAATATAAATACAGTCTATTATACAGCATTATTCACATGTGAATAATATAAATACAGTCTATTATACAGCATTATTCACATGTGAATAATATAAATACAGTGTATTATACAGCATTATTCACATGTGAATAATATAAATACAGTCTATTATACAGCATTATTCACATGTGAATAATATAAATACAGTGTATTATACAGCATTATTCACATGCGAATACTATAAATACAGTCTATTATACAGCATTATTCACATGTGAATAATATAAATACAGTCTATTATACAGCATTATTCACATGTGAATAATATAAATACAGTGTATTATACAGCATTATTCACATGTGAATACTATAAATACAGTCTATTATACAGCATTATTCACATGTGAATAATATAAATACAGTCTATTATGCAGCATCATTCACATGTGAATAATATAAATGCAGTCTATTATACAGCATTATTCACATGTGAATAATATAAATACAGTGTATTATACAGCATTATTCACATGTGAATACTATAAATACAGTCTATTATACAGCATTATTCACATGTGAATAATATAAATACAGTCTGTTATAGAGCATTATTCACATGTGAATAATATAAATACAGTCTATTATACAACATTATTCACATGTGAATAATATAAATAGTCTATTATACAGCATTATTCACATGTGAATAATATAAATACATTATACATTTAAGTACAGTCATCAGCCAAAGAAACAGCCGTGAGCGTGTCACTCGAGACTCTGTCAGAGGTGACTGTTATATTCCCCTGCGCAGGAGCACTTTCAGTAAGTGGGCCTGCTCAATAAGGAGTGCAAATGTGTGGAACTCAGTACTTGAAGAGGTTAAACTGGTCACAACTTACAAGGCCTTCACAAAACAAATTAAAATGTGGCTTATCAACGCCGACAGCTGCTAAAAGATGAGTTTGATTGATTGATTGAAACTTTTATTAGTAGATTGCACAGTACAGTACATATTCCGTACAATTGACCATTAAATGGTAACACCTGAATAAGTTTTTCAACTTGTTTAAGTCGGGGTCCACGTTAATCAATTCATGGTAAAAGCCTGTTTTGATGCTAAGATCAATCAATCAATCAATGTTTATTTATATAGCCCTAAATCACAAGTGTCTCAAAGGGCTGCACAAGCCACAACGACATCCTTGGTACAGAGCCCACATAAGGGCAAGGAAAAACTCACCCCAGTGGGACGTCGATGTGAATGACTATGAGAAACCTTGGAGAGGACCGCATAAATGTTATGTTGTGATGTTGTATTTTATTTTTGATCATATTGTGTATGTATTGTGTGCTTTTATTCTTTTTCTCTCTCTTTCTTTTCTTTTTCTTTTAAATTGTAATTTTACTGCCTTTTGGTCAGGGGACTACAAATGAAAACTAGCCTTCTGTCTAATTCTGGCTTTTTTAACCATGTGTAGTCATGTGTTTTATGAAATTGCATTGTCCCCTTTGAAATAAACTAATCTAATCCAAACTAAAAACATAGGATAATGTTGCACCTTTCTTTATGACACAGAGCAAAAAGTCTTACTTGTCAAAGTCATCCCATCAGGTGGAGGTTCCACAGCGATCGTATCCAAAATGTGTCTTTTTTTTTATTAATGTTGAGTGAAAAGAGCAGCATGTTTATGTTCAAACATACACTAATTATTCTTACAGTGTGTTAAAAGGCAGCAAGGCAGTGTTGTTGACAGCGCACAACCAATCGCAAGTCTCCGTTTGTGCCGAGCGGAGAGTTTTGGAACTCTACACTTTGGCCAGCGTTTGTAAAACTATGAGTTTTTAAAGACAAAAGTATGCGTCTTGAGTGTGATATGTTTATTAAGTATCTGTGTTCGTATGTACATGGCCTGAGACTGTGGTTCGGCTCCTCCAAGTTAGGAGTGCCTCATTTTTTTAATTTTAATTTATTTTTTTTAAATATTTTTTAAATTATTAAGTCAACATAAAAAACAGAAAATACACTTACAATTAGTGCACCAACCCAAAAAAACATCCCTCCCCCATTTACACATATTCTCACTCATTCACACTTTCTGGGCATTTTGTACTCCCTCGTCCCAGGAAGAATGCTTTGCGGAAAGCTTTTATTTATAGATCTGTGTCGTTCTGGAATAACCTGCCTCGAATTCTCACCGGCATTGAAAGTAAACAGGTTTTTAAAAGGAAAGTCATATTTTATCTGAGTCTTTAAATTAGTTTGCTTGTTGATGATTTTTGTTTGGTTTTGTATTGTGTAGTTATATTTATATGTTAATTATTATTCTGTGACTGTAAATTGTTTGCTTGTTTTCTTATTGATGCTTTAATTTTTTTCTGTATTGTGTAGTTATAATTATATGCTTTTACTTGTAATTGTATTGAGTTTGTGGGCCCCAGCTAATGGGGATCCTTAATAAAAATCGAATCAAATCAAATCATTCACACAAAAGAGTTGTTTCCTTCTGTTATTAATATTCTGGTTCCCACATTATATATCAATATATATCAATACAGTGTGCAAGGGATACAGTCCGTAAGCACACATGATTGTGCGTGCTGCTGGTCCACTAATAGTACTAACCTTTAACAGTTTATTTGACTCGTTTTCATTAATTACTACAAAAATTGGAAATTGTGTTAGATGTAAATATAAACGGAATACAATGATTTGCAAATCCTTTTCAACCCATATTCAATTGAATGCACTACAAAGAAAACATATTTAATGTTCAACCTCATAAACTTTATTTTTTTTTGCAAATAATAATTAACTTATAATTTCATGGCTGCAACACATGCCAAAGTAGTTGGGAAAGGGCATGTTCACCACTGTGTTACATGGCCTTTCCTTTTAACAACACTCTGTAAACGTTTGGAAACTGAGGAGACACATTTTTTAAGCTTCTCAGGTAGAATTCTTTCCCATTCTTGCTTGATGTACAGCTTAAGTTGTTCAACAGTCCGGGGGTCTCCGTTGTGGTATTTTAGGCTTCATAATGCGCCACACATTTTCAATGGGAGACAGGTCTGGACTACAGGCAGGCCAGTCTAGTACCCGCACTCTTTTACTATGAATCCACGTTGATGTAACACATGGCTTGGCATTGTCTTGCTGAAATAAGCAGGGGCGTCCATGGTAACGTTGCTTGGATGGCAACATATGTTGCTCCAAAACCTGTATGTACCTTTCAGCATTAATGGTGCCTTCATAAATGTGTAAGTTACCCATGTCTTGGGCACTAATACACCCCCATACCATCACAGATGCTGGCTTTTCATCTTTGCGCCTATAACAATCCGGATGGTTCTTTTCCTCTTTGGTCCAGAGGACATGACGTCCACAGTTTACAAAAACAATTTGAAATGTGGACTCGTCAGACCACAGAACTTTTCCACTTTGTATCAGTCTATCTTACATGAGCTCAGGCCCAGCGAAGCCGACGGTGTTTCTGGGTGTTGTTGATAAACGGTTTTCGCCTTGCATAGGAGAGTTTTAACTTGCACTTACAGATGTAGCGACCAACTGTAGTTACTGACAGTGGGTTTCTGAAGTGCTCTTGAGCCCATGTAGTGGTATCCTGTACACACTGATCTCGCTTGTTGATGCAGTACAGCCTGAGAGATCAAAGGTCACGGGCTTAGCTGCTTACGTGCAGTGATTTCTCCAGATTATCTGAACCCTTTGATGATTTTACGGACCGTAGATGGTGAAATCCCTAAATTCCTTGCAAAGGCTGGTTAAGAAATGTTTTTCTTAAAGTGTTCAACAATTTGCTCACGCATTTGTTGACAAAGTGGTGACCCTCGCCCCATCCTTGTTTGTGAATGACTGAGCATTTCATGGAATCTACTTTTTTACTCAATCATGGCACCCACCTGTTCCCAATTTGCCTGTTCACCTGTGGGATGTTTCAAATAAGTGTTTGATGAGCATTCCTCAACTTTATCAGTATTTATTGCCACTTTTCCCGTGTTGCTGGCATCAAATTCTAAAGTTAATAATTATTTGCAACAACATTTTTTTTTTTATCAGTTTGAACATCAAATATGTTGTCTTTGTAGCATATTCAATTGAATATGGGTTGAAAATGATTTGCAAATCATTGTATTCTGTTTATATTTACATCTAACACAATTTCCCAACTCATATGGAAACGGGGTTTGTATATCAATACAGTCTGCAAGGGATACAGTCCGTGAAGCACACATGATTGTGTGTGCTGCTGGTCCACTAATAGTACTAACTTTTAACAGTTCATTTGACTCATTTTCATTAATTACTAGTTTCTATGTTACTGTTTTTATTTGATTTGAGTTTATTTTTTAATCAAGAAAATGTTTTTTATTTATTAAAAAAAATAAAGGACATTATCTTCACCAGACCAGGTTGTCAATGAAATTAGATTGTTTAAAGGGTTCTTAAAACAAGGTCCAGTCCAGGTTATGTCCAGGTCGGGAGTGCCTCATTTTCTTGACATGACCTCCTCCAGGAGCTGCAGCCCTGTATAATGACACTCTCTTGTAATAAAGCAACTTTTGGTTTAGTAAAGCTTCTCTGACGTCTCTTTTGATTCGGCCGCACTGTCGTGTCGCCCTATTGCCCAGGGGGAGAATAACAAGATCAGAAATACACCTCAAGATCATATGCTGGCGCAGGACAAATGCCTCGTGTGACTGAACAAAGCCATATTTTTCTAAAGCGTGTTTGTCTTCTTGTGTCCTGCAGTAGTCCGCGAAGAACATCTTTTCCCAAAGCTGCAGGAAGAGCTACAGCCCCCCCACATGAAGGAGGAAGAGGAGGAGCACAGCATCAGTCAGGAGGGAAGGCAGCTTGAATGGCCTGAGGAGTTCCCGGTGATTGGTGTGATTGTGAAGAGAGAAGATGATGAGGTCAAAGGTGAAAGTGAGGAGAAGAGAGAGGCGGAGCTTCCAAGCAGCAGCTCAACTCAACACATGACAACAGAAGCTGATGGAGACCACTGTGGAGGATCACAAGTCGACAAGATCTTAGCTCCACTATCAGATAGTGACGACACAGCGTCACTCTCTCCTGACTCTGACGATGAAGACCCTACAGCTGATAAGACACGTCACACTGACAACGCACGCTTTACATGCTCTCACTGTGACAAAACCTTTCCCAAGAAACATCGACTGAAAAGACACGTGAAATATCACACAGAAGAAAAAACATTTCTGTGCTCCGTGTGTAGTAAAAGATTCTATGAGAAAGCACACTTGGTAACGCACATGAGGATACACACCGGCGAGAAACCCTTTTCCTGTGCAATCTGCGGTTTATGTTTTACACGGAGCGGGAGTTTGAAAGTGCACGGGAGAACGCACTCTGGAGAAAAACCCT
This sequence comes from Nerophis lumbriciformis, assembly GCF_033978685.3. NCBI lineage: Eukaryota > Metazoa > Chordata > Actinopteri > Syngnathiformes > Syngnathidae > Nerophis > Nerophis lumbriciformis. The sequence goes on along the minus strand of NC_084563.2, from coordinate 23,322,011 downwards.
TTTCCTGTTCAACGTGTGGTTTGTGTTTCACACGGACTGACAGTCTGAAAGTGCACGCGAGGATACACACTGGGGAGAAACCGTTCTCCTGTTCAGTGTGCGGAGCGACTTTTGTGCAGAATCAGCAATTGAAAAAACACATGAGGAAACACACCGGAGAGAAACCTTTTTCCTGTTCAATATGTGGCTTATGTTTTACACGGAGTGAAAGTTTGAAAACCCACGCGACAATACACATCGGAGAAAAACTGTTTTCTTGTTCAGTGTGTGGTACACATTTTTTAAAAAAGCAAAATTTAAAAAACCACATGAGAACACACACTGGAGAGAAACCTTTTTCCTGTACAATCTGCGGCGTGTGTTTTACACGGAGGGGAACTTTGAAAGCCCACTCAAGGACACACACTGGGGAAAAACCCTTTCCTTGTTCGGTGTGTGGGACAGGTTTTGTGCGGAATCAATCCCTGACAAAACACATGAGAACACACACACTGGCGAGAAAGTGTTGAGTTGCAGTGTGCGTGATAAAATATTTTATTATAAGTACGAGTGTAAGAAACATGTGCTGGGAAGATCAGTAGCAGCAAATGAAGCTGCAGAATTTTAAATATAAAGTGTACATATAACATGTGTGACATCATTATTGTGTAACAAATTCTTATCAATATTTATACCTTTTATATGTATTAAAAATAGTAAAAAATCTGTAGCGGTGTCATTTGTGTGTTGTAAATAGCAAACATGGGCAAAAGGAGAGACCGAAAAACTGCTCTGTTGTTACCCGTAAACCTGGTTAGCAAGCCAGCCTGGTTGCATAATGACGTCATTGTTTATTTTACATAATTGGCCATGACGCATTTACATGTTAATTTAATGGACACTGTAGAAAGACATAATACATTTGAAAAACAATGCAACACATATGTTTCGAACTCCAAAACCAGTGAAGTTGGCGCGTTGTGTAAAGACCCCATAGAGGAGCCTCCACTGTAATGCACTTTAACGTCATGCCCAGGACACACTATACACAGGTACAATGAGATTAAAAGCAACTCCATTATCAGTGCGACAGTCTACAAAATATGCAAGACATAGGAAAGAAAGAAAAAGAAAAATAGTGCAAAAGGAGGTAAGGTGCACAGTCCAGTCCTGAGAACGAATGTTCTGAATGTGTTGTTTAAATATGATATGATATACATATATACAGAAGCATTCAAAATGTGGGTGGAAAGTAGTGATGTCCGATAATGGCTTTTTTGCCGATATCCGATATTCCGATATTGTCCAACTCTTAATTACCGATACCGATATCAACCGATATATACAGTCGTGGAATTAACACATTATTATGCCTAATTTGGACAACCAGGTATGGTGAAGATAAGGTCCTTTTTAAAAAATAAAATAAAAATAAAATAAGAGAAATAAATTAAAAACATTTTCTTGAATAAAAAAGAAAGTAAAACAATATAAAAACAGTTACATAGAAACTAGTAATTAATGAAAATGAGTCAAATTAACTGTTAAAGGTTAGTACTATTAGTGGACCAGCAGCACGCACAATCATGTGTGCTTACGGACTGTATCCCTTGCAGACTGTATTGATATATATTGATATATAATGTAGGAACCAGAATATTAATAACAGAAAGAAACAACCCTTTTGTGTGAATGAGTGTAAATGGGGGAGGGAGGTTTTTTGGGTTGGTGCACTAATTGTAAGTGTATCTTGTGTTTTTTATGTTGATTTAATAAAAAAATAAAAATAAATACATAAAAAAAAACGATACCGATAATAAAAAAAAACGATACCGATAATTTCCGATATTACATTTTAAAGCATTTATCGTCCGATAATATTGGCAGGCCGATATTATCGGACATCTCTAGTGGAAAGTAAAAATTGCCCACAGAGAGGTGCTAAACTATAAAATCAGTGCCTATGAGAGTTCACCGTGGTTATGGCTTTAGGGAAAAAACTTTTCTTGAGTCTGTTGTCACGGCCCAGGTGCATGCCAATGCACACTTATCTGTGCGCTCTGTTGATTGCGCCTCCAAGAGCGCACCTGCGTGCTTCACTCGGGCTGCAGCACGCAGCTGCAATCAATCTGCAATCTGCACACCTGTCGCTGATGAGCTCCCTGCGTTCCGGGCGAGAACGTAGCTACCTGTGCTGTACAGTAAGCCAAACCTGTCAAGCTCCTTGTGCATACTCGCGTTCAGTGTCCTCCCGCTTCCATGCTCATTTGTCCCCTGTCTTCTCCCTTGTGCCCCGCAGTGTTTTCTTCCGTCGCCTTGGATTCGAGCTGTGTGTCCCGCTCCCTTGGACTCCCCCTGGAACTCCCCCTGGAACTCGACTGCCTTCCCGGATCTCGACCCCCTCGCATGGACACGGACTCTGACGCGTCTCTCTCTCGCCCTGGATCTTTCGCCTCTTGCTCAACGCTGCTGGTAACACTCAACAGCTAATCACCACACATAGTCACACACCACACACTTTTTGGATTTAGTCGCACTCCATTTCCCTTGGTTTATTATATTATTATTTGTTATTTATATATATATATATATATATATATATATATATATATATATATATATATATATATATATATATATATATATATATATATAGAGCTTAACTACGCCCCCTTGTGGTCTGTGCCGTCTACTCCCCCCTGGTACATAATATCTGTTTGCCTTAGACCTGATGACCCTGTTGCGCCTTCCTGAGAGCAGCAGGTCAAACAGGTCAAAGCCAGGGTGGGAGCTGTCCTTGATAATGTTCGAAGCTCTACTAAGGCAGCGGGAGGTGTAAATGTCTATCATGGAGGGGAGTGGGCAGCCGATGATCCGCTGTGCTGTCTTTACCACTCTCTTGAGCATGGGTGTCAAACTCTGGCCCGCCGTGTAATTTCACTTGGCCCTTGAGGCGATATCAAATTAACACTAGAGCGGTGCCGCGGTAACACCGCATTCACCGCTAATTCTCATACTTGCCAACCCTCCCGGGAAACTCCCAAATTTCAGTGCCCCTACCTAAAATCATCGCATCCGCTTTTAATCCAGTCCAACGAGTGCTGGCCCAGTCACATAATATGTGCGGCTTCTGCACGCACACACAAGTGAATGCAACGCATACTTGATCAACAGCAATACAGGTTACACTGAGGGTACCCGTATAAATAACTTTAACACTGTTAAAAATATGCGCCACACTGTGAATCCACACCAAACAAGAATGACAAACACATTTCGGGAGAACATCCGCACCGTAACACAACATAAACACAACAGAACAAATACCCAGAATCCCATGCAGCCCTAACTCCTCCGGGCTGCAATATACACCCCCGCACCCCTCAACCGACGAATGGAGGGGGTGGGGGCGCGGGGGTGTATATTGCAGCCCAGAAGAGTTAGGGCTACATGGGACAGCTCTTAGGAACGTTAAAGGCAGAGATATAATGACTGATGAACACCTTCGTTGGATAATGAAGGTTGCCTCAGCTCAAAGCCGGAGCTCCGACATTAATGAACTAGCATCCAAGAAAAGATGGCAGGTATCTGGCTTGGGCACATCAGATTAGATCAGTGTGTTGCAAACTGAGCAGTTTAAAGTCCTGAATGGTTGGTTTATTCATTGTTATTTTATTTTCTAATTTATTAGCCTGTGGAAAAAGTTAATGTTGATATTTACCTCAGAAGGCTGCAAATAGAAAAAAGGCATGCAATTTTGATTTAAATTGTATTTGATATGCCATTGATATTTTGTAATGATTATTATTTGAAACTCAATTTTGCATGTCACTATACAGTTATATACGCCTTGCTTGTTCAATATTCAATGCAAAACTTGTTTGGGTCCCTATTAAAAAGTTAATTGGTTCAACCTTGGTCCGCGGCTTTGTTCAGCTTTAAATTTTGGCCCACTCTGTATTTGAGTTTGACACCCCTGCTCTAGAGCCTCTCCTTGTCTGCAGCGGTGCAGCTGCCGTACCGTGCTGTGATGCAGTATGTCAGCAGGCTCTCAATGGATGAGCGGTAGAAGGTCAGCAGCAGGTTGCAGTCCAGGTTGTACTGCTTGAGGACTCTCAGGAAGTGCAGCCGCTGCTGAGCCGTCTTAGTGATGGCAGTAGTGTTATCTGACCAGGAGATGTTGTCAGAGATCAGGACGCCAAGAAACCGGAAGGTGTGGACCCTCTCCACACACTCACCCTTGATGTAGAGAGCGACAGTTTGACAGTTTATTTACATATTATTGACAGTTTATTGACATGTTTTTGAAAATTCCTTGACAGTTTATTGAAATCGAAATAATTCTCCAGACAGTCTTGTGTTTATAAATCAACATTCAGTTTTTAAATAATTTAAATGTTTGAAGGGGAACATTATCACCAGACCTATGTAAGCGTCAATATATACCTTGATGTTGCAGAAAAAAGACCATATCTTTTTTTAACCGATTTCCGAACTCTAAATGGGTGAATTTTGGCGAATTAAACGCCTTTCTAATATTCGCTCTCGGAGCGATGACGTCACAACGTGACGTCACATCGGGAAGCAATCCGCCATTTTCTCAAACACAGAGTCAAATCAGCTCTGTTATTTTCAGTTTTTTCGACTGTTTTCCGTACCTTGGAGACATCATGCCTCGTCGGTTTGTTGTCGGAGGGTGTAACAACACGAACAGGGACGGATTCAAGTTGCACCAGTGGCCCAAAGATGCGAAAGTGGCAAGAAATTGGACGTTTGTTCCGCACACTTTACCGACGAAAGCTATGCTATGACAGAGATGGCAAGAATGTGTGGATATCCTGCGACACTCAAAGCAGATGCATTTCCAACGATAAAGTCAAAGAAATTTGCCGCCAGACCCCCATTGAATCTGCCGGAGTGTGTGAGCAATTCAGGGACAAAGGACCTTGCTAGCACGGCAAGCAATGGCGGCAGTTTGTTCCCGAAGACGAGCGAGCTAAACCCCCTGGATGTCTTGGCTCACACCGTCCCTTATGCCACCGAAGATGATCAAGAGAAGAATATCGACCCTAGCTTCCCTGGCCTGCTGACATCAACTCCAAAACTGGACAGATCAGCTTTCAGGAAAAGAGAGCGGATGAGGGAGGGTATGTCTACAGAATATATTAATTGATGAAAATTGGGCTGTCTGCACTCTCAAAGTGCATGTTGTTGCCAAATGTATTTCATATGCTGTAAACCTAGTTCATAGTTGTTAGTTTCCTTTAATGCCAAACAAACACATACCAATCGTTGGTTAGAAGGCGATCGCCGAATTCGTCCTCGCTTTCTCCCGTGTCGCTGGCCATCGTGTCGTTTTCGTCGGTTTCGCTTGCATACGGTTCAAACCGATATGGCTCAATAGCTTCAGTTTCTTCTTCAATTTCGTTTTCGCTACCTGCCTCCACACTACAACCATCCATTTCAATACATTCGTAATCTGTTGAATCGCTTAAGCCGCTGAAATCCGAGTCTGAATCCGAGCTAATGTCGCTATAGCTTGCTGTTCTTTCCGCCATGTTTGTTTGTGTTGGCTTCACTATGTGACGTCACAGGAAAATGGACGGGTGGTTAAAATCAGGCACTTTGAAGCTTTTTTTTAGGGATATTGCGTGATGGGTAAAATTTTGAAAAAAACTTTGAAAAATAAAATAAGCCACTGGGAACTGATTTTTAATGGTTTTAACCCTTCTGAAATTGTGATAATGTTCCCCTTTAAACAGATGTAGTTTTAGTCACTTACCAAAATAAAACATCAAATTAATATAAAATGCTTAAGTTTACACATACAAAAACAGTAAAAATACAAAAGCACGTATTGAACATTGAACATAATTGTTGCTTTTTCCATATAAAATAAAATGAATAAAAAGACACATCGATATTACAATGCTGTAAAAAGATCACAACATAAAGTGATGATGAAATAGCACAAATCAAGTACTTTCTGGTAGGAGGACAAAGCAGCAATGCTGACATGTTTCTTATTTATTCCAACTTTATTAAAAGTGTTTTTGAACAGCACATTTCACATTCATTGGACCGACGACTCATAACGTTGGCGCTCTCCAGTGTGGACGGGAGAACAGATGCCAAACTGAGATTTCACAACTCTCTGCTCCTCTAATAGCCCGCCAAATTACAAAAGGAGCCAATCAGATTCTGCTGAACAGGGCCAAACACAACCACAGTCAGTTTGCATATTCTATCATAACAACAAATAGTTAGTTGCTGCTTTTGTGTACCGTATTATCCGCACTATAAGGCGCACCTAAAAACCACAAATTTTCTCAAAAGCTGACAGTGCGCCTTATAACCCGGTGCGCTTTATATATGGATTAATAATAAGATTCATTTTCATAAAGTTTCGGTCTCGTAACTACGGTAAACAGCCGCCATCTTTTTTCCCGGTAGAACAGGAAGCGCTTCTTCTTCTACGCAAGCAACCGCCAAGGTAAGCACCCGCCCCCATAGAACAGGAAGCGCTTCTTCTTCTACTGTAAGCAACCACCCGCCCGCGTAGAAGAAGAAAAAGCGCGCGGATATTACCGTACGTTTCATTTCCTTTGTGTGTTTACATCTGTAAAGACCACAAAAGGGCTCCTACTAAGCGACAGGGATCCGGTTCATGAAAAGACGCAATCTCTCCATCCGCACACGGATTACTATTTCACAGCAACTGATATTCCTGTGAACCGCACTGTGGATACAACGGGAGCACGTACGGTGAATATTCGCACCACAGGGAATGAGAAGTCATCCTTCACTGTGGTTCTAGCTTGCCATGCTAATGGCCAGAAACTTCCACCCATGGTGATATTCAAAAGGAAGACCTTGCCAAAAGAGACCTTTCCAGCCGGCGTCATCATAAAAGCTAACTCGAAGGGATGGATGAAGAAAAGATGAGCGAGTGGTTAAGGTAAGTTTAAGTTTACGCGAAGAGGCCGGGTGGCTTTTTTCACGCAGCTCCGTCCATGTTGATATACGATTCCATGCGCGCCCACATCACGCTGGTTTTAATATATTATTAAAGTTTGACTGACCTATTTGACTGTTTTTTTGACATTCCTTTAGCGCAGTTAGATGCGGCTTACAACACGGGGCGGCTTATAGGTGGACAAAGTTTTGAAATATGCCGTTCATTGAAGGCGCGGCTTATAACCCAGGGCGCCTTATGGTGCGGAAAATACGGCATGTGTTTTGCTAATCAATATAATTAATAATTTGAATAAATATAGACGTTTAAAATATATGTTCAATGGTAACATAAGCTAATCTTTGGTATTCTTAAATGAAATAATATAGTAAATCTTAAATTTAACTTTGAGCAAGTTGCACATCACTGTGACTGATCTCTAAAAACGTTGTATCTAACATTGCAAAAAAAATATTGATTTAGTTTTGCCAGTACTACAAATAAATTTGAGTGTTTTGCAATTCATAACATGAGGTGGGCTGGCTAAGTGGCTTAATATGGACCGGAGCCGGACTTCAGAGAAGTCTTACAATAGATGTCTAGTAAATATTGGGTCCATTCAAAGAGGACCCAAAAGAAAACGTTATTCTTTTGTGTGCGTTCTCTGGTGTTTTAGCATGTGACATTTGTCAGAGAAACTTTTACCACAATCTGAACAGCTGAACGGTCTTTCTCCGGTGTGCGTTCTCTTGTGTCTTTGCAAGCTACTTTTGTCAGCTAATCTTTTACCACACTCTGAACAGTCGAAAGGTTTTTCTTCTGAGTGTGTTCTCTTGTGTCTATGCATGCTACGTTCGTCACAGAATCTTTTAGCACACACTGTACAGCTGAAAGGTTTTTCCCCTGTGTGTGTTCTCATGTGTGTTTGACAACTTCTTATGTCGGATAATATTTTCCCACACACTGAACAATTGTAAGATGTTTCACCTGGGTGTGTTTTCATGTGCGTTTGAAATGTATACTTGTCAGAGAATCTTTCGCCACAGACTGAACAACTGAACGGTTTTTCGCCCGTGTGTGTTCTCATGTGTGTTTTCAGACCATATTTGTCAGACAATCTGTTACCGCACACTGAACAACTGAAAGGTTTTTCTCCTGTGTGTGTCCTCGTGTGTCTTTGCATGTGACCTTTGTCAGAGAACGTTTTACAGCACACTGAACAACTGAAAGGTTTTTCTCCGGTGTGCGTTCTCTTGTGCCTTTGCATGCTACTTTTGTCAGATAATCTTTTACCGCATTCTGAACAGTTGAAAGGTTTTTCTTCTGAGTGTGCTCTCTTGTGTCTATGCATGCTACGTTCGTCACAGAATCTTTTAGCACACACTGAACAGCTGAAAGGTTTTTCCCTTGTGTGTGTTCTAATGTGTGTTTGACAATTTATCTTGTTAGATGATATTTTACCACACACTGAACAACTGTAAGATGTTTCGCCTGTGTGTGTTTTCCTGTGCGTTTGAAATTTATATTTGCCAGAGAATCTTTCACCACACACTGAACAACTAAACGGTTTTTCGCCCGTGTGTGTTCTCATGTGTGTTTTCAGACCATATTTGTCAGACAATCTTTTACCACACACTGAACAACTGAAAGGTTTTTCTCCTGTGTGTGTCCTCGTGTGTCTTTGCATGTGACCTTTGTCAGAGAACGTTTTAGTGCACACTGAACAACTGAAAGGTTTTTCTCCGGTGTGCGTTCTCTTGTGTGTATGCATGTGACCTTTGTCAGAGAACGTTTTAGCGCACACTGAACAACTGAAAGGTTTTTCTCCGGTGTGCGTTCTCATGTGTGTTTTGACATGGCCTTTGAAAGAGAAGGTTTTACCACAAACTGAACAACTGAAAGGTTTTTCTCCTGTGTGTTTTCTCATGTGCGAAGTCAAATTAGATTTGACAACAAAAGCTTTTGAACAAACAGAACAAACAAAGGGTTTTTCTCCTGTGTGCGTTCTCATGTGTGTTTGCACATTACTTTTGTGAGAGAACGTTTTACCGCAAACGGAACAACTATAAGGTTTTTCTCCTATGTGGGTTCTCATGTGTGATTCCATATTTACATTAAATTGTGACATTGTGTTGTCAATATCTGACAGTGGAGCTAAGAGCTTGTCTGCTTGTGATCCTCCACAGGGGTCTCCGCCAGATTCTGTTGTCATGTGTTGTGCTGAGCTGCTGCCTAAAGGTTCCACGGCTTTGTTCTTCTCACTTGGACTAGTAAGAGGTGAGGACTCAGGTGGTTTGTCTTCATGGTCTTCAGTCTTCATAAAGACAACAGTCAATGGAAACTTCTCAGTGATCCAGAAATCCTCATTTTCCGCTTTGAAGTTGGAGGGCTGTGGCTGCTCCTCTTCCTCGTTCAAATAATGGGGCTGCTCCAAAACAAAGCTTCCCGCCTGTGGTGGAGGTACACATCCTTTTTGATGTCCAGTCAGTTGCGGGATGTCTGCAGAACACAAACAAAACAAACACACTTTAACTCAGACATGTCAAATATTTATAGTACATAAACTATAAATACGGGACAGTGTGATGATCAACGGTGTCACTTAAAGGCCTACTGAAACCCACTACTCTCGACCACGCAGTCTGATAGTTTATATATCAATGATGAAATCTTAACATTGCAACACATGCCAATACGGCCGGGTTAGATTAGTAAAGTGCAATTTTAAATTTCCCGCGAAATATCCATCTGAAAACGTCTCGGTATGATGACGTTTGCGCGTGACGTCACGGATTGTAGAGGACATTTTGGGACACCATTATGGCCAGCTATTAAGTCGTCAGTTTTCATCGCAAAATTCCACAGTATTCTGGACATCTGTGTTGGTGAATCTTTTGCAATTTGTTTAATGAACAATGGAGACAGCAAAGAAGAAAGCTGTAGGTGGGAAGCGGTGTATTAGTGGCCGGCTGAAGCAAAACAAACACGTAGCCGGTGTTTCATTGTTTACATTCCCGAAAGATGACAGTCAAGCTTTACCATTGGCCTGTGGAGAACTGGGACAGCAGAGACTCTTACCAATATTAACTATGAACGATAAAACACTGAATATTGACAATATATGAATGTCACACTCCCTCTCCATAGACATATTTTACAATCAAGCGAAACACAAAAAAATGCAACAAACAGCGAAATATGAACGCGAAAGGTAAAAAAACAAAAAAAACACCAATCTGACACATCTGATATATCACTAAGCTTTAGAACATGGGTGTCAAACTCTGGCCCGCGGGCCGAAATTGGCCCGCCGTGTCTTACCAGGAGGACTTTGAGTTGGATATGCGGTACCGTGAGTACGCAGCTGCGGCTTCCAAACATTTGATCGCTTGCCTATACGTGCGTGCTGCTATGTGCATGTCACATACGTAACTTTGGGGACTTTGGGGAAATATATGTGCTGTATGAACTTTGGGGAGGTGAACGGTACTTTGGGCTGTAGGATTGAGCGTGTTGTGCGGGTGTTTGATTTGTATTGGCGGGTTATATGGACGGGAGGGGGGAGGTGTTTGTTATGCGAGATTCATTTGTGGCATATTAAATATAAGCCTGGTTGTGTTGTGGCTAATAGAGTATATATATGTCTTGTGTTTATTTACTGTTTTAGTCATTCCCAGCTGAATATCAGGTCCCATCCGCCTCTCACAGCATCTTCCCTATCTGAATCGCTCCCACTGCCCTCTCGTCCTTCACTCTCACTTTCCTCATCCACAAATCTTTCATCCTCGCTCAAATTAATGGGGAAATCGTCGCTTTCTCGGTCCGAATCGCTCTCGCTGCTGGTGGCCATGATTGTAAACAATGTGCAGATGTGAGGAGCTCCACAACCTGTGACGTCACGCTACTTCCGGTAAAGGCAAGGCTTTTTTTTATCAGCGACCAAAAGTTGCGAACTTTATCGTCGATGTTCTCTACTAAATCCTTTCAGCAAAAATATGGCAATATCGCGAAATGATCAAGTATGACACATAGAATGGACCTGCTATCCCCGTTTAAATAAGAAAATCGCACCTTGTAGCGTCCCGGAAGAGTTAGTGCTGCAAAGGGTTCTGGGTATTTGTTCTGTTGTGTTACGGTGCGGATGTTCTCCTGAAAAGTGTTTGTCATTCTTGTTTGTGGTGTTACCGCGGCACCGCCGCTGTATATAATCGGCGGGCCAGCTCTAGTGTTAATTTGATATCACCTCAAGGGCCAGTGAAATTACACGGCGGGCCAATTTCGGCCCGCGGGCCAGAGTTTGACACCCATGTTCTAAAGCTTAGTGATATATCAGATGTGTCAGATTGGTGTTTTTTTTGTTTTTTTACCTTTCGCGTTCATATTTCGCTGTTTGTTGCATTTTTTTGTGTTTCGCTTGATTGTAAAATATGTCTATGGAGAGGGAGTGTGACATTCATATATTGTCAATATTCAGTGTTTTATCGTTCATAGTTAATATTGTAGATCCCACATTCTTTATTTTCATGTACATTCTGGGTGTCTCATTCAGTAAAAAAAATGTAAAATTCCATTCCGTTTTTTAAGGCGGTCCGTCATAAAGTTTTTAGCATTCAGACATTATTGTGAGGTTTTGTATTAGTGTTCCTAAACATCCGATATACCGGCCCCCAGACACATTTTTTTCTATAAATTTGGCCCTAAGAGTAAAAATAATTGCCCAGGCGTGCTCTAGTGCGACTTATATATGTTTTTTCCCTTCTTTATTATGCATTTTCGGCCGGTGCGATTTATACTCCGGAGCGACTTATAATCCGAAAAATACGGTAAATTAACAGCCACATTGAATGTTTGCCTTCATTTGAAAAAGCAAGTATATCTCCACCCTGAGAGAGAAGGTGGGACCCTGGATGAACATCTGTTTCAAACATTGTACAAGATGATATCTGGATCTTCTGCTTACTTGGACTATGGTGAAGTTGTGAGGACTCAGGTGGTTTGTTTTCATGGTCCTCGGTCTTCACAGAGACAACGGTCAGTGGAAACTTGATGGGATCAGCCTCCTCCTGCCCTAGTAGACACTCTCCCTCCTCTTTCTCTTTAAGGTGGGGGGAATGTGGCTCCTCACCTTCATCTTTAAAATGGGTGGGTGGTTCCTCCTCTTCCTCTTTAACATGAGGGATTGGTTCCTCTTTAAAACTGGGGGTATGTGGTTCCTCCTCTTCCATCTTAATGTTGTTGGGCTGCTGAGTGGACCCTGTGTGAAAATGTGTTCCAAACGTTGTATTAGATGACATCTGCATGTTGTGCTTACTTGGACTGTGATGAAGCTGGGAGGACTCAGGCGGTTCGTCTTCGTGATCGTCAGTCTTCACAGTCAGTTGCCCGAGAAGACACACTCCCTCTCTGACCCAGAGTTCTTCCTCTTCCTGTTTGATGTGGAGGGGCTGTGAATCTTCCTCTTCCCCTTTAACATGATGATACTGCGGGTCCTCCTTTTCCACTTTAAAATGGAGGGGCTGTGGATCCTCCAGCTTCAAAGGGAAGCTTCCTCTGTGCGAAAGAGAGAGACTTTCTTCTTGACATCTAATAATCTGCTGGATGTCTGCAGGACACAAACGAAACAAACACATTTTAATCCAGACATGCCAAAAATTACATAGTGCATTGAATATGGATACTTAACAAGTGGACAGTTTAGGGCATACTTGCCAACTCTCCTGATTTTCCCGGGTGACTCCCGAATTTCAGTACCTCTCCCAGGGCAACCATTCTCCCGAATTTCTCCCGATTTTCACCCGAACAACAATATTAGGGGCGTGCCGAACGTTCTCTACAACCTGTCGTCGCATCCGCTTTTTCTCCATACTAACAGCGTGCCGGCCCAGTCACATGTTGTGTGCGGCTTCTACAGACTCACGTAGGTGACTGCAAGACATACTTGGTCAACAGCCATACACGTCACACTGAGGGTGGCCGTATAAACAACTTTAACACTGTTACAAATATGCGCCACAATGTGAACCCACACCAAACAAGAATGACAAACACATTTCGGGAGTACATTCGCTCCGCTAACCCCCCAAACCCACCCAAAGTAGTAAAAGTACCGGGTTCCCGGCCCCCCATTGTCGTCACTTCGTGTCATTGCTGGTTTACGAACAGAGGAGCATGTTTGGCAGCGCACAATCACGGAGTACTTACAAGCCGACACAGTGTGTAGACAGAAAGGAGAGAACGGACACATGTTGGCTTAAAAACTAACCATAAAGGTGAAGTTATAACACTGAAACGCCCTCAGGAAGAGGTGCTTTAAGACATGGCTAGCTAGCTAGCAGCTAAAGTTCAGCCGCAGTCTGCAGTGTTTTAGCTACCGTATTTTCCGCACCATAAGCCGCCCCGTGTTATAAGCCGCGCCTTCAATGAACGGCATATTTCAAAACTTTGTCCACCTATAAGCCGCCCCGTGTTATAAGCCGCATCTAACTGCGCTACATGGAATGTCAAAAAAACTGTCAGATAGGTCAGTTAAACTTTAATAATATATTAAAAACCAGCGTTCTAACAACTCTGTTCACTCCCAAAATGTACGGTAATGTGCAAATGTGCAATCACAAACATAGTAAGGCAACATCAATAACTTAATGTTGCTCGAACGTTAATGTCACAACACACAAAATAAACATAACACTCACTTTCTGAAGTTATTCTTCATTCATAAATCCCTCGAATTCTTCTCCTACGGTGTCCGAATTAAAAAGTTGGGCGAATACGGGATCCAAAATGGCCGGCTCCGTCTCGTCGAAGAGATTGCGTCTTTTCATGAACCGGAAACACCAAGAAGCACCACCTTTAAAATCATCCAGGTGAAGTTCGCTTGCTAGCACTGTTGCCTTCATTCGAATAGTGATGGTGCTGACACTTCTGCTTGCTGCTCTCTGCTCAACAACCCACTGTTCGAGTTTGTCCTCCAACTGTTGCCATCTTGTTTTGTTCCCTCGGAAACTCTGTTTTGTCTTCTTTACCTGGCGCAGTTCATCTTGTTGCTTCCTCCACCTACGCACCATTGATTCATTTATGTTATATTCTCTTGCTGCTGCTCTATTTCCGTGTTCTTCGGCGTGACTTATTGCCTTAAGTTTAAATTCTGAGTTATACGCGTGTCGCTTAGTAGGAGCCATTTTGTGGTCTTTACAGATGTAAACACACAAAGGAAATGAAACGTAATACCCGCGCTCTTCTTCTTCTACGGGGGCGGATGGTTGCTTACCGTAGAAGAAGAAGCGCTTCCTCTTCTACGGGGAAAAAAGATGGCGGCTGTTTACCGTAGTTGCGAGACCGAAACTTTATGAAAATAAATATTTATATTAATCCATATATAAGGCGCACCGGGTTATAAGCCGCACTGTCAGCTTTTGTGAAAATTTGTGGTTTTTAGGTGCGGCTTATAGTGCGGAAAATACGGTACTTCTAAATCACTAATCCTCGCCTCCATGGCGACAAATAAATTATCATCCCTGCAGGGCAAGGAATAGCTAAACATGCTTCACTACACACTGTAGCTCACCATCGTCAAAATGAAAACAAACGCCATTGGTGGATCTACACCTGACATCCACTGTAATGATATCAAGTACAGGAGCATATCGAGTCGATACTACTATGATTACATCCATATTTTTTGGCATCACATCTTCTTTCGTTTTTTTTCATTTGTATTATGTTTATAAACTCAGGAAATATGTCCCTGGACACATGAGGACTTTGAATATGACTACTTCGTTTCAGATCGATACCTAAATTTGTGGTATCATCCAAAACTAATGTAAAGCATCAAAACAACAGAAGAATAAGAGATTATTACATTTTAACAGAAGTGTAGATAGAACATGTTAAAAGAGAAAGTAAGCAGTTATTAACAGTAAATGAACAAGTGGATTCATAATTCATTTTCTACCACTTGTCCTTAATAATTTTGACAAAATAATAGAATGATAAATGACACAATATGTTACTGCATATGTCAGCAGACTAAATTAGGAGCATTTGTTTGCTTACTTACTACTAAAAGACAAGTTGTCTTGTATGTTCACTATTTTATTTAAGGACAAACTTGCAATAAGAAACATATGTTTAATGTACCCTAAGATTTTTTGTTAATAATGCAAGTTATTGTGGTCCCCTTTATTTAGAAAAGTATCGAAATGTACCGAAAAAGTATTGAAATACATTTGGTACCGGTACTAAAATATTGGTATTGGGACAACACTAGGACAGTGTGATGAGAAAAAGTATAACTTATGTCATCTTGTAAGTTATGATACATTTTGTGGAAAATATTAAAGATTTGCCTTTAAATACAGATTTTTTCTTTTACATCAGTAACACAAACCCTGGCGAGATTTGCACACACACTTCCCATTCAACTTTCGCTAACCACTCCCCTGCTTCCCCTGCTCCCATGTCAGATCATAGTTCACACAGGTCCCAAAAATAGCTGTCCAAGCTATGCCTGTAACATGATTATTTGATTAGAGATCTACAGAAACAGCCCATTAGAACGTTTCAATATGTAAAAATGTATCTGCCTGGAAAGCAGGACATTTTTATTCCGAAAGGAAACTTGATAATTCATTTTGTGTTTGGGCATGATTTCTTGTACTGCCAAAGCAGATTTTTGGTCAATCCATGACTGCAAGCTAATGGATGCTAACATGCTGACATATTGCATCATTATGCCTCGTTTGTAGGTATATTTGAGCTCATCTAATTTCCTTTACTTATGTCCTCTGTGTATTTAATTTGTATTTGCATGTCTCATGACACATTATCTGTATGTAATATTGGCTGAATTTCTCATAGTTGTCGGTGTTCCGTGTTGTTCCAGACCACAGCAAACGTTAATCAAAGATTGTAATAAATCCAGAAGAAGACAGCCTGCCATTTCCTTAAATTTGGACACTTGACTGTTGGCCATTCTGAGCCAGTCATTTCCAGAAGTTATCTCATCCTGTGAGAAGCCTCCATTTTACTAAAGATTTCCAATGTTGCAAAAATGTGTAGAATACAATTTTTAATACATTTCTGTCAACTAAGATTTGCATCAACCTTTGATAGTAGGCTAATATAGCTAATATAGACACTTACATCATGTGTTGCCTTCATTATAACACTTATATAAGACTTTTAATTTGTTGCGGCTCCAGACAGATTTTGTTTTTGCATTTTTGGTCCAATATGGCTCTTCCAACACACACACATATACATTATATATATATATATATATATATATATATATATATATATATATATATATATATATATATATATATATATATATATATATATATATATAATTACTATAGCTTTCAGTATTCTTCCTGTTGGTTAAGTAATTTCATTCCCAGTTCAAGACCAACCCTCTGATGCCATACTGTTCTATTTTTTTTTAATTAAGATAATTTAGCTACTAGTGTTAGCTATCATTGAATGTATATTCTATCAAAACAAAAACACGAATGCAAACCTTTTAGTTGCTTCTATGAGACTGTTTTTGTGTATGTGCACAAGACAGCAATTAGTGACAGACTATTTCCTTTTATTCAATATAATCAGTCATTTAGAAAAATATAGACCTTTTTTGATAAATCTGTTGTTTTAAACGACTAATGGTAGCATAAGCTAGCCAGTGGTGTTCTTGCTATATTTTTGGTTTAAAAAGTGTAACTAAGAAAGTTGCAAACAGCCCCTTTTAAATATCATAGAAATTAGAAAATATTCTCAATCCAAAACTACACAAAAACATTCATAATATTTTAGTCAAAATATAAAATAATTTTAACCCTTCCCCATGTATTCCTGAGTTAAGATAAGAGTTGGGAGTTTTCCTTATCTCTGTCTCTCTCTTCGTCTTTTGTTTTTGCAGTGGAGAGTAAACTCTTTTGTAACCTGATGTTATTTAAGGCCTCATATAACATATAAATATTCAAAAGACCATAGCCATCTCTGGTCAGTTCTTTATTTAATGGGAAAAAATATATAATGCACTTCATCCACATGCACATTCACGTCCCTTCTAATGATGAAAAAAAGGGCAAATCAGGGTTTAAGGTTTTCTTGTCATTTACATAATAGAAACATGTAATGTACCTAGGGCTGCAACAACTAATCGATTAAAATCGTTTATAAAAATAGTTGGCGATTAATTTAGTCATCGATTCATTGGATCTATGCTATGCGCATGCGCAGAGGCAATTTTTTTTAAATGTTGTATTTATTTATTTTTTAATAAACCTTTATTTATAAACTGCAACATGTACGACAGCTGAGACACAATAATCAAAATAAGTATGATGCCAGTATGCTGTTTTTTTCCAATAAAAGACTGGAAAGGATAGAAATGTAGTTTGTCTCTTTTATCCGATCATTAATCGATTAATCGAAGTAATAATCAACAGATTAATCGATTATCAAATTAATCGTGACTTGCAAATGTACCCTATATATATGTAACAACCACAGACGCTTCTATATATATATATATATATAGACCTCAAAGACAATAATGTTGAATATTCAATAACATGGCAAATTCTTGCATCCAGCACACCTTACAATAGTGGTAATAAAAGATGCAACCTATGCTTGAAAGAGAAACTGTTTATTATTTACCGTCCAGACCTGTCATCCCTCAACAAGCGCAGCGAAATTGTAACAACATGCCGCCATAGACGGAAACACCTCCTAGGTAACACATGAGCCAATCACCACGCCCCTAGGCCAGCCTGTACCCACCCACTCTGTGCCCTATATAAACCATGGTATGCGAATGCTCCCATTAAAATCTCCTGATGATTGAGGGTACCCCCCCCTCATGAAACAGGCCTGTAGAGATGAAATAGTCTTGTGATTTTTTCCCCACACATACATACATATATATATATATATATATATATATATATATATATATATATATATATATATATATATATATATATATATATATATATATATATATATATAATATGCATAATATTTGAATTCAATGTTTATTATATATATATATGTATGTATACATATGTATGTACTTTTAGTAGCTCCCCATACAACAGTGCTAATAAAAAATTTAACCTTTGCCTGAAATAAAATAGTTTTATTACATAGAAGCAAGGCACTACTGTGTAACAATGGCCACACCCTCATGTATACCCTATATATATATGGAACAACCACAGACGCTTCAATAAAATCCCCTGAAGAGCAGGTAAACCTGCGAAACAGGCTTGTAGGGATAAAATAGCCTCTGTGTTTATATATATATATATATATATATATATATATATATATATATATATATATATATATATATATATATATATATATATATATATCATAAACATTGAATTAAAATATTATGTACAAAAAAATGTGTTTTATGATGGTGTAGTGAGAGAACATGTCCAAGATTATAACACCTGCAGGTTTTTTAGGAATCTGATTGCAGAGTGGAAGAAAGAGTTGACAATTTGTGGGTGAGTACATTCTGCACAAACACACCCACCCCTCTGATCTTATGTCTCAAACATAGTTCAAGTGAAGTGGACTACTTTCAATAACAACTGCATTTTCGCTTTTTCTTAAGATCCCGAACCATGTCTCAGTTAAAATCAGAAAATTGAGATTAAAAGTGATTCCTTACTTAAACATCTGAGCTTGAGTACAGCGAGAGTTGAACTGGACATTGTGTTCTTCAAAGGAATGTGGATTAGATTTCTCTGATCAGAAAATATGTATGTCTCTTCACTAAATCTATGTGTTTTGATGGTAAATGTATTGATTTAGAAGAGAATACTTAAAAATGTTTGATTATTATTATTATTTATTAATCAATCCAACAAAATAATACAATTCCAATTCCAAAACCAAACCCGGCCCAGCAACATTCAGAATAGCAATCAACAGAGCAATTGAGAGGACACGCAGACATGACACAAAACAATCCAAAAGTAGTCAAACAAAAATGAATAATATCAACAACAGTATCAATATTAATAAGAATTCCAACATAGCAGTGATTAGAAATCCCTCATTGACATTATCATTATCACAGTGGCTTACACTTGCATCACATCTCATAAGCTTGACAACACACTGTGTCCAATATTTACCACAAATATAAAATAAGTCATATTTTAGGTTCATTTGATAGTCAAAACAAATTGAAATAATGGATCCCTTGTTCCAATATATGACTCATTATTATCAAAACCAAATGCAGTTTTTTTTTCTACTGATATCATCTCCATAGCTTGTGTATACCAGTCAGTATGCATTATGTGTGTATACCAGTCAGTATGTATTATGTGTGTATACCAGTCAGTATGTATTATGTGCGTATACCAGTCAGTATGTATTATGTGCGTATACCAATCAGTATGCATTATGTGTGTATACCAGTCAGTATGTATTATGTGTGTATACCAGTCAGTATGTATTATATGCGTATACCAGTCAGTATGTATTATGTGCGTATACCAGTCAGTATGCATTATGTGTGTATACCAGTCAGTATGTATTGTGCGTATACCAGTCAGTATGTATTATGTGCGTATACCAGTTAGTATGTATCATGTGTGTATACCAGTTAGTATGTATTATGTGTGTATACCTGTCAATATGTATTATGTGTGTATGCCAGTCAGTATGTATCATGTGTGTATACCAGTCAGTATGCATTATGTGTGTATACCTGTCAATATGTATTATGTGTGTATGCCAGTCAGTATGTATCATGTGTGTATACCAATCAGTATGCATTATGTGTGTATACCAGTCAGTATGCATTATGTGTATATACAAGTCAGTATGTATTATGTGTGTATACCAGTCAGTATGTATTATGTGTGTATACCAGTCAATATGTATTATGTGTGTATACCAGTCAGTATGTATTATGTGTATATACAAGTCAGTATGTATTATGTGTGTATACCAGTCAGTATGTATTATATGTATATACAAGTCAGTATGTAGTATGTGTGTATACCAGTCAGTATGTATTATGTGTGTATACCAGTCAGTATGTATTATGTGTGTATACCAGTCAGTATGTATCATGTGTGTATACCAGTCAGTATGTATCATGTGTGTATGCCAGTCAGTATGTATCATGTGTGTATGCCAGTTAGTATGTATCATGTGTGTATGCCAGTCAGTATGTATCAAGTGTGTATGCCAGTCAGTATGTATCATGTGTGTATGCCAGTCAGTATGTATCATGTGTGTATGCCAGTCAGTATGTATCATGTGTGTATACCAGTCAGTATGTATCATGTGTGTATACCAGTCAGTATGCATTATGTGTGTATACCAGTCAGTATGCATTATGTGTGTATACCAGTCAGTATGCATTATGCGTGTATACCAGTCAGTATGCATTATGCGTGTATACCCGTCAGTATGTATTATGCGTGTATACCAGTCAGTGTGTATTATGTGTGTATACCAGTCAGTGTGTATTATGTGTGTATACCAGTCAGTGTGTATTATGTGTGTATACCAGTCAGTATGTATCATGTGTGTATGCCAGTCAGTATGTATCACAGTGACGTGCGGTGAGGTTGATGGCTGGTGAGGCACTGACTTCATCACAGTCAGATTTACAAACATATGAACCCTAAAGAGTATCTTATTCACCATTTGATTGGCAGCAGTTAACGGGTTATGTTTAAAAGCTCACACCAGCATTCTTCCCTGCTTGGCACTCAGCATCAAGGATTGGAATTGGGGGTTAAATCACCAAAAATTATTCCCGGGCGCGGCGCCGCTGCTGCCCACTGCTCCCCTCACCTCCCAGGGGGTGATCAAGGGATGGGTCAAATGCAGAGGACAATTTTCATTACACCTAGTGTGTGTGTGACAATCATTGGTACTTTAACTTAACTTTAACTTTACACATACAAACTGTAGCACACAAAAAAGCACATTTAATAAAAAAAACGTTATTATGGTCTTACCTTTACTTATAAATGAAGTCCATTCGCCGCTGTTGTGCTGGATTAACGCAACCCCTGACGGGAGTGTTATATCAACTAAAGCCCTCACTTAAAAATTCCACGTGCAAGATTGAATCTATTTAAAAAAGTGTAACCGAGGGTTTATAAATGTCGCCTGTACTGTATGAAACTACAAAATAACAAACACGGAGGCTCCAGTTTACACGAGGACCACTTTATTTACCTTCTTTCAAAAACTTCCGCTCCACTCCGTGTCATTACTTCCGCTCTTAGCGCCTTCAAAATAAGAGCTCAAGGCATGTACTGTATAACAGCGCATAACAGGAACTTAACATCACAAAGAGGAAAGCCCATAAAAATAGGTTACAAAAGTTATTTAATAAGAAGCCAAAAAGTGCAAAAACAATAATGTTTGTGTTGGAGGAGTTGTGAATTAGGTACACCTGCAGTCTGCAGGTGTACCTAATGTTGTGGCCCTGCAGTCATTCACAACTCATCCAACACGAACATTATTGTTTTTGCACTTTTTGGCTTCTTATGAAATAACTTTTTTAAATACATTCAATCTTGCACGTTGAAAGTTTAAGTGTGGGCTTTAGTTGATATAACACTCCCGTCAGGGGTTGCAATCCACGGCGGGGGTGCAGGATTACTGGAGCCTCAGCCAGTGCGTCTTTTGCAGCCGTTTTATGATCGCTCAGCACAAGAAATACGTTACACACATACAGTTGTTGACAAAATGCACTGTACATTATATACCTCAGCTAACTAAACTATGGAAATGTATAATATGGTTCATATAGCAATACGGTCTCACTGCACAGCAGGCCAGCAGTTAGCCGAGTCCGCAATCCATGTTGAGGCACTGAGTGACGTGCCTCAACTGGCTGCTGTTCACCGCACCGTCTCTTCTCAGTATTTGAACGGCAAATGTGAAAATTCAGCGAATTTGAATAAAAATAATCTAAAACTGGTGAAGTTAAATGGAAAATAACTTTATAGTATAATCACTAGATACATATAACAATTTAATAAAATGTTTTTCTTTTTACATTTTTTTTCTTTCCATGATGGCAGGTGAGGCCCCGCCTCACCTGCCTCTAGTGACTGCACGTCACTGATGTATCATGTGTGTATACCAGTCAGTATGCATTATGTGTGTATACCAGTCAGTATGTATTATGTGTGTATACCAGTCAGTATGTATTGTGTGTGTGTATACCAGTCAGTATGCATTATGTGTGTATACCAGTCAGTATGTATTATGTGTGTATACCAGTCAGTATGTATTGTGTGTGTGTGTGTATACCAGTCAGTATGTATTGTGTGTGTGTATACCAGTCAGTATGTATTATGTGTGTATACCAGTCAGTATGCATTATGTGTGTATACCAGTCAGTATGTAATTATGTGTGTATACCAGTCAGTATGTAGTATGTGTGCATACCAGTCAGTGTATAGTATGTGTGCATACCAGTCAGTATGTATTGTGTGAATACCAGTCAGTATGAGTTGGACTATCAACATCTGTCCATTATTTTAGTATTACCTTTTTTGTTATGATGCATATTGAAAGAAATGCATTAATAGTCTTAATAATCAAATATAGAGTCAGTAAACACGTGGGAGTAAAAAATAAACATACCTGCTCTGTGTAACATGTTAGGCTCCTTGAAAACAACACACACTTGACGATGACGCTCAGTCTCCTCTTTTGTCGGGGAAAGTTCCTCCTTGTACTCTGCTATCGTTCTTTCGCACATCTTCACACATTCACAACACTTTTGACTTTACATTTGATCTCTGCTTAACAATGTGTTGATCACTTCCGCGTCTCTTTGGTAGCGGCTAACAAGCTAAGCTAACTAGCAGGCTAAGCTAGCAGGGGAAGCGTCAAGGTGCGTTCGGACTAATGTATCCGGATACAAACACTTATTAACGACGATTACTCTATTAAACGACATGTATGTACCGATTAAGATCAATTCACAGTAACGCCTTCTTCGTCAAATGCCATCTTGTTTTTTCTTCCTTCTGTTTTGGCGACTTCGTAGTGTTCTCCACTGTGGAACAAATGTTGTCTAACATGTGTTTCCTAGGGACATTAATGATTGGTGCACTACTACTTCGCCAGGCCACCGCTTTAATGCCCATATAGCAAAATACAAACGTTATTTGAGCAATTAATTATATATGTTCTCTAAAATAATTATATTGTGTAATTTAATCATGTAAAAAGTGTGTTTTATATATTGTACGGACATGCAAACATTAAACTTAGACTTAGACACATTTTATTCATCCACAAGGGAAATTGTGTAGCTCAGTTACAAATGATGAAAAGGGTAAGGATGGAAAGGTTAATGCAGGTATAAAGTAGACCAAAAAATGTACCATAGTAGCAATACAAAATATAACATATATGTAATATTTACATATTATATATACAGTATATAACAGGGGTCGGGAACCTTTTTGGCTGAGAGAGCCATGAAAGCCAAAAAAAAAAGTATTTCCGTGAGAGCCATGTAATATTTTTTAACACTGCATACGACTAAATGCGTGCATTTCTAAGTAAGACCAACATGTTTTGAGTATAATAAGTCTCTTATTCGTTTTAATAACATTGTTATTCTGAAGCTAACCGATAATAAATAAAATACTTCTTACCATTAATGCGACTTCTTGAACAGGTGCGGTACAAAATGGATGGATGGATTAAAATGCGTGAGATTGTTTTGTATTTTGAACGTTATTTTTAACACTGTGATTACCAGGGGAGTTATTCGTTACTTATCGTTTTAAGCAATGTCAGCTAAGATTGATCTGAGAGCCAGATGCAGTCATCAAAAGAGCAACATCTGGCTCGAGAGCCATAGGTTCCCTACCCCTGCTATATTATATATACTGATATATTATTATATTATATTATATTTTTATATAATTTATACAATATATAACAAATCCCAATTACCATGTACAGTATATGTAACAGCTGCAGCATAAAATAGAGAGTATATCCAGCAGAAAATAAACATTATAAACAAAGAGAGGTATCTAACATAGAAGCGTTCAGGTAATAGACAGATATCATCTACTTGTCACGACGAGTGGGTTTTCACAGCTTACTGCGAGTATTGTTCTCCCAGGACGCAAACAGACTTTTCCGGACAACGGTACCAGGTAGGAACATATTTATTCTCCAAAACTCAAAAGGGTACAAAAAAAAACAGAAAACAACCCGAAGGCGAGCGCAAAAGCTAAGGCCAAAAAAAAACTTAGGACATGAAACATGAAAGTCGCTAATTGTGGCATAAATAAACAAAACTTATTTGGCAAGGCACAAGCAGCATGAACAAAGTAATCGCATGACACAAGCATGAAAAGAGCATGACAAGAGCAATGTCGCCAGACCCACTAACTGGCAACGACAGGCTTAAATAATAGTCTCCTCATTAGAACAGGTGCGTGTCCCGAACATATGAGGCAGGTGAAACTAATGAGTCGCCATGGTGACTAAACAAACAAGGGAGCGCAAACATGAACTAAAAGAGTCCAAAAAATAACAAAACATAATGCAGACCGCAGATCATGACAGATCCCCCTTTAAGGACAGATTCTAGATGTCAAATAACAAAAAAAACAAGATCAAGAGTAATGGGAGGACGGGGGGGGGGGACTTGGCGGTGGGTCGCCAGACCAAGCATGTCACCAATGTGGAGCCTAAATAGCATGTTAGCATCAATTAGCTTGCAGTCATAGATTGACCAAATGTGCCTGATAAGCACTCCAGCAAATCAATAAAATTAACAAAGCTCACCATTGTGCATTCACGCACAGTATAAAACATTTGGTGGACAAAATGAGACAAAGGAGTGGCATGAAACACGTCTTTCTGTGGCAGCATCGGAGAAAGTTGTACATGTAAACAAACTACGATGAGTTCAAGGATCACTGAAATTAGTAGGACAAAACGATGCTTGCCAAATAGTCTCATCAGTGAAGCATGTATAACATAAACAGTGGGATTTCTAACAATTAGGAAGGTTTGTGTCATGTTTCTTCTCCTACAGAAAATATATCAAAACAAAATGTATTTATTTTTTCTTCATCTTTTTCTATTTTTACACATCTCTGAAAAAGGTCCAGGGAGTCACTAGGTTGGCACTAAAGAGCCGCATGCGGCCCTAGAGCCGGGGTTGCTGACCCCCGTCTTAAGTGGTGACTGAGGGTTAATATACTATCGCACAGCCACATTAGCGGGCACTTGTTACACATGCATTCTGCTCTTCTGTTGATTTAAAAATGTTGCTTTCGCAGGAGGGAGAAACAGAAACGGAAATCACGTATGAAAAAGCCAACCAATCACAGATCTGCAGTCCTTGTCGTCTTCGTCGTGAGGTTAGATTTTTTTTGGGCGGTGCGCATCAAGCTCCACTGGAAGGTTGGAAGTGGGAGGAATGAGCTCGCTGCAGCATAATGAAACTTTTTGACTTAATTGAGTCAGGAAAATATCAAAATCCCAGCAGGGTATTTTCTCTATGTTTTAAAAAGTTGGTTTGTGCTGCTCATCTTGTATCAATAATTACTGTAATTGCTGAAAACAAGTTCAATTGCGCAATTTATAATAACTAATACATTCTGTTCATTCCATGTATAGAATGTGTCACAATGAAGCAGCAGTGAGGTAGAAGAAGGCTACTCATTAAAACTAAAAATGGCACTATCAACCCTGAAAAAAAATCGAAATAAGTCGCGAAAATCTTATTTTAACAGCGACTGGACAGCAAAGTATGAATGTTGTTTTCTGTTGGACTTTTTAAGCTGCAGACACACCTCTTTGCACAATGCGCTTCAGCATCCGCTGTCTCTGTCAGTTTACGTGGCCTACCATTTGGTAGCTGAGTTGCTGTTGTTCCCAGCAGGGGGGGGGTTAGGTTTGGTTGATATCAGCACTTCAGTCATCAACAATTGCATCATCAGAGAAATGGACATTGAAACAGTGTAGGTCTGACTTGGTAGGATACGTACAGCAAGCAGTGAACATAGTGAGTTCAGAAAGCATAAGAAAAGTACATTTGATTATCTACAATCCGGGGAGGTGGGATGTGGTGGGGGGAGGGGGTTAGTCAAGGGTTGAAGTTGCCTGGAGGTGTTCTTTTAGTGCAGTTTTGAAGGAGCATAGAGATGCACTTTCTTTTACACCTGTTGGGAGTGCATTCCATATTGATGTGGCATAGAAGGAGAATGAGTTAAGACCTTTGTTCAATCGGAATCTGGGTTTAACGTGGTTTGTGGAGCTCCCCCTGGTGTTGTGGTTATGGCGGTCATTTACGTTAAGGAAGTAGTTTGACATGTACTTCGGTATCAGGGAGGTGTAGCAGATTTTATAGATGAGGCTCAATGCAAGTTGTTTTACTCTGTCCTCCACCCTGAGCCAGCCCACTTTGGAGAAGTGGGTAGGAGTGAGGTGTGATCTGGGCTGGAGGTCTAGAAGTAATCTGACTAGCTTGTTCTGGAATGTTTGGAGTCTAGATTTGAGGGTTTTGGAGGTGCTAGGGTACCAGGAGGTGCATGCGTAATCGAAAAAGGGTTGAACGAGAGTTCCCGCTAGAATCTTCAAGGTGCTTTTGTTGACCAGAGAGGAGATTCTGTAGATAAATCTCGTTTGTTGGTTGACCTTTTTGATTACCTTGGTTGCCATTTTATCACAGGAAAGATTAGCCTCTAGAATGGAACCTAGGTAGGTGACCTCATCTTTCCTGGTGATAACAATGTCACCCACTTTTACCTAAGTGATGTGATTGGTGATTAAGACACCCGATTCTGATCATTTGGACGGGTGGCCAAATATTTTTGGCAGTATAGTGTATATATAGAATAATTTTTTGGGAAAACAGCACCAATGGCAAGATTATAGAAATATAGAAATATTTAAAGGCCTACTGAAACCCACTACTACCGACCACGCAGTCTGATAGTTTATACATCAATGATGAAATCTTAACATTGCAACACATGCCAATACGGCCGGGTTAGCTTACTAAAGTGCAATTTTAAATTCCGCGCGAAATATCCTGCTGAAAACGTCTCGGTATGATGACGTCAGCGCGTGACGTCATGGATTGTGGAGGACATTTTGGGACAGCATGGTGGCCAGCTATTAAGTCGTCTGTTTTCATCACAAAATTCCACAGTATTCTGGACATCTGTGTTGGTGAATCTTTTGCAATTTGTTCAATGAACAATGGAGACAGCAAAGAAGAAAGCTGTAGGTGGGAAGCGGTGTATTGCGGCAGGTGTTGTGCCGGATAACGCACCCTCGCCGTAGAATGCACCCCCTGACTGTTGTGCCGGATAACACAAGCGGTGTTTCATTGTTTACATTCCCGAAAGATGACAGTCAAGCTTTACCATTGGCCTGTGGAGAACTGGGACAACAGAGACTTTTACCAGGAGGACTTTGAGTTGGATACGCAGACGCGGTACCGTGAGTACGCATGCAGCTGTGGCTTCCAAACATTTGATCGCTTGACCGTACGTGCGTACCGCTATGTGCATGTCACATACGTAACTTTGGGGAAATAGATGTGCTATATGAACTTTGAGGAGGTGAACGGTACTTTGGGCTGTGGGATTGAGTGTGTTGTGCAGGTGTTTGAGTTGTATTGGCGAGTTATATGGACGGCAGGGGGGAGGTGTTTGTTATGCGGGATTAATTTGTGGCATATTAAATATAAGCCTGGTTGTGTTCTGGCTAATAGAGTATATATATGTCTTGTGTTTATTTACTGTTTTAGTCATTCCCAGCTGAATATCAGGTCCCACCCACCTCTCACAGCATCTTCCCTATCTGAATCGCTCCCACTGCCCTCTTGTCCTTCACTCTCACTTTCCTCATCCACAAATCTTTCATCCTCGCTCAAATTAAAGGGGAAATTGTCGCTTTCTCGGTCCGAATCGCTCTCGCTGCTGGTGGCCATGATTGTAAACAATGTGCGGATGTGAGGAGCTCCACAACCTGTGACGTCACACGCATATCGTCTGCTACTTCCGGTACAGGCAAGGCTTTTTTATCAGCGACCAAAAGTTGCGAACTTTATCGTCGATGTTCTCTACTAAATCCTTTCAGCAAAAATATGGCAATATCGCGAAATGATTAAGTATGACACATAGAATGGACCTGCTATCCCCGTTTAAATAAGAAAATCGCATTTCAGTAGGCCTTTAAGGACAACATTTTATTTTTTTCCTTGCATTTATTATTAATTGCACTGAGCAAGCAAATAATACCATTTAAGATAAGAAAGATCTTGATGATTGTCAAAGCTGCCGCCAAATCCTAACCTGAAATATTGTGAGAAATGTATATATTGTTTTGAAAAGGCCCGTGCTATATACTACAGTACAGTAGGGGGCAGTACTCGTCATGACTGCAACCCGCCAGTAAACCGGAACAAGAAAAAGAAGACGACCGAAACGTTAGATACTTGGGAACACGCCGACACAACATAGCCGTGAGGGCTTTTAAATGTGTAATTCCTCAATGTCTACCGTTATTCGTCTGACGTTTGAAAAAAACTACACGTTATTTATTATTAATTCCAGCATAACCTTGATTCGTCTCAGTGAACTTTGAAGCTTCTCGGGCTAGCTTAGCTTGCTACTTAGCTTAGCTCGTTAGCCGCTAACAAAGAGGCGAGGAAGGGTTCAACACACCGCCGAGCAGACATCAAATGTGAGTGCAAAGTGTTGAGATTGTGTGGAAATGTGCGAAATAACGATAGCCGAGTATAAGGAGGAGCTTTCTCCAAAAGAGGAGACCGAGCGACAACATCAACTACTGGACGCTGTTTTCAAGAAACCGGAAGTCGTGTTACACGGAACAGGTTTGTTTACGTCTTACTTTCACGTGTTTGCTAACTTTATATGTTCCTATTAACACTATTTCCAAATTATTTGACTTGTAGGGATGATGCAATGCTTTATTATATTGTTCATGAAAACGAGACAGTTTCAGACACACTGTGTATCAACATTTTTACACTAAACTCAAGTCACTGAATATATTTTACATTTATAATTAAAATAAGTCATTGTAGCAATTGCACTTTCGGTTTGTGACCTACATGCATCAATAAGTAGGATAGGATAGACTTTATGTGTCCAACAATGGGGAAATTATGTGGATGCAGTGCAGATTTGTAAAAAACAAAAACATGACAATAAAGGACATAGAAGAAATTAAAAAGTGCACAAAGCTGATGAAAGTGAAAGTAAACAATCATTCGCAATCGTCTTTCAATAACCAAAGTAGTGTTGTCCCGATACCAATATTTTGGTACCGGTACCAAAATGTATTTCGGTACTTTTGTAAGTAAAGGGGACCACACAAAATGTCATTATTGGCTTTATTTTAACCAAAAAATCCTACAATACATTAAACATACGTTTCTTATTGCAATTTTGTCCTTAAATAAAATAGTGAACATACCGTATTTTTCGGACTATAAGTCGCAGTTTTTTTCAGGGGGTGCGACTTATACTCAGTAGCGACTTATGTGTGAAATTATTAACACATTACCGTGAAATATCAAATACTATTATTTAGCTCATTCACGTAAGAGACTAGACGTATAAGATTTCATGGGATTTAGCGATTAGGAGTGACAGATTGTTTGGTAAACGTATAGCATGTTCTATATGTTATAGTTATTTGAATGACTCTTACCATAATATGTTACATTAACATACCAGGCACGTTCTCAGTTGGTTATTTATGCCTCATATAACGTACACTTATTCAGCCTGTTGTTCACTATTCTTTATTTATTTAAAATTGCCTTTCAAATGTCTATTCTTGGTGTTGGATTTTATCAAATACATTTCCCCCAAAAATGCGACTTATACTCCAGTGCGACTTATATATGTTTTTTTCCCTTCTTTATTATGCATTTTCGTCCGGTT